>NC_083897.1:17804621-18125561 GCF_032452875.1 Bos javanicus | reverse complement strand
CCTCTCCATGGTTTCCGACACACCTGATTATATTCCTTCCCTTTTGGAACCAGCTTCTGCTTTCACAACACCTCACTTTCCTATACAGCTCATCAACGACCACTCCTCATGGCTCATATCTGACTCTTCTCATTTCTACATTTCCTCTGCCATCATTCTACCTTCACCTACTAACATCTATCTCTTATATTACTTTGGTAGCCTCCTTGTGATGTCCTCTACCCACTCTTCTCTCCAACCAATTCATTCTCCCCACAGCAACCAGAGTGATTTTTTAAAAATGAAACTTATTAGGATCTTGGGATTAACATACACCCACTGCTACATATAAAATAGATAACCAATAAGGATCTATGGTATAACACAGGGAACTCTGCTCAATATTCTGCAATAACCTGAATGGGAAAAGAATCTGAAGAAGAGTATGTATATGTATACGTATAGCTGAATCACTATGTTGTAAACCTGAAACCAACACAACAGTGTAAACCAACTATACTTCAATAAAAAATGTAAAAAATAGAGTTCTTTGAGAATAAAATAAAAATGAAAATTAGGTCATGTCATGTTGCCTGGGCCAAACCCTTCAAAGCACTGTATTTGGTAGATAAATTTCAAACTATTTACCGTTACCCATAACCACAAACTTTATATAATCTAACTCTAGATTATATATGGCTAATTGTCCCTTTATATAATGCTATAGACAAGCTGATTTTTTTTTCCGGTTCCTCAAACATGTTACACTCTTTCTCACCTCAGATTCTTACAGTTGCTGTTTCCTCTTCCTGGAATACTGTTTCCATGCTTTTTACATGACTAACTTCTATTTATACTTTCATATCTCACCTTTAACTGTAAATTTGTCAGAGACTTTTCCTAACCACCTGATCTAATGGCATCCTGTTCTTTTCCTTGAGAAAGTTTTTCCTAATTTGCAATTAAATATTTATTGTAGGTTTATTTATTTAAGGTCTCTTCCCCCAATTATCTTTAAATGTTAAGAAGGTGGAGGCCCTACTTGGTTCACATAGCTGAGATGATTATTACCAGGCTAAGGGTTGAGCATATGAATTCAGCCTGTTCATAATAAATTCCTTCTTATGAAAAGTTTTTATTCCTTCTGATGAGAAAGGGCCTCCTTATTTTGAAGAGTTTATAAAATTTCACCCCCAAAAGCAAGGGTTTTTAGTCAATGAGTGCTAATAATTTTTTGGTAATTGAAGAATTCACTATGCTGTCATTTAGATAATAAAAAGTCATTATATTTTTCAGGCTCAGGTTATAACTATCAGAGGGAATATTTGAGGGAATTGTTCAAATTTAACATAATTTATTTCTATTCAAAATATTATAAATAAAGATTCAAGTTTGTAGACTATTGTCATCTTAACAATACCAAGTCTTCCAATTCATGAACACAGAGGTCTTTTCATTTATTTGGATCTTTACTTTCTTTCAACAATATTTTGTAGTTTCCAGTCTTGCACTTCTTTTGTGTTAAATTTACCCATAGTGTTTTATTCTTTTTAATGCTATTGTAAGTAAGATTTTTTTTTTGGCTGCACTGGATCTTTAGCACATGGGTTTTGTCTAGTTGCAGCATCCACGGGCTTAGTTGTCCTGATAAATGTGGGTTTCTAGTTCCCTGACCAGGGATTGAACTTAGTCCCATGCATTGGAAAGTGAATTGTTAATCACTGGTCCTGTGAATAGGATTATTTTAATTTCATTTCTGGAATGTTCTTTACTAGTATATACAAATACAAGTGATTGAGGCCTCCCTGGTGGCTCAGTGGTAAAGAATCTGCCTGCCAATGCAGGAGACACAGGTTTGATCCTCAATCCAGGAAGATTCCACATGCTGCGGAGCAACTAAATTCACGCACCACAATTACTGAGCCCGTGCTGTAGACCTTGCGAGACACAACTCCTGAAGCCCATGTGCCCTAGAGACCATGCTCTGCAACAAGAGAAGCTAACACAATGAGAAATTTGTGCACCACAAATAGAGAGTAGACTCTGCTCGCTGCAACCAGAGAAAAGCCCTAGCAGCAATGAAGACCCAGTACAGCCAAAATGAAATAAATAAATAAAGTATATATATAAAAAACAAATACAAGTGATTGACCTTTTATCTTGCTATCTTGCTATACTGGTTTATTAGCTCTAAGAAGTTTGTTGTTGGGGGGGTAGGTGTGTATGCATTTATGAATTCTTCAAAATTTTCTATATACAAGATAAATTCCCAATTTAAAAATTCCCCCCAAAGAAATCTTCAGATCCAAATAGTTTTACTAATGAATTCTACCAAATGTTTAAAGATTTAACTCCAGGTTTGCACAATCCCATTCAGTTCATTTTATTAAACTATTATTACCTCTACCATCACTCCAGTGGGGAGGGGAAGGAGCATCTCATTGTTGCCAGGGGTGGCAAATCCAAGCTCTCCATGAGGTCTCCGCTGATACATTTTTGATGGAGAGTGGAAGAGGGGAAGCTTATTATGGGTCAGCAGAGTGACCTGACTTGGCTTTCTCTGACACCACTCTGGTGGGGGTGCTACAGAACTTTGTTACTGCCTGCTTACTGTGGAATTCTAAGCCAGCTCCTGAGCATTTGCTGTTGGGGCTGGGGGTGGGATCGCAGATTTTTCTGTGGTGTTTGGCTGGAGTAGAGCAGTTACTGCAAAATGTTTTCTTTCTTTCGAGGCTGCCCCTTTCTTGGCCCTTTGGCTAAGGAGTGCAGGCTTTTACTGGGACTATTTTGAGTCTGTTCCTGTTGGCATTTCTGGGTTGCCAACTTCTTCTCCATGTCTGGGAAAAATGAGGCAAAAAAGAAAACGCAGGGAACTCGACACCATGCTATTCCTCAGGGCCTGAAGTTCTTAACCAATATGGTTTGTCTGTTTCAGTCCAGCTTTCAGAGTCTTCTTTTGTTGCTTCATATATGATATATATATGAATTGTGTATATATCAATACACAATTGGAGGAAGGAATAGGAACAAGTATGTCTATACCATATTCGTGGAAGAGGAAGTTTTCTTGCTTAGTTTTTTTAAACAAAGAAACAAAGCTCTTTAGTTCTCAATGTTTTAATATTTTAAATGACAATATACTAAGCAAACACTCACTTTACTACATTTTTCTTTTCTCTATACACTTATAAACAACAGTAAAAGAGTTTTAATATTTTGATAAAAAATTTCCAAGCTCACAGAACTATTGTTACTTTCTCATTATTAAGATCTCTTGTACAGTTCAGCTTGGGTGGTCATTTTTACAGTCCAGCAGTATCATGCAAAGAGATGACTTTCTGTACTACAAGCCCTAGAAAGCAATAATCAAAATACAACTACAAAGAGTTGTAACTAATGTCAACAAAGGAGATAAGAAGTATTATAATAATTAAAAATACTCAATCCAAAGGAAGGCAGAAAAAGGAACAAAAAGAGATGGGACAAATAGAAGATACACATGGACGGAGGAGCCTGGTAGGCTGCAGTCCTGCTGCTGCTGCTAAGTCACTTCAGTCGTGTCCGACTCGGTGTGACCCCATAGATGGCAGCCCACCAGGCTCCCCCGTCCCTGGGATTCTCCAGGCAAGAACACTGGAGTGGGTTGCCATTTCCTTCTCCAATGCATGAAAGTGAAAAGTGAAAGTGAAGTCACTCTGTTGTGTCTGACTCTTAGCGACCCCATGGACTGCAGCCCACCAGGGTCCTCCGTCCATGGGATTTTCCAGGCAAGAGTACTGGAGTGGGGTGCCATTGCCTTTTCCGAGGCTGCAGTCCGTGAGGTCGCTAAGAATCGGACACGACTGAGCGACTTCACTTTCACTTTTCACTTTCATGCATTGGAGAAGGAAATGGCAACCCACTCCAGTGTTCTTGCCTGGAGAATCCCAGGGACGGGGGAGCCTGGTGGGCTGCTGTCTATGGGGTTGCACAGGGTCGGACACGACTGAAGCGACTTAGCAGCAGCAGCAGCAGCAGTACAAAGGTAGACTTAAGTCCAAGCATATCAATAATCACATTAAATATGAATGGTTGATACATCTCAATTAAAAGACAGAGATTGCCATATTAAATAACAAAGAAAACCTTAAACATATGTCACTTTCAAGAAAATTTAAATACAAAGATACATAGGTTGAAACCAAACAGATGGATTAAGGCACTGTGCTAACACTAATCAAAAGAAAGCTGAGGTGGTTATATTAATATCAAACACAGTAGATTTCAGAGTAAAAACTGTTACCAGGGATAAAGATTATCATTACATAATGATAAAGCAGTCTATTCTTCTAGATAAGAAGCCTAAATATTTTTGTGCCTAATAGCCAAGCTTCAAAGTACATGAAACATAAACTTACAGAATGCAAAAAGAAACAGAGAAATCCACAATAATACCTGGAGACTTCAACACTCCTCTCTCAATGATTGATAGGACAAGTAAACAGAAAATTGTTGAGCATATAGAAGACCCAAACAACATTATCAGCTCATTTGACCTAATTGATATTTATACAACATTCCACCACTACCAGCAAAATGCATATTGTTTTTAATTACACACATTGACCAAGATAAAACATTCTGGGCCATAAGTCTCAATTAATTTTAAAGAATTAAAACAAAACGTTCTCTCTGTTCACAATGGAATTAAATTAGAAATCAACAACAGAAGGACATCTGAGAAATCCTCAAATATTTGGAAACTAAATAACACACTTTTCAATGAACACTTTTCAATATGGGTCAAAGTAGAGCTCAGAAGGATTTTTAAAATATTTGAAACTGAATGAAAATGAAAACATAGTATATAAAATTGTATTATAGGCAGCTAAAGCAGTGCTCAGAGAAAAATTTAAAGCACTAAATACTTATGTTATAAAAGGAACCAGTTCTATCTTCTCAAATCAATGACTTCAACTTCTGCTTTAAAAATCTAGAAAAATAAGAACTAATGAAACTCAAAGTAAGCCAAAGAAAAGAAGTAACAAAGATAGAAGTAAAAATAAAAATTTAAAATATAAAGATAACAGAAAAAAAATCTATGAAATTAGTTCTTCTTTTTGAGAAGATTAATAAAACCTATAAACCTCTAGCCAGATTAATCAGGAAAAGAGAGAGAAGACACAAAAAACTAAAGTGGAATGAGACAGAAGACATCATTACAGATATTAAAAGCACAAAAAGGGAATGTTATGAACAACTTTACATCTATAAATTCAATGCCAGACGAAATGGAGAAAGTCTTTTAACAAACTACCTACTAAAACTCACTCAAGAAGAAATATATAACTTGAATAACAATCTACTATAATAATCGAACTTATTGAAAAGGTTTCTACAGAGAAGACTCCAGTCCCAGATAACATTATTTGTGATTCTTCCCAGCACTTAGGAACAAAATATTAATTCTACACAAAGTTTTTTAGAAAATGAAAAAGTTGGGATACCTCCCAATTCAGTCTATGAAGCCACCAAAGCTATACAAAGGAATCACAAGTTAAGACAATAATCCTTCATGAACATAGATACCAAAATTCTTAATAAAATATTAACAAATCAAATTTAATTATATAAAGGATAATCCACCAAGTGACATTTTTCCTGGGAATGGAAGTTTGGGTTAAATTTGTAAATCAATCTATGTAACTCAAGATTTTATTCCAAAAAGGAAAAAAATATGATCATCAAAACATACATAGAAAAAGTATTTGACAAAATCCAACATTCATCTCTGATAAAACTTCTCAACAAGCCAGGAATAGAAAAAAACTTCCTCCACCTTACAAAGGGCATCTATCAATACTAAAACCTACAGCTGATATCATACTCAGTAATGAAAGGCTGAATGGTTTTGCACTAAGATTAGGAGTAAGGTAAGGATGTCTGTTCTCTCCATTTATATTCAATATATTACCAGAGTTTCTAACCAGTGCAACTAGGGAAGAAAAAGAAAATCTTTCCACATTGAGAAGAAAGATGTAATGCCAATTTTATCCTTTGAGACATGATCATCTTTGTACAAAATCCTACAAAAATATGACAAATAATAAGTAAGTTTAACAAGGTTGTAGAACACAAGATCAATATAAAAAAATCAATTGCATTGCTATTTACCACTCTAAAGGCAGAAAGTGAAGAGGAATTAAAGAGCCTCTTGATGAGGGTGAAGGAGGAGAGTGAGGAAGCTGGCTTAAAACTTAATATCAAAAAAGTAAGATCCTTGGAGAAGGCAATGGCACCCCACTCCAGTACTCTTGCCTGGAAAATCCCATGGACAGAGGAGCCTAGTAGGCTGCAGTCCGTGGGATCGCTAAGAGTCGGACACGACTGAACGACTTCACTTTCACTTTTCACTTTCACGCATTGGAGAAGGAAATGGCAACCCACTCTAGTGTTCTTGCCTGGAGAATCCCAGGGACGGGGGAGCCTGGTGGGCTGCTGTCTATGGGGTCACACAGAGTCGGACACGACTGAAGCGACAGCAGCAGCACCATGCACATAGTTGAATTTTCTCTTTCAACGTTGGAATCATTCTGATACACAGTTTTTAACTTGCTGTCGAAACAATATGTTGTGAATATTTTTCCATGGCAATAAATATAACATACTTCTAAAAAAAAAAAAATAAGTAAGATCCTGGCATCTGGTCCCATCACTCATGGCAAACAGATGGGGGAAAAGGGGAAGCAGCGACAGATTTTATTTTCTTGAGCTCCAAAATCACTGCAGACGGTGACCACAGCCATGAAATTAAAAGACGCTTGCTCTTTGGAAGAAGAGCTATGAGAAACCTAACAGCATATTAAAATGCAAAGACATCACTTTGCCAACAAAAGTCCAGCTAGTTAAAGCTATGGTTTTTCTAGTAGTCAGGTACAGATGTGAAAGTTGGACCATAAAGAAGGCTGAGTGTGGAAGAATTGATGCCTTTGAATTGTGGTGTTGGAGAAGATTCTTTGAGAGTCCCTTGGACTGCAAGGAGATCAAACCAGTCAATTCTAAAGGAAATCAACCCTGAATATTCATTGGAAGGACTGATGCTGAAGCTCCAATACTTTGGCCACCGGATGCAAAGAGCTGACTCATTGGAAAAGACCCTGATTCTGGGAAAGATTGAAAGCAAAAGGAAAAGAGGCCGATAGAGAGGATGAAATGGTTCGATGGCATCATCGAAATGAGTTTGAGCAAACTCTGGGAGATAGAGAAGGACAGTAAAGCCGGCTGTGCTGCACTCCATGGCGTTGCAAAGAGTCGGACACAACTTAGCAACTGAACGACAACAGGTCGCTTAGCTGGTAAAGAATCCGCCTGCAATTCGGGAGACCTGGGTTCTATCCCTGGCTTGGGAAGATGCCCTGGAGAAGAGCATGGCAACCCACTCCAGTATTCTTGCCTGGAGGATCCCCATGGACTGTAGCCTTCCAGGCTCCTTTGTCCACGGGGTCACAAAGAGTTGGACACGACTGAGCAAAGAAGCACATGCACACTCTTTAGCTATCAATTCTCCTCCAAATTGATTTGTAGGTTCAACACAACCCCAATCCGAATCCTAGAAGTTTTCTTTGGTGAAAATAAAAAAAAAAAAAACTGATTTTAAAATTCATATAAGATGTATGAATATATGTACACAAGCGATTTTTGACCAAGTGCAAAGGCAACTCATGGAGAAAGGGTTGTATTTTCAACAATTCATGCTGGAATATTTTAATACCATATGCAAAAAAATAATTTGTATCCATATCTTGTATCAAATACATTCACTCCAAATGTGTCACAGATCTCGTCCAAACTATAGTCTTTAAACTACATAACATATGGGGTTTTCCCTGGTGGTTTAGTGATAAAGAATCTGCCTGCCAATGCAGGAGGACTCAGGTTCTATCCCTGGTCCAGGAAGATCTCACATGCCTCAGAGCTACTAAGCCCATTCACCACATCTATTAAGCCTGTGCTCTACAGCTCGAGAACTGCAACTGCTGAGACCTTGCACCCCAACTACTGAAGTCGTCGCTCCCTAGAGCCCGTGCTCCGCAATAAGAGAAGCCACCACAACGATGAGAAGCCTGGGCAGGGCAACTAGAGAGTAGCCCCTACTTGCTGCAACTAGAGAAAAGCCAGCACATCAATGAAAACCCAGCAGAGCCACGAATAAATAAATACAATTTAAAAATTAAAGCCTATATAGTTTATAAAAGAAAATCTTAGAGAAAAATTTTTTTGACCGTAGATGAGGCATCTCAGGTGGTGCTAGTGGTAAAGAACCTGCCTGCCAATGCAGGATACTAAAGAGATGCGGGTTCGATTCCTCGGTTGGGAAGATCCCCTAAAGAAGGGCATGGCTACCTACTCCAGTATTCTCCCCTGGAGAATCCCATGGACAGAGGAGCCTGATGCACTACAGTCCATGGGGTCGCAAAGAGTCGGACAAGACTAAAGCGACTAAGTATGTGTGCATGCAGAGATATGCTGCTGCTGCTGCTGTCACTTCAGTCGTGTCCGACTCTGTGTGACCCCGTAGATGGCAGCCCACCAGGCTCCCCCATCCCTGGGATTCTCCAGGCAAGAACACTGGAGTGGGTTGCCATTTCCTTCTCCAATGCGTGAAAGTGAAAAGTGAAAGTGAAGTCACTCTGTTGTGTCTGACTCTTAGCGACCCCATGGACTGCAGCCTACCAGGCTCCTTCGTCCATGGGATTTTCCAGGCAAGAGTACTGGAGTGGGGTGCCATTGCCTTCTCTGATGCAGAGGTATAGGTTTCTTATATATAACACCAACAGCACATCCATGAAAGAATAAATTTATAAACTGGGCTTCATCAAAATCTAAAACATCTGCTCTTCATGGTACCCAGTTTAAGAAATATAAAGGTAAGGCATGGACTGGGAGAAAATAATCACAAATTTTATATCTAATGAAAGATGCATACAGAATATATAGCACTCTTACAGCTCAATAATAAAAAGACAAGTAACACAATTACGAAAAAAAAAAAAGCAAAAGACTTGAATCAACATGTTACCAAAGAAGATATATCTATATATCGATGGCAAATAAGCACATGGAAAAGATACTCAATGTCATTAGTCATTAATGAAACGCAAATTAAAACCACTTCATGCCTATTAAAATGACTAAAATTTAAAAGACTGTTTGTACCAAATGTTGGCAAGGATGTAGAAGAGCTAGAATTTTTATACACCACTAGTGTGAATGTAAAATGATACAAGCATTTCGGAAAGCAATTTGGTAATTTTTTAAAAATTTTATTTTATTATTTTTATTGAGATACAATTTACAAACCACATTATGTACATTTCAGGTGTACTGTACAACATAATGATTAAATATTTGTATACATTGCAAAATGATCACCATAATTAGTCTCACATCTGTCACCATACATAGTTACATAATTTTGTTTTCTTGTGATGAGAAATTTTGGCAAATTCTTAAAAAGCTTAATATACACCAACTATATGATCCAGCCATTCTACTCCTAGGTATTTATGCAAGAGACATGAAACCATATGTCCATTTCAAAGACTTGTACATAGATATTTATAGCAACTTTAATTGTAATGGCCCAAAATGGAAAGCAACTCAAATGTCCATTCCACAGCTGAGTGGATAAACAAATTCTAGTATATTCACACAATGTAACACTATTCAGCAACAAAAAGGAATGAACTTTTGTTATATATAACATCATGAATCATCATCCTAAATGAAAAAAGCCAGACAAAATGACTATATACTATATGATTCTGTTTATAAAGAAAATTCTGGAAATGCAAATTCACCTATAGTAGCATAAAGCAGGTCAGAGGTTTTCAAAGGACGGGGTGCAGTGGGGTGGGCACTACACAAGGGCACAAGGAAATGTTGGGGGTGATGGATACATTCATTATCTTGATTGTGGTGATGATTTCATGGATATATACAGATGGCAAGATGTACAGTTTGTGTTATGTCAGTGAAAGCATCACTATGAACAAAGCTAGTGGAGGTGATGAATTCCAGTTGAGCTATTCCAAATCCTGAAAGATGATGCTGTGAAAGTGCTGCACTCAATATGCCAGCAAATTTGGAAAACTCAACAGTGGCCACAGGACTGGAAAAGGTCAGTTTTCATTCCAATCCCAAAGAAAGGAAATGCCAAAGAATGCTCAAACTACCACACAATTGCACTCATCTCACACACTAGTAAAGTAATGCTCAAAATTCTCCAACCCAGGCTTCAGCAATATGTGAACTGTTAACTTCCTGATGTTCAAGCTGGTTTTAGAAAAGGCAGAGGAACCAGAGATCAAATTGCCAACATCTGCTGGATCATGGAAAAAGCAAGAGAGTTCCAGAAAAACATCTATTTCTGCTGTATTGACTATGCCAAAGCCTTTGACTGTGTGGATCACAATAAACTGTGGCAAATTCTGAAAGCGATGGGAATACCAGACCACCTGACCTGCCTCTTGAGCAATCTGTATGCAGGTCAGGAAGCAACAGTTAGAACTGGACATGGAACAACAGACTGGTTCCAAATAGGAAAAGGAGTACATCAAGGCTGTATATTGTCACCCTGCTTATTTAACTTATATGCAGAGTATATCATGAGAAACGCTGGACTGGAAGAAGCACAAGCTGGAATCAAGATTGCTGGGAGAAATATCAATAACTTCACATATGCAGATGACACCACCCTTATGGCAGAAAGTGAAGAGGAACTCAAAAGCCTCTTGATGAAAGTGAAAGTGGAGAGTGAAAAAGTTGGCTTAAAGCTCAACATTCAGAAAACGAGGATCATGGCATCCGGTCCCATCACTTCATGGGAAATAGATGGGGAAACAGTGGAAACAGTGTCAGACTTTATTTTGGGGGGCTCCAAAATCACTGCAGATGGTGACTGCAGCCATGAAATTAAAAGATGCTTACTCCTTGGAAGGAAAGTTATGACCAACCTAGATAGCATATTCAAAAGCAGAGACTACTTTGCCAACAAAGGTTCGTCTAGTCAAGGCTATGGTTTTTCCTGTGGTCATATATGGAAGTGAGAGTTGGACTGTGGTGAAGGCTGAGCGCCCAAGAATTGATGCTTTTGAACTATGGTGTTGGAGAAGACTCTTGAGAGTCCCTTGGACTGCAAGGAGATCCAACCAGTCCATTCTGAAGGAGATCAGCCCTGGGATTTCTTTGGAAGGAATGATGCTAAAGCTGAAACTCCAATACTTTGGCCACCTCATGCGAAGAGTTGACTCATTGGAAAAGACTCTGATTCTGGGAGGGATTGGGGGCAGGAGGAGAAGGGGACGACAGAGGATGAGATGGCTGGATGGCATCACTGACTCAATGGACGTGAGTCTGAGTGAACTCCGGGAGTTGGTGATGGACAGGGAGGCCTGGCGTGCTGTAGTTCATGAGGTCGCAAAGATCGGACACGACTGAGGGACTGATCTGATCTGATTTGGTCTCAGTAAAGCTGTTTAACAAGTATTGGGTAGAAAAGCCTGAACAAACATTTTGGCTAACCCAATATTTTTAAAAGTTACAACTAGATGGATAAGTTCTGGAGAGCTAATGTACTGCATAGTAATTATAGACAACAACACTGTATTGTATATTTCAAAATTGCTAAGAGGCTAGGTCTTAAGTGCTCTCACCACAAAAAGAAATAGCACTTATGGTGGTAATCACATTACAATATATAAATGTATCAAATCAACATGTGGCACACCTTAAACCTATACAATGTTACATGTCAATTATGTCCCCAAAAAAAACAAGCAACCAAAAAAGAGGAATAAGATTACTGAGCATTCTGGAGACAATTAAGGGAGATTGTAGGATAAGACAGTGTTAGAATCTCTAGAATCTCTAGTAGGTTTGAAAACAAGACATTTTGTTGCATTGCCATGATTTGTTTGCAGTTGTGTGTTAGTCGCTCAGTCATGTCCGACTCTTGGCGACCCCATGGACTGTAACTGGAGCAGGTTGCCAAGATTCCCCAGGGGATCTTCCAAACCTAGGGATTAAACCCAGGTCTCCCGCATTGCAGACAGATTCTTTACCATCTGAGCCACCAGGGAAGCCCAAGAATACTGGAGTGGGTAGCCTAACCCTTCCCCAGGCGATCTTCCTGACCCAGGGATCGAACCCCGGTCTCCTTCATTGGCAGGTGGATTCTTTACCACTGAACCACCTGGGAAGCTCCTTGTTTGCAGTTACAATGTTCAATTTACTTTAAAATTTCAAAAAGCACTAAAGGAGAATGTGACATTTTAAAATGTACCAAAAGAGAGGCATGGGGTTTCAGGGGTTCTTTTGGCCACATAGCCCAGCTTGTGGGATCTTAGTTCCTCTGCTGCTGCTGCTGCTAAGTCACTACAGTCGTGTCCGACTCTGTGCGACCCCATAGATGGCAGCCCACCAGGCTCCCCCGTCCCTGGGATTCTCCAGGCAAGAACACTGGAGTGGATTGCCATTTCCTTCTACAGTGCAAGAAAGAGAAAAGTGAAAGGGAAGTCGCTCAGTCGTGTCCGACCCTAGCAACCCCATGGACTGCAGCCTACCAGGCTCCTCCATCCATGGGATTTTCCAGGCAAGAGTAATGGAGTGGGGTGCCACTGCCTTCTCCTACCAGGGATCAAACCCATGTGCCCTGCAGTGAAAATGCAGAGTCCTAACCACTGGACCACTAGAGCAGTCCCTATAGGTTCTTAAAAGTTACAAAGCTATGGTATTTTCTTTTCTTTTTCTATTTTATTTATTTATGGGTGCACTGGGTCTTCGTTGCTGTGTGTGGGTTTTCTCTAGTTGCAGCGAGCAGGGGGGTACTCTCTAGTCGCGATGCACGGATTTCTTTACGCTGTGGCTTCTCTTATTGTGGAGCACAGGCTCTAGGTGCCCAGGCTTCAGTAGTTGTGGCGTCCGGGCTTACTTGCTCCGCGGTATATGGAATCTTCCCCGACCAGAGATCAAAGTATTGGCAGGCAGATTCTTAACCACTGGATCACCAGGGCATTTCCTATAAGTTTTTAAAAGTTACAAAATTATGGTATTTTATTTTCAAAGAACTTTTTCAGCATCTCTTTTCTATTATTTTAGATATGTATGCATGTTTTAAAAGTCAAACAAAACAGTAAGGTAAAAAATGAAAACTCTTCCTCTGTCCTTGTCTCACTGTAATGTTGCCTCCTGGGCATTACCATCATTAACGATTTCTTTCAAATTCATTCCAAATTTTCTACAACATACAAGCAGAGAAAGAAACATTTTTGGGGGGTTTATTTTTGTTTTGTTTGGATACCAATGGGATCACATTAAACAGAGTCCAATACAAACAGATCTTTCATTATTTTTAACAGCTGCCTGTTACTCCATTGCCTGATGTACCTTAATTTATGTAACTAGTCACTCATTCATGGGTATTTGTACTCTTTCTAGCTTTTTACTATTTCAATATTGTAATGAACATTCTTCAAGGATGTTTCCTGTACTGGTGGGCATATATTTGTAGGAGAAAAATCACAAAACTTGGACAGCAGGTGGTATAGAGTTATTAAGTGCATGGACGTTGGTCCCGAAGAGGTTGCCAAGATTTGTATTCTCATTATTATTGTTTGGAGAGTGCCTATGGATTTCCCCAGCACCCCTGCCAACATGGAAAGGTGAATAATGCTGTTTTAATGTGCATTCTTGAACTCTGAGTGAGGTTGAGCGTTTTCTTATGTTTTACTGGAGATGTGTATTTCTTTAAAGAAGCACTTTGCTAAAGAGAGTTGAAAATGAATGGATGTATATACACTTTAGGGGAATACAGCAATTATGGTAAATGAAACACACTTCTCTGTTACTTGCACTTAAAAAAATAAAACTTTTCTATCACTAAGAAAAGTGGTAAACGTATAAAGGACAATAGAAATACAGTCTTCTGGCATTTAAAAAATAGACCAGTGATCTGCAATGTGCCATGGGCAGTAAAACATATGGTGGGAATTAAGATTTTCAGAGGGATAGAAAGGATGGCTTGTTTCTTTCACTGGCTTAAAGGTTATGACCCACCGTGCACCATGTGACCTGTCAGGACCTACTGACCCACCAATTATCCTGTGGAAAATGGAACTCACTAACTCTTCCTAACTTTTGCCCAAATCTGTAGCTCCTGCTGCGTTCCCCATCTCTGTTAAAAGCATCACATCTACCCAGTCAGCCAAGCTAGAAATCTAGGGGGCGTCACCACTTCTTTCTCTGCTCCATGCAGCTGCTCCTAGCCCTCACCTCTTTCACAGGGTCTTTGTGAGCCTGAAATGAGGTCCCACGTCTAGAAGTGTCCAGTACACTGTTAGGCAGGCAGTGGTCAGGAAAAGGGATTTCATTCTTTTGCCTTTGGCAGCTTTATCCATCAGTTCCATGCCCCCAAACAACAATCTCCCACAAAAAAAGCAACAAAAAATATTTTTAAAAGCAATGCCCTCTTACCAGCCACCCAGGAACTTTCCACCTTGTCTACCTAAGGCTTCTGCCCTACTTGTTAAACTGTGTACCTGGAGGAATCAGTGTACCAGACAATCACCTTCCACTAGGCAGGAATAATGGAGTTGCCCACGTGCAACATATTAATTGAAAAATATCCTAATCTTTTTCCTTTAAATAGAAAGGATTTTAATGATTTCTTCTCTTCTTATAGACAAGTATTGTTATTTTAAACTTTGGTTTGGAAGGAAAATTTGATGGAATGCTTTCAGAAAGATTTTGGAGGGGAGGTCATATGAAGGCAAAGGCAGAATGTCTAAATGGTGATGGGAAGTGAAATAAAAATCTTCAGTCACCACCTTGTGACCCAGTTATAGGTTATCAGCATCTCCTCTATCACAAAGCTGATTTCTGGCCCATGTCTTCCACCACCTTCTGTTGGTGGGTGCTCAGCGACTACAAATTCACTTTAATATGTCTATTACCCTCAGCAAAACATAATTAAGAACATAAATGGCCTGTTTCTAAAAATAATATTATGCATTTAAAAACAAAATATTATGAAGTTTGGATTATCTGCTGTTTTGGATTATCTCTTCCACTGCCTGAGAGGGTTGAATTTCCTCTGCAGTTTCATAGCCCTTGAAAACATGTGTTTAGTTATAAACATAGGTCCCTCTGGGGAATCTCCAAATGGGAATGTTTCTCTCGTTTGTGAGTGAGAAGTGCATGCATTTCCTTGACACAAAGGAGAGCATTAATGCTTGCCAATTTGCACATAATTTCAAAATGTGTTCTAACCCCCCAACTTTTACCAGTCAGCAAAATTTTTGTCTAGCATCTATTTGGCAATGAGCATGAGTCGACTCAAGAAGTTTAGTTCTTAGATACTACTCTAGGCCATATTTTCAAGCGTGAAAAAAATGAAAAGTATTTTTTAAATTAGAAAAGTTGTCAGAAGCAGTCTCTCTCACCCCATTCTCCTTTAATAGCCAGATTCTTATGTGGGGGCAACCACTGTTAGCAATTTCTTAAGAATATCTTTGAAAATAACCTCTACAAATACATATACATATGGGTATATTTATCCCTTCCTTTTCATGTAAATGGGAACATTTTATTCATACTGTCCTGAAAGATTGTTTCATATCAGGAGATCTGTCAATCCATCTGTCTTTTACTTTTAACAATATCACAGTATCCTATTGTGTGACTATACATTTATTTTATTTAACTAATCCTTATTCTAGATATATGGGCTCCCCTGGTGGCTCAGACGGTAAAGAATCCACCTGCAATGCAGGAGACCTGGGTTCAATCCCTGGGTTGGGAAGATCCCCTGGAGGAGGGCATGCCAACCCACTCCAGTATTCTTGCCTGGAGAATCCCAGGACAGAGCAGCCTGGTGGGCTACAGTCCATGCAGTCACAAAGAGTCAGACACAACTGAGCGACGAAGCACACAGCACAGCATAGTCCTTATTCTAGATATATAGGTTGTTCGTAAGTTTCTTTCCAATTACAAGCAATACTGCTATAAAACTTTACACTTCACTATTTTTAAAAAGTCAATGTAAAAGATATTCAAAAGTTAAAAAAAAAAAGATATACAAAAGTAGAGAAACAACACAACAAACTCCCATATACTGAACACCTATCTTTAACAGTAATCAACTGACTCATGGGCAAAATTGTCCCATCCATACTCCTCCACTTCCCCCACCACATTTTGAGGCAGATTTCTTCTGTAAAAATTTCATTATCTATGTATAGAGGTAAGGACTCTTTAAAAAAAATAAACACACACCACTGCCATACCTAAAAAATAACAATAATTTCTTCATACCAAAAATATGCTGTCAGTGTTCAAATTTCCCCTAAGGACAATTGTTTACTGCTAATCTATTAAAAGTCAGAATCCAAACAAGGTCCACGTATTATACTTGATCAACATGTTTCTGAAGTCACTTTTAATTTAGAAGTTCTCCCTCCCCTTTTCTTCCCTTGCAATTTATTTGTTGGCAAAATTCGGTTGTTTGTCCTGCAGTTTCCCATATTCTGGGTTTTGCTGACCGCTTTGCATGGTTTTGTTTAACATGTTCTCTCTTCCTGGTCTTTCCTCCAAACTGATAGCTTGATAAGCAGGCTTTGTCATATTCAGGTTCAATGCTTTGGCAAGAATGCTTCCAATACGATGCTGTGTACTTCCCTCAGGAGACCATACGCATTCTGCTATGGAGGTGGGGCTTCCTGGGTGGCACAGCGTAAAGAATACACCTGCCAATACAAGAGACACAAGAGAGGTGGGTTCAATCCCTGGGTCAGGAAGATCCCCTGGAGGAGGAAATGCCAATACACTCCACTACTCTTGCCTGGGAAATCCCACAGACAGAGGAGCCTGGCGGGCTACTGTCCACAGGATCACAAAAGAGTCAGAGGCGACTGAGCACACAGGCATAGAGGTGGGGGGTGACTGTTGAATACATAACTTTAAGTAAGATTACTTGTTCCATTTTAAAATTTTGACAGTTATTACCAAATTACCATATGTCTTCCGCAGAAATTGTGCCAATTTACATTCTCTTCTGAAATAAATAAGAATCTCTATTTCTCCATACCAACACTGCTTTATCAAGCTCTTCTTAGTCTTTGCCAACTTGATACACAAAAAAATGTTATCTTGTCAAGTGTTCATACAATCTAGATTTGACTAGAACCAGAGTTCACATTTCTGCAGCCCAATTTCTTTCTTCCCTGGCTCACATGAGTACAATATTGTACATGGATATATCTATAACCACAGCAACATTACAAATGATCTATATAAGCCAAAATGAATTGGCATGTGTGAAATAGTTGTTAAAATTTAATATAAAGCCACATGTACAATGCTACTGCCTTTGTCATGTCAGTGCCAAGTGCAAAGAAATTTGTGTATATATTTAGGAAGTTGGTAGAATTTCCCAAGTCTAGAACACCTGTCTTGTGCTGACTATATGGAGGGATCCAGTGATGACTGAGACCAAGATCTTTGTGCCAACAAGCTTACAGTCCAGTAAAGGAGGTGAGACAAGTATAACGCAGTTAAAATTTAGAGGAAGAAGGGGTCCCTTACTTCTTCAAACAGGTGGCATTGCAAACAGGCTTTGACAAATGAATAAGTCTCAGAAAAGCAGAGGAGGATATTGCATTCCTGATCACAAGAAGGGCATGAGCCAAAACTGGAGTGAAGCAAGCACAGAATATATTCAAGGAATCCTGAGCAAGCTAGTTGGAATGAGGAGTAGATAAAGGACTGGATAATTGAAAGGATAACAAGCCTAGGAAGTATGGAAAATCAAGCTAATTAGCATAGTTACTTTTGAGATACAATGTTTTGAAAGATTAAAAGGAAATAACTTACTGTAAAAAGTAAAAAGCCAACAAGGTGATTAAAAAAATATGTATCACATGGGTCTTTTGAATAGTAGTCACTTTACAACATGCTACCATTATATCTTCTCTTAACAATCTTCCATGATAATTTTGTGTTCATTTACTGTATGTCAGCCAAACACAGTTTCCATAGTGTTCTATATATCTTGGTTAGGGAAAAAAAATAGAAGAAGCTACCTTTCTTCTTTGGTTAATCAAAGCTAGAGGGCACTGGGGAGTTTGATTTGGTTTCGTTGTTTATTTTTAATTATAGGTTAGAGTAACAAACAACTCTTAAAGGGAATTTTCAGAATTCTTAATAATCACACTAAATTACCAGCCCCAGTGAATTTCTCAAATACATTATGACTGGGAGAAGAGATACCACTCAACTTCTAGAAAGTTGGGCTTCTCTGGATAGGAAGCTACAACAATCATCACTGTTTTCTGCTGCCAGATATGAAGAGTCATGTCAAAGAATAAGTACCCTTTGAAGCAGTGCTGTCCAATAGAACTTTCGGCAATGAGGGAAACACTCTACATCTTCACTGTCCAGGTTAGTGAGACTGAGGCACTGCATTTTTTGTGTTGCTGAATTTTCATTAATTAAACCTCAAATATACAATAGCAACATATGACTGGTGGCTAGTGGTGCAGTTTTTAACTGTAAATGTTTATTCATTTTTCCTTAAAAGATTGAGTTATCAATGAAAACAAACATACAACATGAACTCACAAAACACTTTAATGCTCATACTCTAATGAGGGCAAGAGATTCAGTCTGGAGCAGTGGAACTTTTCACGCCTTGAACATTCCACTTATAGTCAGAGGCAATGGTAATTTACTTCTTTAGGCCAGTTTACTGGGTCCTATTCTTTTAACAAAGGCAAGCACGCCTGTGTTGTTTAACACACTTTAAAGTAGAGATAATAAAACATTAAAATCCTTAAGTGGCAATACTCAAACTATGCATATTGCTGCTAAATTCTTTGACTTTAACTGAGCTGGATTTTCTTTTTCTCCAAAAGTCTTGAGTGCTAACCCCTCTGGATACTTCATGCAGTGGAATTATGCCTTAAATTGCCAACCAATAGCCCCTTTTGCATACTTTTAAAAATGGAATTTCAGATTCATTAGAACAAAAGGATGCACTTTTCTCGACCTTGGGAGCTTGTGATCGTTGGGAGATGAAAAGAGTAGTGACACTAAGGAAAACTATTGTCCAGAAAAATAAGCCTCTCCAAGGGGCACCAGGAATCCACAATAAAATCCCTGTTTCCAAGAAAATCCAGGCATTTCCATCAAAAAAGCCTGGAAAGATAAATAGAATGTCCTTAAAAGCCACAGGTTTTTAATAATACAAAATGTCTAAGTCCAGGGTAAACAAAGAGCTAAGAAAAACTAACATCTACTAACTCAAGTTTCTCAAGACCCAGGTCGTGACCTAGAGCCTGATCACAAGGTATTTTCAAAAGAGCTGCTTTTCCTGCGCCTGCGATGAGTTTATTTTGTAGAACTTACTTGGCTACAGAACTCAACAACTGCGAGAAATTTTAAAGCCAGGTGAATTACCATGACTCCTTCAGTTCACAACAAGAAGAAATGGGGTTTGGGGGCTCATGTAAAAAGTGATGTCAGTTTTTACATGATGTCATTTTAAAAAGGGACGCCCTTCATCTAACAACCAAAATGAACCGGGCTGATTTGTTGAATCCAAAGTTAACACTTACTTTTATCGTATCATTTTCCTGATACATTACTTCCTCTCTCATCTGAATTCCCCAAAGTGATGAGTGAAGCTTTTCAAAATGGAATGGTTTCTTCCTCTTCTATGCTTTCTGAATGAGCTATTTAAATATAGTTCTTTCTGATTTCAACCCTCTAGGAGGCAGAAGTCAACAGAGCTCTCTTCCCTTTGTTGCACAAGCTATTTAAACTTGCTGCTACACCACATCCTTTCTCTGACCGGCTGACTTCCAGGAACTAACCTGTGGTTTTGAAAACAGTATTTTCCATAGCAGGCTGTATTAGTTATTATTGATATTATTCATGCATTCTGAAGGTGTGCCCCAGGGCTTTTACAATGGGCTACTAAAAAAAAAATCAAAGAGCAATAAACAAAAATCAGAAGTCTTGCTCAACCACCTAAATATTAATTCACTTGTTTTTGGACTTAGCATTTTGTTCACTGAGATAGGCTCTGAAAATGTTAAAAGCAAGGACAAAATGAATTTTCCCATGGTCCCTAAAGTGTATTTTGCACGATTTTTATTAATAATTCAAGAATATGTCATTTGGCTTTTTAAAGTTCTGTTAAGTAACAGCTCTTGAGAATTAAGCTGTCACTACCGAGTCTCTATTCTCCCCTGGAACTAGCTCTGTAGCCTTTTCCATCTTCATCCAACAATGAGGGAGACCATCCTCTTTTGTACTTGAGAATTTGTTTAATGTAAACTATTTTGATTTTTTAATGATTTAGAATAAATGATGTAAGGCAGGCAAAAAAAAATCATTAAGGAGCAGCCTCTCATCATGTTCATTAGAAGAAGGGTTTTCTGAGCACTTCTAAAAAGTCAGGTTGAGGTTGTGTCAGGGCTCAAGTTTCACAGCCATCTCCACTTTGAAACATAATATACAAAAGCTGAGGTTTTTGTTTTAGCCGAAATCAAGTGTGTTTTGTGCTTAAGTGGGAAACATTTCAACATTTAAACTGTGGTCAAGCTCTCCACTTTGAAATATAAGGATCCGAGGAAAGAAAGATGGCTAGTTCGAGGCTGAAAGAGAATCTTTGTGAGATGTTACTGCTGTCCCTTTGGCTGCAATGGCAACCAGCACTAATCTAAAGGTCAAGCTGGTAACAATTCTTTCTGAGTAGTGCATCTTAACATCATTTAATAAAATCTATAAAACGAAAAGGCTAAATCCAACCTCCTCATACTGATAATTGTACAATTTCAATTGTGTTAATTACGTATTTATTACAGGCTCAGAATTAGGGCAGTAGAGAATTTAGATAAGTGTATGATAGTGTCTTAATCCTTAAAGAACCTCATATGTGAATTTAAATAAATGTATGATGGTGTCTTAATCCTTAAAGAGCTTAATAAGGGGTTGGCCGGGTGAATCATTAAGGCAACCATGTAAATGCCTGACTAGCGGTGTAAACAAGGGAAGGCAAGAGGAATCCACTTTAACTCTGAGTTCTCCAATTGTAAATTTCTAAAAAAACACAAATGCTTTTTGTAAATGCTGACACAATAAAAAAAATGCTACTGTGGCAGAGAGGATAAACATTTGATAAAGTGTATATTAGTGAGAATAGAATTGCCACACTGTTGCAACTCCTATCTTTCATATGGGAAGTATCCTGGGTAAGAGGTAGTTAGTAGATACAAAATTACTTGAAGTCAGATTATCTGGGTTCTACTTCAGCTGTGTAATTTGGAGCAAGTCTCTTAACTGCTGGCTGCACTGAATTTTCTTGATAAGATTGGTCTTTCAGAGCTCTTCCAGCTCTACAATTCTCTGGTTTTTATGAATACTCTGTAAAGTTTGTGTTTGATCTGTGTGTGTGTGTGTGTGTGTGTGTGTGTGTGTGTGTGTGTGTGTGTGTGCGCGCGCATGCGCATGTAGGTACAGATCTACACAGAGAGAGATCTACAAACCCTATATATTGTACTATGAACTAGTTACTATGGGCAACCACAACAGCAGATGTCCAGATTCCTCGCAGGTCTGGCATGGCCCAGGAGGACCTGAAACTAAGTTGTACCTCTGTCACGGAGTCAGATGGAGTTCTCCTTAGTCAGCTGTGACTCTGATTCTAGAACATGGAGTGGATGCAGAGGTGGTTAAGCTTGTGGGGCTGAAATCATGGCTCCTTCACTTCCCAGTTGTCTAGCTTTCGACAGTTAAATGACTTCCGTTTCCTTAATTGTAAAATGGAGAGATGGTAAAAAGATTAGCTCATACGGTTGCTGTGAAGATTTTTATGACTTAATACATGTAAGGCTAAAGCTCTTAGAAGCGTGCCTGGCACATAATACATATTCAATAAATGTTAATGTTATTATGAGATGGATATAGAGTGAACCTCTTATTAACAGGGATGGCTTGATGACCTGGAAACATTGGGAAAGCAATATTAACAGCTAACAGCCACACTGTGGATAATGAATAAGAAGAGGGAAGACTAGTTGGTGCTATTAATAGAGTGGTTAGTGCCACAAGGCAGTGAAAATCCCCTAAGCCCTTGCTGTCTGGTATGGTCACCACCAGCCACATGTGCCATGAAGCACTTGAAAAGCATTTAGTCTGAAATAAGATGTGCTATAAATATGAAATACACACCGAATTTGGTAAAAAAGAAAAAACAGGTAAAATATCTCATTCATAATTGTATATTGATTACATAGTTAAACAAGTATATCTTGCATATATTGGGTTAGATAAAATATAGTACTGAAGTTAATTTCACCTGTTTCTTTTTCCTTTTTTAATGTGGCTATAAGAAAATTTTAAATTACACGTGCAGCTTGCTTTACCTTTCTATCGGACCGTGCTGCTTTGAAGAGTTAAAGGAGCCAACTATCCCTGTCCTTAAATTTTTTTCCCCAATAAGTCTCTCACTGAAGGCTAAATCACTCTGTGACTCTATCCCGGAAAGTTCTATTTCCCTTCCTCCCAGATACATTCCCAGAGAAGTCACGTTCTATCACTGCTACCAGCACTGAGCTCTACTCTGACTTATCATGGCTTTGCTGTGTGTCCTTTGGTGTGAGGATAAAGATTTCTGAAATGATGCTGAGTGACAGGCCAACCTGGCTTCAAGTGCAGGCTCCCTCATGTCAAATTACCGATCCTCTCAGAGCCTCAGTTCACCATCTAGAACAGAAGGATAACAGTAACAATTGCCTATCTAATAGAGTCACAGTGGGAGACATTAATATACAGTATTTAGAGCAGTTCCTGGCACATAGTAAACCTTCAATCAGTGTTACAGATTATTAACATCTTTGCCTGGAGTGTTTCTTGGGATGAGGGGTCTGCATTAATAAATCTGTTTCGAGTTTAGGTGAAAAATCTACCCAAGCTATTCTGCTGATAATGATAAGACAATGGGATCACCTATGATTTTGCATTTTGGGTATTGGTATCCTTCATTTAAGGGAACTGATGGAGTACAGACAGCAGCTGAAACTATTTTCTAAGGGCCAAGTAACAGTGAAGAGCAGACTTTGTGTACCTGAAGCTAATGAAGGAATGAGATCTCCTGGAGCTATGGCATTTGGGATTGCTAAGGAGAGATTGAGCAAGGTGCGTGGAGACCTGAATTGCTCATTCAACCTCTGTCAGCCCCATTTTCTGCAAACAGAAAACACTAAATGCCTAAGCACACAATTGAAACAAAATGGAAATTCTGTTCCATGATAGACTGGAGGAGGCAGAAATCACTGCGTGCTGGATTGAGCAAGGAAGCCTTCCTGCAGGAGGCGTAACTCGAAATGGCGCTTAAAGAATGGGAGGAGAGAGACCTAAAGACCCCAGATTTGCCGACATCTCTGCCAACCCTGTGTCCTTGTCACGAGGTGAATCCATTTTGGACATAATCATAGTCAAAGGGGTCTGCAGAATCTTTCTGCTGACTTACATGAATGAAAACCCTTATTTATAGCTTAAAAGATGAGGTCAAATGCAACTTGAGCCTCGGGTTCCAATGCTCACCCTTTTAGAATATTTTTCTATATGGTAGACCTAGGTAAAATAATGCCACATTAATTCCTGATTTACTGCACTCCTTGCGGCCAAATGTTTTGTGTTAACATTCATATCCACAAAAGAGGAACATTTTTGGCAGATTATTGAATACTTCAAGGTAATAACCACCTTAAATGGATGAGAAATGGTAATTTAATCAATAAAGAAAACAGACGGAAAGAAAGAAAAAAGTTCACAGCAGAGATAAAAAGCCAGTCTCCATTAATTCTCCACACACCATCTCAAGTCTCTCTCCAGAGGTAACTAATTCATTATTACTATTATTGCAGTTAAAAGGAAGACCAGGAAGAGGGGGTGGGGTGGGGGGAAAGGAAGAACAAAAAGGAGGGGGGAATAAGATAAAGAGCAAAGATTTATGGAGTGGGAAGAGACCTCAGAGGTAATCTAGTAAGTGATTTGCTTAAATGTCATTCAGCTAGTTAGTGACAGAGAGCAGACTCAAGCTGAGGGCTCCTGCTTCTAACTCCTGGTCCCTTTCGACACTACCACAGGGTTTGGGGAGAGGGTCGGTTAGAGCAGTCAGCAGGAAGGGCAAGGCCCCCATTCCCAGCCTCAGTCTTCTTAGCGTTCCAGCCCCTCCCCCTCTTTGAGATGCAAAACCCTCTTTCTAACACTTTGAACTGGCTTCCCTTAATCTTCCCCTACCCTTTCTATTCCAAATCACCAAAAGGAACTTCTCTGCGAGCTGTCTAAATCTTTACAGAGAAACTCCCTGGACTTATCTTTATTTACTAGGGGAACGCTTGATCTCTCAGTTATATATTTTTAGACAGAGTTAAAGAGTTGCTCATGTTATCTAGTACTTTACATACGGTTTGTGATCGTTAGTAAACACTTAGTGTTGAAATAGAATTAACAAAGTGGAAAAGAGCTGCCATTTCTGTATCCCCCAATACAAATATTCAACCTAGTCACTAGACTAACAGTGGAAGTGTCAACACACTCTGATAGCGTCTCATAAAACTACAAAGTTGAAGTTGTCTCCACCATCACGGAGTTTACAATCTAGTTGGGTGGACGGACAAAGCTCAATTATCCATAATGGCCTCAGCAAAGATGTGATAATACCTCATCTCATTAGCATGTTAGCATATGCTATAAAATATGATAATTTTAAACTCAGATGAACGCTTTTTATTCTTTTTCCCTATAAAAGGCTGGGGTGGGGATCCAATTCATGACATTCCTATACAACAATGGGGACACTGTTTCCGCATTGCTCATTCCAAAAGGCATTTCTGAAAGCTAGAGATAGATGCCTTTTAGAAAGTAGACCACATTTTCTGGCACAATACTTAATTTATTCTCCTTTGATGACACGCCTGGTGGAATGAAGGAAACGGAGGGGGGGGGGCATTTCCATAAAACCTGATGAGGCAGAATTATAACACAGATGGTATAACAGTTTATACAATATTAACAGCTCTTTTACTGTCAAACTAGTACCGATAAAGGCATCAGAGAGCGAGCTGTGTTTCTCCTTTTTAACTGCATAGTTGACGAAAAGCCTAAGACGCAAGGAACAAAGGAGGCAAATTTCAGTTTGCAGGTTACGAAGTTGAACATAAAGTTGCATCTGGATGGTCAAAGGTTCATTATTATTTATGATTTAGGATCCCAGTTTGGAGTGGGGCTGCGAGGCGTGAGAAATGTACCCATTTCCCTGTGTAACAGCCAGGTTCCTTGGAACACTTGAGTAGGAGGGGGTAGTTTTGTGTGTCATTTCAGCTGGCATAATCAGATCCTAGTTAAAGTGTGAGGATGATTAGATTGTTAACATTTTTGGATAGCATGAGTCTGTCCAAACTCTCTTTCAGTGCCTTGCTTGCAACTCTGGTGCCCCAAATGCTGACAGTAAGAACTTGGGATCTTGGCAAGGAGACTGAGAAATAGGCACAGGGCGTCAGTAGGAAAGAGAAGAGAGGGAGAAAGAGCGTTCATTGGGTGCTGTCAAGTGCTGCACATTGTGATCACTCTGATGCTCTCCTGCATGATCTCATTGAATCTTCACAGCAGCCCTATGGGAAAACCAAGCTTGAAAATACGTCAAAAACCATCTAGATTTCTTTCCAAATTAACCAAAAGAGTGGTTTTCTTTATTCTGGCTTTGTGCCAATTTAGTGGAGGCATCTTAGGCAAATTATTTTGGGCGTCTTAGTGTCTTTGTCTGTAAAACTAAGTGATTGGGTTAGATGCCTACTAAGGACCTTTCGAACCTAAAATATTGGCTCAAACTATCCTTTAAAAGATATCTTGCTATGTCCTTTCAAGGTTTAATGCTGTTATTTCAGTGTTTCATCACTTAGCATTGAAAAAACATACACACTTGACCAGGAGTTAGGCAAAATGAAAGGCAAATTGGAATTTGGGATTTTTTTTTTTTCAAAAATTGTGCCAATCTGTCAAATACTAGGATTAATTTCTATCACTGCAAATATATGACAGTGTTAAAAGCCAGCAAAATTAATTTTAGGATTAATTTGTTAGGAGCTTTAGATCTTAAATATCAAGACTTTTGTGTATACTTGGTAACTTTCTTAGTGAAGTTAAAAAAAAGATGCAGTATGCTTGCAGGGATTAATCAAGTATAGAGATTAGTTTAAGAATGGTGGGTTTGAATTGTAAATGAAATAGTTGAAATTGCAGAAAACCAAGGAACTGTAGACCAAAACAAGCATAAATAGGACACTTTGTTTAGGAACCAAAATATAAAATGAATTCTCTTAACTTTTCTATTTAAATTTCTGACACAGAAGTAAAAATCAAGTAAATGTATTGACTACCCTCCCCTCCTCCCAGTAGATTTTAAAGGTGTTATAAACTGCTATTTAAAGAAGAGCCTTTTGAAGCTTAATGAATAAGGATAATTCGTTTAGTGGGACAAATATAGCAAATGAAAATTGGTCGTGTTTTGTTAGGTGATTAACCAAACTGATGGGATCTATTCAATTTCTAGTTTGTTGATTATCCTTAGACACATTAAATGTTTGTAAATAATTTGGGTTGAGGTATAAATAAAAGGCTATAATTGTATCTATATCTAATAAAAGATATAACATCTAGATACACTAACAAATAATATAATGTCAGAAGAATAAGTACATTTCCAATAACTGAAAAAAACATGATTAAAATATAGACGGAAAAAAGCAAATTTTTTTTCAGACCAAATTAAAGAAAGCCTCAAAGAGTATAATTTGGTCTGAAGGTAAGTTGTATATCTTACTTTAAAGAAGCTATCTACTACTGTTCATCAAGATCTAGTGGTTTCTATGCTTTTGTTTAATGAGTCTTTAAAGAAAAATTACAAACGAAATAATATGAAAGGATTTACAGATTAGTCAAGTATTACATTCTAAAAATATAATTTAACGCTAGATATTCACTAGGATTATTTGTCTTGCTGTTTCTCCAAAATCAACAAGCAGACTCTATATTTAAAATAGCTTTGTTTATTAGCCTTGATATCCTCCAAGGAAACACTGAACTTTGGTCTAGTTAATCAATTATAAAAAGCAAAAAAGGTTTAAATGCTGTAATACAGTATTTTTTGTAATACATACCAACATATCATGTTTGCTTCCTTAACCTCGAGTTCTAGTATATTTAAATCACATCTATAATAATGTTATTTAGTTCAGCAAGTTTATCAATTTGATATCTAAACATTTTCTCAAATATGCAACCCATACTTAAATCTTAACTTCCACATTTTCTTCTTGCTTTAATCTTCTAGCAGCACATAAACTGTTTTAATTCTTAAAGATGGTTTAATAAGTAGCAGCTATAGAAATGGGATCACTAGCAGCTATAAAGCAGCCGTTTGTCTTAGTGATGTGAATCATATTTTAAATCTAGGGAGTAAAGTTTCAAGTAGTTAAATTCATTAGGAATTGAAAAAGTGGGGGATGCTACAGACAGATCACTCTTCTCTAAAAGGAAAATATACATATACAGAGCTCCAAGTAGGGTTATAAATGCTATGATTTTTTAAAAAGAGAACTGTGTCCTTCCATGCTGGATTTTTAAATCATTAGTCTCCCTGTTGACTTAGACATCCTTTCAAAAATGTCAAAAGTAAGCTAGATTACATTTGTTTTGAGAAAATAAAATCTCTCTTTCATTTTGAAAGTAGATATCTTCTGTAGGCTGTATCTGTTGAAAGATTCCCTTTTACAGTGAGTGGTAGTCCTGTTATTTAGGTTGTTCCAAGCTTTCATTGCAGTCCTTTCAGGCATCTGGATAATTCAACACATTTCACTGCGCCTTCCTCCTCAGCATGAAAAAGGCCAGACAATAGTTCTACTTCCTTCAGCAATCACAAGTCAGGAGACAGTTAAAGAGACTCTCTAAGCTTAGCAGAGGACTACCAAACTGAGGATAAACGTTATCTTTGAGGAGAGGGAAGAGAGAGAAGCTCTAAAAAATACTATTGTGCTCTCTCTACCCAAGGTAGTAGGACTTTGCCATGCTTTATTGCAGTGATAGCAGAGAGAAGACTGAATGACTGAAATTTTTCAAACATTAAATGAATACTCGGGATCTTGAGTCTTTACTTCTGAATCACGACCTTTTCAAGTAACACACTTAATATTGTAAAATTATTATATAAATGGGTAATCCTTAACATTACGATTTGCTTGCTTTGGAAGAAAATGTGATGATAGGTTTTGGGAGATTGTACTTTGAATATAAAACTGTATCTTTCATCATGTTCCATGTCATGACTATTTTCCCTTAGAAAATTTATAATGGTGCAAAGATGGACACATTTAATCTGAAAAAATGATTGAAAAAAGTGATGTGTGTAAAATATTTCTGCTTTATAGCTTTTTCTTTGATTATAGTATTACAGTCTGCTAGCAATTTTATGGTTTGTAATATCAGAAGTTCTACTTCTAAGATCACATAAACAGGAAAATCAAAGTGTTTCAAACAGAGTGTAAAAATACCTTTAACACTATTTAATCTTAATAGTGAATCACTTAATGTCTACTGAGTCTATTCTCAAGGTAGGAGAATTAATTTAAGAAATTTTCCTACTGATGGAAGGCAGGTTATTTTGATATCTTTTCAGTATTTGCATAAGTATTT
Source organism: Bos javanicus (assembly GCF_032452875.1). Classification (NCBI taxonomy): domain Eukaryota; kingdom Metazoa; phylum Chordata; class Mammalia; order Artiodactyla; family Bovidae; genus Bos; species Bos javanicus. The sequence goes on along the minus strand of NC_083897.1, from coordinate 18,096,791 downwards.
TGACTTGAAATATTTGACTTGTAAAAAATAATGCTGTTAGTGGGAGGAAACTGTTTTATCATACTGTTGAGAGAAGCAAAGATGGACAGAACAGTAATTTTAAAGTATCACATAATAACAAAATTAGTTCCATGCTGTAAGTGCTAGTACTCACATACCTCATTCGATTTACGCAAGATGTAATTTTATTCTATTGTAACTTATTCTTGCTATTCAAAACAAGATTAAATCATTAATAAGGATAAGAGATGTTTGTAAATAATGAAACACTTTTACTTTTAAAAATCAAAGTTAGCAAAGACCAATTCATAAAAGTAAAGTTTACTAACAAATGAAATTTAATAAAATGTGTATTTTAAACTTTTTCACATTTCAGAAAGTCGATCCACCTCTTCTACCATTTGATCTTCATAAAACCCTTTGAGATTGAGATAAATGTATTTTTGCTTTCTGCATTTTAAAACCAAATTATATAATTGTGCATGTTCAATTAGTGAAATTTCCTGCTTCTTAACAAGGGGTAAATCTTTTGAAATTGATGTTTAATTCACACTGACACTATTTAGTTGAAGAAGTATTGTTTACTTTACTCATATGATTTATGTTGGTATATGTTATTGAAAATAAATAGCATTCAGAAGTTCATTATTAATGCAAATATTTTCTTTTGTTTCATTGACACAAATTTTCTCAAACAAATTAAGCCTCAGTAACAAAAAATTCAAATTTCTTTTATTCAGATTAATTTATTTTCATATTCTTGCCATTCAAAACAAGATGATTCATTTTTAAAACAGGAAATGCTTGTAAATAAATGAATACTTTGAAAAGAAACAAAGTTAGTCAAGCCCAGTTTAAAGTGACTCTCCTGAAATCCCAGTTCTTGTTCTAGAATCAAATAGCAAAATAGCATTTGAAATATTTTCTCTTTGGTACCTCCACACGCCCCCCCCCCCATATTGTTCAGTGAGTGTTCTGATCTGCTGGCTTTGTTTTAGGCCCCCTGGGCCCACACTCACATATGAACACAGAACCATGCAAATGTAGCCAAACACACAGTGCAGGAGGATGCTGAATTCCTGATTCCAGGCAAAACTAGAGTGTAAGAGACCTTTGCAAGTGTAGTCCAAAAAATTAAAGTAGTAAATACACATAGAACAAAAGCTCCATTCTAGTTGTGTGAGGAACATAATACTCTTAAATTACTTTCTGGTTTCCATGGGGACCTTTTTGTCCTAAGATACCAATCATTAGGTTTAACAGAGCCGCTTAATATTATTTCTAAATCAAGTAAAATGATTTCTCAAATGGGTAAAATGTTTATTACCAGTATTTTTAAAGTGCTAAAATTCAAATTACTTGAGACTGCTGCTTTTGGTGGCACAATTAAATCTAGAGTCAATATAGAGGTATCCTCCTCTCCTTTTCAGGCGGATGAACGCTCCAAGTATCTCTATTTGGGGGGCAATTCTTCACAAGATATCTGGTTTTTAATTCATTAGAAACTCAAAATAGTGTCAAGAATTTTACATTGTGATGAGAATTCTTAAATAAATTCTCTCTTCCTCCCTTTGGCCAGTTTCAATGCCTTCCTTACACATTCTTATATAACATCTGGGCTTCTGTGTAAGCGTATGTATGTTCTATATGAGATACACACATATATATATTATACCCACACCCATACACATAAACACACACACACAGGCCAATCTGTTTGGGCGTAAATGATGTGACTGGGACTGGGAGTTGTGGCTCCTTTATTTTGCAGAATGCTTAAGTATTGTTTGTCTCACAATACTGGGAGGGAGAAGGAGCCTGGTGGGAGCTGGAGCCTTAAGCCCTGGGCTGTGGTCTGGGGGAGGGGACGGGGTTGCGGGGTCACAAGCTCTTAGCTTTTAGCCTCAGCATGACCACAAGTTTTAAAGCATGAAGGGATCACGTGCTTTTCTTTGAGCTGTTAGTTATTCTGACTTTTGGGGTGTGTGTGTGTGTGAAATGCTTTGTTCTTTAGCTTTTTTTGATTCTCTAGGTATTTTGGCTGATGATTATAATTTTTTTTCCCAAAAGAAAAAGACCAAAATAAGTGACTTATGTATCAAATGATGTCCTAGTTTTTTCTAGATAGTAACATATAGCTTGTGCTTAATTTTACCTTACACTACCCAGGTACTGAGATGGAATAAATTATTTTCGCCAGTTGGGAACTTGATCCAGACATTCTATATGTTGCAAGCCTTAAAAAAATCAAGAACAAGAAAATATCCTGGTAAAGCAATCTCAAAATACCTTATTCCGGGTATTGTTCTGGCTTTAAAGGGAAGGGGGGTGGGAGGAGGGGTGTAAGTTGGGGGGGGGGCGAGTAGGAAGACTCTGGAGGATGTCTTGTTTAATGAACTGTTTAAAACTTTTGGAAAATCTTAAGCTACTGAAGTCCCTCAACATGGTATTTCCATTTGAAAGCCTCTACTCAGATCTTTCACTTTTGGGTAGCTGCTTCTGCTAGTTCTCTTTTAAAAGGATGATTTCATCTTTTCCAACTCTCTTCTCTTTCTCAAACCAAGACACAGAGACAGAATGCCAAATTAAGACTTCTGATGATAATGAGATTTATTTGGGAACATTTTCCAAAATCAGGGTAATGGGTCTTTTTGTTCTGATGGTGAAGAGGATGAGGATATGTTTACTCATTGACTGGGAGCTCTGGCTGCAGCACACAATTAATTATGCTAATAGTTTGTGAGGAGCGGATGTAACTCCCCTACCCCCCTTTTTTTCGGGGGGAGGGGAGTTTGGCAAAAGGGGAAGGAGACGCCCTGGGGTCGGATCACATGATATTATCTTCGCGCCACTTTTGCAAAAACCCTTTTTTTACTCCAGGTTTTGCTCGAGCTCAAAGGTACTGTTCTTATCTTGCTTTAATACAATGTTTCTTGAAGTCGGGTTTAAGATCTCTTCCCTCCCCCTCCTCTTCTTTCCACTGCTAGTCGTTACCATTAAAGGTCGAAAATTGCATTGAAGTCGGTGCAATCTCACAGGACGGATCTGGTTCAGTAGTAAACTTTGGGCTGCGTAATTTCCAGAAAGTATCAGGCAGAAGCGCCAGGGTGGGCTGCAAAGTCTGTTTGCGTGTTTTATGAAAAAAGGAGAAAGCCCACCTGTAGGAGTGACTCCCATCGAAGAAATAAGTGTGGCTTTCGTTGCCTCCACCCCAGACTCATAAGAGGCACGGGCCGTTCAGGTTGGACTCCATCGCGGACCAGGGCCGGGAGAGGCCAGTCTTTTGTAATCGGCTTGCCTGAGCTACTACTGTACACCAGGTTGAGAATCATATGGCGCCCTTGTCCCCGTCTGGGCTTTGGGCTGCCACAATCTCCTGCGGTAACAATAGTGGGGAGGGAGAGGTCGGCTTCATTTGGCACACCCCTTTCCTCATCCCCCGCTAGCGTCCCAGTGCTTTCCTCTCTGGAATCCGCGTGTTCTTTCCCTTCTCTGATTTGTAACTCTCCCGCACTCCCAAGCTCCCTGCCCGCTCCCGGGTCCGCCCGGAACCTGGAGTGGGTATAGTCTGATGACCGCATTTTGCCCAGTGTTCAAAGTCTGGTATGCTTAATTCCATTTTTATTGTGCTTCTTAAAAACTAAGACGTCGTCTTACTTTGCACAGAGAGTGTACTTGGGCTTTGGCCTTTAAGCAGCCGGCCTTCAATTGGTTCTCATTAGCTGTGGAATGAGAAGAGAAAGCCAGATAATTGCACCGTATCTTCCTTGCATTTGTGCGTGTACTCGGTGGCTGCTACCGTTAACGATGCCTGCCAAGAAAGCCTGATTTACTGGGTGAGGGGGGCTCCTGGCAAAGGCGAAAGCCTCCCAACAGTAGCACAAGGTGCCAGAGGTTAGAACTTTCACATGTGCACAGAGTGAATATGCTGTGTCTGTATTTCTTTCCTCCTGGGGCCTTAGGAACACTTTCAATCTAGCGGCGAGGTGGCGCGCATGCGCGCGCCGGGTGGGGGACACCCCGGTCCCACGGCTCCGTGGGCCTCGTCGTCTATCTCCGGTGGGGGGATGGGGCGAGCGCCGCGGGAGCGGGACCGGACGAGGTGGTAGCGAGTGCGCCCTCCTGGGCTCGCCGCCAGTGGCACCGGCTCTAGCACCGGACGCCGCCCGCCCGCGTCGGAGGTGCGCCTTTAATTAAAAGGCTTCGGCTCGCGGGAAAGAGGGGAAAATGCCGACTGCGCTCGGCCCGTGGGTAACTGGGACTCGGTGGGGTTTTCGCTTTGGCGGGGTGGGGGTTCCGTTTCCTAATTCCTGTGCGGGCCGGGTGGGCGGGGGCGGGCTTTTTCCCTGGGCTATTAAAGGCAGAGGGGCGGGCTTTTCCCAGGGATAGAGCGTCGGACGGAGGGCCGAGGGGACGGAGCGCTCCTCGAGTGGTGGCAGGACGGCTGGTGGCCCCGCGTCGTGCTGGCCGGGGGCGCTTTGGGTGAGGCGCGCACTCGTGGCCCCGATTAATTTCCTGAACGCCGCTTCTCGCTTCTCTTCCTCCTCGGGCTTTCCGCAGGAGGCTGCGCTCGCGCCGGGTCCGCGGAGCGCTCGGGTGGCGCGCGCCGCCCAGGGTGTGTGGTGGGGCGCCTGCGGGGGACGGGAAGAGGGGTGGCCGGTGCGGGATCGCTGCGCGCGCCACCTGCAAGGGGCGGGCGCGGGCCGGGTCCCGTGCCGGAGTGGCCCGGGCCGGCGGCCGGAGCCGAAGGGGCGAACCTTCGTTGGGGCAGCTCTGATGGGGAGAATTGACTGGCTGGGTGGGAGGGGACGGAGCGGGTGGGACTTGAGAAAAGCAAAGTACCCTAGTGCAGTTGAGGGGTAGCGGGGAGCGCGCGGGAAACGACTCGCCTTTTCTTTTCCATCACTGACCTTTAGGTTCCAGGAGAACTTTGGGGGTGCGGAATGAGGGGGTGCACGTGAAGGGGAAAAAAGGACTCCCCTCCCCCTTGGCTTGTCTCCCACCAACCCGGGAATGGAGGGGGAGGGAGGCGTGGGCTTGGCGCGTTTTTGGGGCTTTGAATGGAGAACTCCGTTTCCCATGATGCTTTGTTTCTTTCTCTTTAATCTCGGTGGCGGCGGCTGCAGCACGAGGACGGGAGCGCGTGGTGTGAGCAGCTGGAGCACACTCTGGGCGCGCGGGCGGCTCCCGGACTTCAACAGGAGCGCTAGGTAAGTGTGTGAGAGGCGCGGGAAGAACCCGAGGGATGCACAAAGGCGGAGGTGGAGGCTTTCCTCGTGGGGAGGGGAGTGTTTTTACATTTTAAGGAAGTGGGAGAGTGGCTGTCCATCGCTGGCGAGGTATACCAGATGAACAGCTCATTAAAAAAAGTAATTGCGGCAGGCGCTCTCCGACCCGTGTGTGGCTCAGTGTTGCCAAGTTGAATCAAATACAATACATTTTTGAGTCCATTTAGGAGTATTTTTTTAAGGGGGAAAAGTACAGGCGGAGAAATCTAATTTAAGAGGAAAAATGGTCCTCTTCTCTACTAATTTTAGTCTTCTCTCTCCGTAGAATTTAGATTTTTAGATTTAAGTGTAGTTTTTATGCATCAGTTTAAGGAGTTTTCTTATAAAAACTAGATTAGTGGTTTGGAATACCGTGAAGGAAGCCCAACATTTAAAATTCCCTCACTAGTTAAACATAGTACGGATTCTGAGTCTCTGAATTTTTCTTTTTCTTTTTTTGACAAAACTTAACCCATCATGGAAGAGGTAGAGTAACCCTGTGAACCCTTTTCAAATAGGGGCTCATTTCCTTGCTGCATGTTCTTAGGTAAGATAAGCACTTGGGAATGGAGAAGGTTTGCTTATGGACGATAATGACATGAAGGGAAGAGAAGCTAATCTGCCTTCTTTGGGTTTAATGGAGAAAATGGGTCCATAAATGTTTAAACAGAACAAGAGCCCTTTGAAATAGATCAAAATGTGACATCTCTAGGCCATCTGTGCATTATGTGAAGAGCGTGGAAGGCTGCGTTTCTTAAACCAGCTTTAAAATTTCTCTCATAGTCTATTAATGGAGTGGGGGCAGGGAATGTTCATTTAATCTCACAGGCATTTTTTGTATGGTGCCCTACCTCAAGAAGTGGATAGTCACTCTGATTTTCATATGCCTCTTTCTCTAGATAAACCTCGTCTAAAACCAGGGTGGAGGGAGGTAATGGACCTGCACATTTTCTGGGATGCAGATACCAAGTTTTCTTGGTGGAAAGATGGAGAGGGGAGGTCCGAAATCCGCTTATACATAAGAATTGGACTTTTGAAATTGCCAGTGTTATTTGTGTTCAACTCTGTGTAAATAATTCAGAGTATTAATATTTCTCAGGACTTGGCTGAAACTCCAAAACCTAGCTGGGACTCTCTAAGCCAAAGAAAAGTTTGTTTCAGGAATATTAACTAGTAGTTGACTTGTTCAGTATCTAACTTTTTTTTTTTTTTGAACCAGGTGAGTCTGAATAGGTCAGTGAGGATGGAAAAGAAGAGCTCACGAAAGACACTTTTGCTTTTTTGCTTCAGGAATAGGCCTTGGCCATGTAAAAGTGCTTACAGTGCAGGTAGCTTTTTGAGATCTACTGCAATGCAAGCACTTCTTACATTACCATGGTGATTTAATCAATGGCTACTGAGACCTGTAGTTTGTGCAGAAGGAAGCTGTCGGTGCTTTGGAGCTGTTTCCCAGAACGTGTCTCTTGTGTTAAGGTGCATCTAGTGCAGTTAGTGAAGCAGCTCAGAATCTACTGCCCTAAATGCTCCTTCTGGCACAGGCTGCCTGACACACAGCATTGGAAAATATACCTTGACTGATAATTTGCATAGGACGCCTTTCAAAGGTTTGTGTTTGGTTTTGTCCTTGTTTGTTGGGAGCAGAGGGGTGAGGGTGGTGTGCAGCACACGTTTTTTGGTATCAAAGCATAAGATCAGGTCCCAGTAGTACCAAAGTGCTCACAGTGCAGGTAGTTTTGGCAGCGCTCTACTGTAGTGTGGGCACTTCCAGTACTCTTGGATAACGGCTCTTGCTGATGCTGAGAATATTCAAAGACACTGCTACTTACAGTTAGTTTTGCTGGTTTGCATTTCAGCGTGTGGATATATGGCTGTGCAAATCCATGCAAAACTGATTGTGATACTGTGTTTCTTCTGCGGCCCTACCTTCTCACGAATCTCCAGTCTTCGCACGAATCTCCAGTCTTCACACCCATTCATTCATGGGTGGGGATTTGTTGCACTGCTTGTGTTATATATAAAGTATTGCACTTGTCCCGGCCTGTGGAAGAAATGAGGAATTTATCATCTTCTTTTAATGTTTAAAGGTTGTAAGTTCTGATACTTGATCATTGTAAAATGACCTGTTTTGCTGTTGTCGGGTGGATCACGATGCAATTTTGATTAGTATAATAGGAGAAAAATTGCACGGTATCCATCTGCGAACCGCAGGACCCTTGTTGACAACAGTCTGTTGGTACTTAAGTAAGATGTCCTTTCTCTAGTTAACTGCAGTTAAAAAATGTTCTGAAACACATCTGGAGTTTTAAAAATGGTAACAGTTTTTAAAATAAAATATTTGAAATCAAGAAGGTGTATTTTCGCAGTTGGGTGAAGAAGCAGATTGTTACTGAATGTAAATGGACATTTAAATGTAAATTTGCAAAATAAAAGATATTTATAGATCTGGAAAAAATTGACTCTTTTTCAAACAATTGAGAATGCTGGTAGATTCAAGAAAAAAATATCTCATGGTTGGATGAGATGGGGTCCTAAAGGGAAACTTGTGCATATCTGCTTTTCAAGTGTGCATCTGCAGAAAGCAGCAAGACACCTAATTTGGAAGATTTTTATGATGCAGACACATATCTGGACAAAATGTGCTCATTTTAAGTACCCGTGCTTACCCATATGAGGGAGATGCAAAGTTATAGATCAATGGGACGCCTACCCTTGAGGAACTGGGCACACTTGAGATTTAACAGGGTAGGGGGAGCTTGTTGATCCACTCACTTTGGGATTGTCAGAGGAAATCACTTGGTGGAAGGGCCACTGAGATGGAGAAATAACTGCCTTGCTTTGGAGACTAGTAGATGTTGGAAACCTGGACGTGGGCTTATTAGAATTTGGGGCCCAGGGTTCTATGGGGTGACTAACCTTGTGCAGAAATTACCCATGAGAGCTGTTTGAGACAGATCACATGGTAGAAAAAGTGAATATTGACTAATAACACAATGAAAGTGTTAAGTTTATTCAGCCAGTCGCCACCCCAGATAAGGCAGCTTGGATCCTGTAGTGGTTCTTGAATGTTAGCACTTGTTAAAATACAGATCCCCAGCCTTACCTCCAAAAACTGATTCAGTAGGTCTGGAGTGAGGCCTGAGGGTTTGCATTTCTAATCCAGGTACTGCTGTGATGGCTGGAGACCACACTTTGAGAACTACTGCTCAAAAACAATGAAAGACCTCAGTTTCTAGGACACGAAGTCAGTTTCTAGTCAACAAAGGAAGGTGTCTATTTGAAATGTCATCTTTAGTCTTTATTTCTCATCAAAAAGAGATAACGGACAACCGAAAGGTGGTGTGTGTGTGTGTCATTTTTAGTTTGTTTCCTGTTGCCATGGAATTTTTGAATTTTAAAACCATTTTAATTTTCCCTTATAACAGTCCAGTTTAATCAAGAAGAGGAGCTCTTACTGAATTGCACTTAGCATTGAGCTACTTGCCTAAGGCTTCTGTTTCCTCATAAGGGGAAATAATGATAACGTTGGTCTACCTCAAGGATATGTGGGTTCAGCATGTTTTCTTTGGTGGTAGTGGTTTGGGGGATGGATTTTAATTCTTGGTGATAAAGTGAAATCTTAATGAAAAGAGACTTGGTAGTAAATTCTGTCTTCCATTATTAAGTAAGTGTGTGATTTTTTAAAAGTGACTAATGCTTGAGGCAATTATACAGGCATAAAGAACTCTACAGATATTTCCTGTGCTGTCTAATGCTTACTAGTTTGTTGGTGCCTAATCATAGTTAAGTTTGATGTGGCAGCAAAGCAAAGGTCTCCCTCCCCCCTAATAAAGTAGCTCAGTAAAAGAGGGGATTAAAGCTTATTTGTTATAATCCTTAACACCAGCAAACCTCCGCTTTAATAATGCAAGTTTATTGTCTCTAGTGGTTCACTGGTGCTTTAGCAAAGGTGGCTAGTATGCAGACAGTTATTGCAGTTTCCACTTTTAATGGGCATGTGTGGAGGGGCTGTGTTCCTGAGGGGTAAACCACTTGGCCTCTTTTGAGTCTCAGTTCCTTCATCTAAAATCAGGGCGGATCTGGGTGATGCTAGCTTCAGATATTCTGATCTACCTTTGGAGGAGAAATGTCAAATGGCATCCCGTGTATGCAGAATCTAAAAGGAAATGATGTGATGCAAATAAACTTATTACAAAACAGAAACGGACTTAGAACAAACTGGTTGCTGGAGGGGAAGGATGAGGGGAAGAGATAGTTTGGGATGGATATGTACACACTGCTATCTTTAAAATGGATAACCAAAAAGGACCTACTGTATAGCACATGGAACTCTACTCAATGTTACATGGCAGCTTGGACAGGAGGGGAGTTTCAGGAAGAATGGACACGTGTATGTATGGCCAAGTCCACCTGAACTATCACTATCAGTTGCTGTCCATCTGAAACTACCACAACATTGTTAATGGACTATACCCCAATGTAGAATAAAAAGTTTAAAAAATAATCTCTGTTAAAATTCAGTTCAGTCACTCAGTCGTGTCCGACTCTTTGCGACCCCATGGACCGCACCACACCAGGCTTCCCTGTCTATCACCAACTCCTGGAGCTTGTTAATGGACTATACTCCAATATAAAATGAAAACTTTAAAAATAATCTGTTAGACATCTCCAATAATTCTAAAAGTGCTTTGCATTTAAGTCATTTGTTTAGAATTTGAGGGGAAATGGGTCACTTAAATTGGTAGTTATGGAGAAAATTTGGAGAAGGAAGTGGCAACCCACTTCAGTATTCTTGCCTGGAGAATCCCATGGACAGAGGAGCCTGGCAGGCTACACTCCATGGAGTCAAAAGAGTCGGACATGATTTAGCAACTAAACCACCACATGGGGAAATGAGTAACATACCACATACAGCTTACTTATTTCTAAAGATTTACAATAGGTTCAGGAGAAGCACTACAAGTATATGATTTGCCTTTGATTCAGTTTTTTTTCCCTAAGGTCATCAGTGTGGGCATTTATTTTCCCCAGACAGAAGAGTCAATGTGGCATCAGTTTAATTAGCACAAACATATGTTGACTGAGAAGTTGTCTATTTGGCAATTCTGTTACATTAGCTTTGAAACAAGGGACTGTATAAAATTTAAGCTGAAAGAATCCTACTTTATACATCACTGTTGTTCAGTCGCTCAGTCATGTCTGACTCTGCAACCTTATGGACTATATAGCACGCAGGGCTTCCCTGTCCTTCACCATCACCTGGAGCTTGCTCAAACTCATGTCCATTGAGTCGGTGATGCCATCCAACAATCTTGTCCTCTGTCGTCCCCTTCTCCTACTGCCTTCAATCTTTCCTTGCATCAGGATCTTTTCTAATGAATCAGCTCTTTGCATCAGATGGCCAAAGTTTTGGGGCTTCAGCTTCAGCATCAGTCCTTCCAATGAATATTCAGGGTTGATTTCCTTTAGGACTGACTGGTTTAATCTTGCAGTCCAAGGGACTCTCAGGAGTCTTCTCCAACATCGTAGTTCAAAAGCATCAATTCTTTGGCACTCAGCCTTCTTTATGGTCCAACACTCACATCCATACATGACCACTGGAAAAACCATAGCTTTGACTAGATGGACCTTTGTTGGCAAAGTCAAGTCTCTGCTTTTTAATAGACTGTCTAGGTTTGTCATAGCTTTTCTTCCAAGGAGCAGGTGTCTTTTAATTTCATGGCTGCAGTCACCATCTGCAGTGATTTTGGAGCCCAGAAAAATAGTGTCATTGTTTCCCCATCTATTTGCCATGATGTGATGGCATCAGATGCCATTGGTCTTTGTTTTTTGAATGTTGAGCTTTAAGCCAGCATTTTCACTCTCCTCTTTCACCTTCATCAAGAGGCTCTTTAGTTCCTCTTCACTTTCTGCCATAAGAGTGATGTCATCTGCTTATCTGAGGTTATTGATATTTCTCCCGGCAATCTTGATTCCAGGTTGTGCTTCATCCAGCCTGGTGTTTCTCAGGATGTACTCTGAATATAAGTTAAATAATCTGAGTGACAGACAATATGCAGCCTAGACGTACTCCTTTCCCAATTTGGAACCAGTCTGTTGTTCCATGTCCGGTTCTAACTGTTGCTTCTTGACCTTCATACAGGTTTCTCAGGAGGCAGGTGAGATGATCTGGTATTCCCATCTCTTTAAGAATTTTCCACAGTTTGTTGTGATCCACACAGTCAAAGGCTTTAACATAGTTAATAAAGCAGAAGTACATATTTTTCTGGAATTCTCTTGCTTTTTTGATGATCCAGTGGATGTTGTCAATTTGATCTCTGGTTCCTCTGCCTTTTCTAAGTCCAGCTTGAACATCTGAAAGTTCTTGGTTCAGGTACTCTTGAAGCCTAGCTTGGAGAATTTTGAGCATTACTTTGCTAGTATGTGAAATGAGTGCAATTGTGCGGTAGTTTGAACATTCTTTGGCACTACCTTTCTTTGGGAGTGGAATGAAAACTGACCTTTTCCTGTCCTGTGGCCACTGCTGAGTTTTCCAAATTTGCTAGCATATAGATCATAGTCCAGCTTTATTCTTATGTGGGGAGACTGAAGCCCAGGAGGAAGTGACTTGCTCAAGGTTTTGATAAATAAGCAATTAGGGACCAATATGTTGAGTGCCAAGATAGATGTCCAGAGGCAGAGAAGAGGACATGAAACCCAGGCTGGATCAGGTAGTGCTTCCCAGGGGGCCTCAGGAAAGGGGGCCTGAGGGGAGGTAGGCAAGAAGGTCAGTGAAGGGTCTTTTTAGGCAGAGTGGTTTATGTAAAAAGACGAGAGCAGATGGAGGTTCTTCAGAATGGCTGGCCCATGTGAGGAGAGAAGTAAGTTGGGGCTAGATCACAGAACCTTGTCCTGAATGGAAAGGGAAGTCACTTAAAAGTTTTAAGCAGAGAAGTGACCCTCATTTGCCCATTTAGTAAGACCTCTCTGACAGCAGCATAGAGGCTGGCTTGGAGAGTACTGGGCCCAAAGGTGGCTAGTAGGCTAAGCGGGAGGTGAAGATGTGAGTCAGGACAGCAGCCCCAGCACAGAGGTAGTGGCAGCTTTCTTCTATAAATACATGGATAAATCTAACACAGTTCCAACCAGTTTCCAAACTTCATGATGATTCTGAAGTTCATCTGTAAGAATACACAGGGAAGACACATGTACCCCGATGTTCACTGCAGCACTGTTTACAGTAGCCAGGACATGGAAGCATGTCCATCAGCAGACAAATGGATAAGCAAGTTGTCGTACATATACACAATGGAATATTACTCAGCTGTAAGAAAGAACACATTTGAGTCAGTTCTAATGTGGTGGATGAAATTGGTGTCTATTATACAGAGTGAAGTAAGTCAGAAAGAGAAACACCAATACAGTACATTAAAGCATATATATGGAATTTAGAAAGCCGGTAATGACAACCCTGTATGCAAGACAGCAAAACAGACACAGATGTAAAGAACAGACTTTTGGACTCTGTGGGAGAAGGCTAGGGTGGGATGATTTGAGAGAATAGCATTGAAACATGTATATTACCATATGTGAAATAGATGACCAGTGCAAGTTTGATGCATGAAGCAGGGCACTCAAAGCTGGTGCTCTGGGACAACCTAGAGGGATGGGATGGGGAGGGAGGTGGGAGGGGGGTTCAGGATCGGGGGACACATGTGCACCCATGGCTGACTCATGTAGATGTATGGCAAAAACCACCACGATATTGTAATTATCCTCCAATTAAAATAAATAAATAAAAAATTTTAAAAAAATGGTGAGGAGGAAAAGGAGTCATGAAGGAGAACTTAACAGATATTAAAACTTAGAAAGTAGCATTTTAAAAGTGATGCTAGGAAAAAATAAAAGTGATGCTAAGATTAAAAATAGATGCCTGTTGCTGAGATTTCTCTGCTGTTCTACTGATTGAAATATATATATAAGTATTTAGATGGTCATTAGGGTGCCATTTCAAATTGGGAAAGAAAAGATAGGTTAGTCAGTAAAAGTTGGTTAATTATTTTGAGAAAACCTGAAATGAAATAACAGCTAAAACTCTGATCCCACTCATCAGAATAAACCCCAGATGGATAAAGAGCTGAATATAAAAAATGAAACTGCACATTATCTAATTCTCCCTACTTTTCTTTATATTTAAAATTTTCATAACAAAACAATTAAACTATAAAGTACTAAGAAAATAAGGTGAGAAAAGCTCAGTCATGAGATTGAGAAAAGCTGTTTTAAGAATAATATTGATGACAAGGAACCTCTAAAAAAAGATGAATTTGAACACAAAAACTTCACATCAAAAATCATCTGAAAATTAAAAAGCAGAAGATAAACTCATAATGTTTTATATGTTGTATTACATATGAATAGTATATAATAGTGTATTATATATGAATAGTAAACCAACTTTCTCCTTCCCTACTTCCCTCCCTCCTCCCTCCTTCCTTCCATGAACGTTTATTGAGGATCTATTATGTCAGATACCCTCTTAGTGCTAGGGAATCACTATGAACAAAACAAAGTACCTCTTCCCTGGTGGTCCAGTGGTTAAGAATCTGCCTTGCAGTGCAAAGGATGTGGGTTCAATCCCTGGTTGGAGAACTAAGATCCCACATGTCTCAGGGCATCTAAGCCTGCGTGCCACATTGAGAAAGATCCCATGAGCCATAACTAAGACCTGACACAGACAAAATTAATAAGTATTGAAAAAGTCCCTGCTCTAATGGATCCTTTAGTCAGGGAAATGGATAATAAACAAAATAATTATTATATCAGATGGCAAGTGATATGCAGAAAAATAAGTGAATTTGTTCATCTGCTAGGGCTGCTGTAACAAACTCGGTGGCTTAAAACCACAGAAATTTATTCTTTAATAGTTCTAAAGGCTAGAAGTCCAAAATCAAAGTGTTGGCAGGCCCTCTGAGGGCTCCAGGGGGTGATGCTTCCTTGTCTCTTCCTGGCTTCTGGTGGTTGCCCTCAGTCCTTGGTTTGTAGACACATTACTCCAATCTCTGCCTCTATTGTTGCATGATACTGTTCCTGTGTGTTTATATGTGTCTCTCTGTTTCTTATAAGAATACCAGTAATTGGACTTAGGGTCTACCCTAATGCAGTGTGACCTGATTTCAACTTGACTACATCTGCAAAGATTCCATTTCCGAAAAAAGTCACATTTACAGGTATAGGTATTAGGACTTGAACATATCTTTTGAAGGAACACAATTCAACCCAGTACAGCAAGGTGGGGGAAACAGTGTTGGGGTTGGTTGCTGTGTTAAAATATGACAATCAAGGGAGTTGTCACTGATGAGGTGACAATTGAGTAGAGAGGAGGAGGTCATGAGGGTATGAGCTATGTGGGTATGGAAGGAAGAGCACAGTAATTATTCTTAATCCAAATGAAACACTTGATAAAAATAGCTGACACTCATTGAACAATTTCTGTGTCTTAGGTATAGTATCTCATAATTTTTACAATCCTATAAGGTTCTATAAGATAAATCAATTATTATGTCCATATTAGAGATGAAGAAACTGAAGCTCAGGAAGGTCAAGTAATTTGTCCAAGTTTTCACATCTGATAAACTAAGAACCAAGTCCCTACCCTACTGTCTGCAGAGTCTAAGGCAATAGAAAAATGAGTGTAAAAGAATTCCTAAGTGATAACTTTTTAGGAGTTCATCCTCAGTAGTAATTAGTGCAAATCAGAACAACAGGGAGGTTTTTTTGACATCAACTTTACCACCATTAAAAAGATTGAGGATAAGAGTACATCCTGTATTACTCCATTCATATGACATTCTAGACTAGATTAAACTAATCTCTGACAAGGAAAAAAAAAATCAGAGCAGTGACTGCCTTTTGAAAGGATAGGGGCATCCCAGGTATGAAGCGGCATGAAACAACCTTCTAGGGTGATGCAAATGTTCTATATTTTGACAGGGGATTGGGTTCCACAGGTGTGTGCATTTGTCAAAACTCATCAAAGTACATATACTTAAGATTCATT
Source organism: Bos javanicus (assembly GCF_032452875.1). Lineage (NCBI taxonomy): Eukaryota > Metazoa > Chordata > Mammalia > Artiodactyla > Bovidae > Bos > Bos javanicus. The sequence goes on along the minus strand of NC_083897.1, from coordinate 18,081,488 downwards.
CATTTCACTACATGTTCATTTTATCTAAAAAAGGAATTAAGTATTAAACTCTAGTTAATGACAAGCATGCTAAAGCATTTAGGGATAGAGTTAACTGAAGCTGCAACTTACTTTGAAGTGCTTAAAAAGTTAAGGTGGACTGATGGATGGATGGATGGATAGATGGATAGACATGCAATAAAGTCAATATCAGTTCAGTTCAGTTCAGTCGCTCAGTCGTGTCCGACTCCTTGCAACCCCATGAATCGCAGCACGCCAGGCCTCCCTGTCCATCACCAACTCCCGGAGTTCACTCAGACTCACGTCCATCGAGTCAGTGATGCCATCCAGCCATCTCATCCTCTGTCGTCCCCTTCTCCTCCTGCCCCCAATCCCTCCCAGCATCAGAGTCTTTTCCAATGAGTCAACTCTTCGCATGAGGTGGCCAAAGTACTGGAGTTTCAGCTTTAGCATCATTCCTTCCAAAGAAATCCCAGGGCTGATCTTCAGAATGGACTGGTTGGATCTCCTTGCAGTCCAAGGGACTCTCAAGTCTTCTCCAACACCACAGTTCAAAAGCATCAATTCTTCAACGCTCAGCCTTCTTCACAGTCCAATTCTCACATCCATACATGACCACAGGAAAAACCATAGCCTTGACTAGACGGACCTTTGTTGGCAAAGTAATGTCTCTGCTTTTGAATATGCTATGTAGGTTGGACATAACTTTCCTTCCAAGGAGTAAGCATATTTTAATTTCATGGCTGCAGACACCATCTGCAATGATTTTGGAGCCCCCAAAAATAAAGTCTGACACTGTTTCCACTGTTTCCCCATCTATTTCCCGTGAAGTGATGGGACCGGATGCCATGATCTTCATTTTCTGAATGTTGAACTTTAAGCCAACTTTTCACTCTCCACTTTCACTTTCATCAAGAGGCTTTTGAGTTCCTCTTCACTTTCTGCCATAAGGGTGGTGTCATCTGCATATCTGAGGTTATTGATATTTCTCCCGGCAATCTTGATTCCAGCTTGTGTTTCTTCCAGTCCAGCGTTTCTCATGATGTACTCTGCATATAAGTTAAATAAGCAGGGTGACAATATACAGCCTTGATGTACTCCTCTTCCTGTTTGGAACCAGTCTGTTGTTCCATGTCCAGTTCTAACTGCTGCTTCCTGACCTGCATACAGATTTCTCAAGAGGCAGGTCAGATGGTCTGGTATTCCCATCTCTTTCAGAATTTTCCACAGTTTATTGTGATCCACACAAAGGCTTTGGCATAGTCAATAAAGCAGAAATAGATGTTTTTCTGGAACTCTCTTGCTTTTTCCATCATCCAGTGGATGTTGGCAATTTGATCTCTGATTCCTCTGCCTTTTCTAAAACCAGGTTGAACATCAGGAAGTTCACGGTTCACGTATAGCCAGCTGTTAACAATAGTAGAACTTAGGTGATAAGGATGTGCATGTTCAACGTACAATTCTTTGAGCTTTTCTTCATGTTCAGGAGTTTTTACAATAAAATATTGGAAGGAGAACATGATTGGATGAGGGAAGAATGTAGACAACTAAAATAATGGCTAATATTTACTGAGTGGTTACTATGTACCGGTCCTTGTATTGCATGCAATACATCTGTATTATCTCTGTCTTACAGATGAAGGAAATCAGGCCCATAAAGGTTAGATAACTTGCCCAAGGTGACACAGCTTGCAAGTAGGTGATATAGGCTGTGAATCCTGCCTGATTATAGTGGCCAGACTCTATATGGAATTAGTAAGTGGGAGAAAAAAATCTACTTCTGCTTTATTGACTATGCCAAAGCCTTTGAATGTGTGGATCACAACAAACTGGAAAATTCTTAAAGAGATGGGAATACCAGACCACCTGACCTGCCTCATGAGAAATCTGTATGCAGGTCAGGAAGCAACAGTTAGAACTGGACATGGAACAACAGACTGGTTCCAAATAGGAAAAGGAGTACGTCAAGGCTGTATTTTCTCACCCTGCTTATTTAACTTATATGCAGAGTATATCATGAGAAATGCTGGACTGGAAGAAACACAAGCTGGAATCAAGATTGCCGGGAGAAATATCAATAACCTCAGATATGCAGATGACACCACCCTTATGGCAGAAAGTGAAGAGGAACTAAAAAGCCTCTTGATGAAAGTGAAAGTGGAAAGTGAAAAAGTTGGCTTAAAACTCAACATTCAGAAAACTAACATCATGGCATCTGGCCCCATCACTTCATGGGAAATAGATGGGGAAACAAAGGAAACAGTGAGCAACTTCATTTTTCTGGACTCCAAAATCACTGCAGATGGTGACTGTAGCCGTGAAATTATAAGACGCTTGCTCCTTGGAAGAAAAGTTATGACCAACATAGACAGCATGTTAAAAAGCAGAGACATTACTTTGCCAACAAAGGTCCATCTAGTCAAAGCTATGGACTCCATATGGATATGAGAGTTGGACTATAAGAAAATGATGTGAGAGTTTGGATGTGAGAGTTGGACTATAAGGAAAGCTGAGCACCGAAGAATTGATGCTTTTGAACTGTAGTGTTGGAGAAGACTCTTGAGAGTCCCTTGGACAGCAAGGAGATCCAACCAGTCCATCCTAAAGGAGAGATCAATCCTGAGTATTCATTGGAAAGACTGATGCTGAAGCTGAAACTCCAATACTTTGGCCACCTGATGTGAAGAACTGACTCGTTTGAAAAGACCCTGATGCTGGGAAAGATTTAAGGTGGGAGGAGAAGGGGATGACAGAGGATGAGATGGTTGGATGGCATCACCGAATCAATGAACATGAGTTTGAGTAAGTTCTGGGAGTTGGTGATGAACAGGGAAGCCTGGCATGCTGCCGTCCATGGGGTGGGTCACAGAGTCGGGCACGACTAAGTGACTGAACTGAACTGAACTGAAGTGGGAGAATCTTGCTGATAGTTTCTCTAATTAGAATGTGACTGCATCTGGAGTATCCTAACTCCAAAGTCCACACACTTTATCCCTACTTCTTGAATTTTTTTTGGAGTGGCTCCCGAAATCCTGGCAAGCACAGCTGAAATACAGAGGAACAGCAGGTAGTGGCAATAGGTAAAAGGTTGTGGGAAATGCTGCAGGGCTGGTGGACGTGATGGAGAAAGACAACAAGATCACTTTTGTACAAGTGAGTTTAGGAGGTTTTGGGGACATCCAGGGAGAGATGGGGAGAGCGGGACTAGAGCAGAGGACACAGATCTGGCTCTGCCCATCCATTAAAGCCTTAGCAATGAGGAGAGCAGAGAGTGCTGAGGACAGTCATTTAAAGAGCTGATGAAAAAAGAGCATGCAGCCAAGCTGAGGGCCGAAGAAAAAGCAGAGCAAAGTGGTGTCATAGAGATCAACATTTGCTGTGTATCCCAATTTCACACCATTTTCACTTAAGAACATCTGGTCTTGTGTTGGATAATACCCAAACAGCTTTATGTAGCCTGTCTTCTATAGGAACATATGAGAAAATATCCTCATGACTTATATTCACCATATTTTTTTAAACAAGACAAAGGAAAAGCAAGTTCACTTCAGGAACCATAACATTGTTTCATGGTGAAGTGCAGGTTCTTTCATATTCCAGTAATTCCTCTTTTTCTCCAAGAATTTTTCCAGCCATAGATTACTTTGACTATAAGCCAGAACACTTTGAATGCTTTAGAAGAAACAAAATATCAAATGGCATCTGTTTTACAGTGACTTCTGTTCTTTTGTTGCTTTGAGTAATTTATGTAGAATTGTGCTTAAAGGACAATCCTATTTAGACACTATGTTGGAGGTCTGGGATGGTTTTTCAATTGACTTGTTGGAAGCAATTATAATTACTATCTATAATATTGGTTTTTAAAGTGTATCAAATTTGATTTTAGTACGGTCATTTGACAAAAGCTTAAGCATCTCTAATTTGCTTAAATTGCTTTGGCTACCAAACCGGGGATATTACTAGTGCTATTTCTAGGAGCTGCTCAAAAGCATCAACTTGGGAAACACTGTTACAGCCATTGCTTCTAATTTATTTCAAGCATACTCCATGGTTTCTGCATTGAATACTTTGAAAACAGCCATAGTTTAACTTAATGCATAAGTACGCTATTTTAATTTTGACAGGGCTCTTAAATTTTAGGTTGGAGACTGACTATTGAAAACAATTGGAAATAAGTATACCTGTTTTGGGCTTCCCAGGTGGCGCTAGTGGTAAAGAACCCGCCTGCCAGTGCAAGAGATGTAAGAGACACAGGTTTGATCCCTGGGTCTGGAAGATCCCCTGGAAGAGAGCATGGCAATCCAGTCTGGTATTCTTGCCTAGAGAATCCCATGGAGCTGTTCAAAAGCATCAACTTGGGAAACACTGTTACAGCCATTGCTTCTAATTTATTTCAAGCATACTCCATGGTTTCTGCATTGAATAATTTGAAAACAGCCATAGTTTAACTTAATGCATAAGTACGCTATTTTAATTTTGACAGGGCTCTTAAATTTTAGGTTGGAGACTGACTATTGAAAACAATTGGAAATAAGTATACCTGTTTTGGGCTTCCCAGGTGGTGCTAGTGGTAAAGAACCCGCCTGCCAGTGCAAGAGATGTAAGAGACACGGGTTTGATCCCTGGGTCTGGAAGATCCCCTGGAAGAGAGCATGGCAATCCAGTCTGGTATTCTTGCCTAGAGAATCCCATGGACAGAGGAGACTGGCATGCTACAGTCCATGAGGCTGCAAAAAGTTGGACACAACTGAAGCGACTTAGCACAGCACAGCAGCATACTTGTTTAAGGGTAAAAGCATATCATCAGTAATTTTTCTAAAGACGAAAACTTCATAATTTCCCCAGGGTTTTAGGTCCTGATTTGTGTTATACCATGGTTGATTCAGACAAAATTTAAGTTAGAGATTTATCTTCTTTAATATTGATAATTGGAAGCAGTATTTGAATAAACAGCAATTCTTTCTTGAATATGAAAAATATCTTAAATCAGAAACCAAGAACATTGTTTTTGCTTTGTCAGGTTGAGCAACTTTCACCTCCTTTCTTCCTGGCCCAACAGTGTGATCTTCCCCACATTTCAGGCTGTAACTGAAACATGGTTTAAACTTTTACTTGTGGGTACATTATTAACAATGAGCACTTCTTTAAAAAAGTTTGACTACTTTGGTGGTGGTGGGGTGTGTGTGTGTGTGTGTGTGTGTGTGTGTGTGTGTGTTTATCACTGTGTTCTTAAAGTGTGGTCAAGTGAGGTTCTACCAAGTGACCTTCAGGGGACTGGCCTATTGTATAATAATCTCCATCTTAGCTCTAAGTACAGATTCTGTAAGATAGTGAGTGTCAGCCGCAAATCATCACATCATTCTTGACAAAACCAACATCACTCTGTCAATTAGTGTGTGTATGTCTTGTGATGGGATGACCAGTCAGTAGGGGTTTTAGCTCTGCTGAATTGATTTTTTAATCATCACCCTAGGCAAGGACTAGTCTAAGCAAGAAAATAATGGCAAAGCCACTATTGAATTCTGGTCTGAGCTTGCTAGTAAATTTGCTATGTGCCCTTGGGCATCAAAATTAAACTCTGCTAGTCCTTCACCTGTAAGGTGAGAACCACAGCCTCCTTTCCCTATTAAAGGTTTGTTTCACCCTACAGAGAAATCAAGGAGCCAGATCCTTGGGTAGTACAAGGATCCAGTAGTGGATATCTCCCGTAACTTTTTGTTGAAGGTTAAGTCAGTGATAGGGAAGTCTGGCTGGAGACAGTTTGGAAAATTACAGGACATGAATTCATTGCTTGGACAGCTGATTATTTATTTATTTATTTTTGGCTGCACAGCATACAAGATCCTAGTTCTCTGGCCAAGGATGGAAGCCACAGTCCTCTGCATTAGAAGCATGGAGTCTCAACCACCGGATCACCAAGGAAGTCTCAGACAGCTGGTTATTTTAGAGGAAGGATTATCCAGACTTCATGATGGGGAAACCCTAAATTGAAAGCGTCTAGATTCAATCCTAAAGTGTAAGTGCATATTATTTTTGCTAATTTCCGGATGTCTTGGTTTGTCCACTGAAATCCTGACTGTTGAACTAGATAGGTAAATACCTGCCAAAGCAGACTGTGTGATCTTAAGCAATTTTCAGGATGGAAAATATCAATTGCTCAAGCTAGAAGGGAAAAGGAATGAACATTCATAGGGTGCTTACTATGTGCTGGTTGTTTTATACATATTATCTCACTGGATCATCACAAGAATCCTGGGAAGTAGGAGTTACACCCATTGAGATTCAGAGCAGTTACCTGTTGTATTTTTTTAGCTTACTGTAATTTTGGCCAAGGTCACAAATCTATTAAAATAATAAAAAATTAAATACTGCCTTTTTTTTTTTGCTTTTCAATTTTTATTTATTTAATTTTTGATATTTTATTTTATTGAAGCATAGTTAACCTACAATGTTGTGTTAGTTTCTGGTGTATAGCAAAGTGATTCAGTTATACATATATATGTATTATTTTTCATGATCTTTTACATTATGGTTTGTTACAGGTTATTGAATATAATTCCCTGTGCTATATAGTAGGGCCTTGTTGCTTATCTATTCTACATGTACTAGTTTGCATCTACCGATCCTAAACTCCCAGTCCATCCCTCCTCCAACCCCTCTTGGCAGCTACAAGTCTGTTCTCTATGTTTGTGAATCTGTTTCTATTTCATAGATAAGTTCATTTTAGATTCCGCATATAAGTGATACCATATGGTATTTGTCTTTCTCTATCAACTTACTTCACTTTGTATGATAATCGCTAGGTCCATGCGTGTTGTTGCAAATGGCATTATTCCACTCCTTTTTGTGGTTGAGTAGTAGTCTCTTGTCTATCTATACCATATCTTTAACCATTCAGCTGTTGATGGACACTTAGGTTGTTTCTTGTCTGGGCTATTGTAAATAGTGTTGCCACGAACACAGGGGTGCACATATCTTTTCAAATTATAGTTTTGTCTGGATTTATGCCCAGGAGTGGGATTGCTGGATCATGTGGCAAGTCTATTTTTAGTTTCTTTTTTCTTTTTGGCCATGCCTCATGGCTTGTGAGATCTTAGTCCCTCAACTAGGGATTGAATCCACTCCCTTGGCAGTGAAAGCTCAAAGTTCTTACCATGGACCCCCAGGGAATTCTTTATTTTTAGTTTTTTAAGGAATCTCCAAACTGTTTTCCATAGTGGCTGCACCAGTTCACATTCCTACCAACAGTGTAGGAGGCTTCCCTTTTCTCCACACTCTCTCCAGAGTTTGTTTGTGGACTTTCTAATAATGGCTATTCTGACTGGTGTGAGCTGGTACCTCATTGTAGTTTTGATTTGCATTAAATGCCACTTGAGAGAAACTTTACTTGATATTCTGTGAAAAGTAAACTTGCCTCTACCCCCATCTCCACACACTATTTCTATCACAGTGTTTACCGTGTGACGCTTATCCAAATTTATAGTATTTGCTTATTTGCTCATTCCTTGCCTATTTTCCCAACTAGAAGGTAAACTTTGTAAGGGCTGGGACTACCCAATATCAGTCTTGTTCATCTCTCTGTCTCCAGTGCCTGACTTGGTGACTGACACAGAGTGGACACTCCATAAACATTGCTTTAGTGAATGAATGAATGAAAAATCTTGTCTTACACAGAACTCTTTTTTTCTTTCTACAACATAGCACTGACTCATATGTTTAGAAATGGTAAAGTTGAGACTCAGAGCTGTTGAATAACTTGTCCAGGAGATCTGATATAGGTCAGACCATGAAAGCTGATTGTGGTCCAAAGACCTAGGATTATATTAATCACAGTATCAACTCACACTGGCCCGAAGTTGCATGTTTGGTTTGCTCTAGAACCATCAAACGGAGAAGGCAATGTCACCCCACTCCAGTACGCTTGCCTGGCAAATGCTATGGACAGAGGAGCCTGGTAGGCTGCAGTCCATGGGGTCGCTAAGAGTCGGACACGACTGAGCGACTTCACTTTCATGTTTCTCTTTCATGCATTGGAGAAGGAAATGGCAACCCACTCCAGTGTTCTTGCCTGGAGAATCCCAGGGATGGGGGAGCCTGGTGGGCTGCCATCTATGGGGTAGCACAGAGTCGGACACTACTGAGGCGACTTAGCAGCAGTAGCAGCAGAACCATCAAATACTCAGTACAAAGGGTGTGGGATCAAGGACATAAGTGAGGGAGTGGATACAGTTTCCAATGACCCTGTTTCTTGCACAGGTCTGGTGGTCAAGGCAGTCCTCCAAGGGTGAGAAAGGGAAGAGCCCTGGAGCCAGGCTTGCAACCTTCTGTAACACTGTGCTGGGAGTAGCCGCATCCTTCCTCAAGGGGCTTCCCACTACAGCAGGCAATTCTTGGCTGCATTATTGGTGCCATGCTGAAGCCTTCTCTGTCCTACTGGGTTTTGGGGCTCCCCAAATGTGACAGCTGGTTAGTGGCAGAGCAAATTCAGCTCTCTTGGCTGAAAGCCAGACTCATGTCACAGTGCATACTGATATAGTTTGCTATTACTGCCCAACATAGTAGGAGATGATGTGATCATTATCTAGTAAATATCCACATAGGAGAAGAAGGAAAGAGTGGGTTTAGGGGCTACAAGAGTAAAGTCAGAATCATGAGGTTATGGTACAGAAATGACCCAGAGTGGAAGAAAGTGTGTGACCTTGGGGAATTTACTTAACCTCTCTGTGACCCAGTATCCTTATCTATACAAGGAGAATATGGGACAGTTTTTAACACCCTTAGTTTCAGTTCATTTATCCATTAAGTGGAGATAATGAGGGCTAATGTGAGGTTTTCATGAATAATAAGACATAAAAATTTAGCAAATTCTTGCTCCATAGCAAGCACCCAATAAATGTTAGTTGTTACTATGAATACTAAAAAATGAAAAGGAGTGATTGATGAAAATTAAATGAGTTAATATCTGTAAAGCACTTAGAATAGTGTCTGACACATAGTAAACTATATATTTGAACCTGTTAAATAAGACAAATAAAAATGAAATAGGATACCAAAAAAGAGAGTTTTGGGTAAAGTGGTTTAATCTATTTTGATACCTTTTATCATTTTGGGTCCTTAAATGTCAACTGGGATTTTTCCCTCAATGGCAATATATCTCTGATTTTTATCATTTTCTTTGTAGGTTTCCAAAATCAACTTTATAGGAACATACTTTATAGTCAGCTTTGTTAAAAACAAAGCAATTTCTCCTGACTCTCACACCAGAAAGATTCAAAGAGGCCCAGGGAGCCCAGGGGTTAAATGTCAGAAAATCTTTCAAGAGAACAAGGAAAAGCTAGAATTATATGTTTCAACAGGTGTTTTATGATGGAAACTCATTAAACTATATGAACATGTGAAAATAATACCCTGCACTTGTATGACACTTTTCACTATTTCCTTCAACGTGCCTTCATGTCTAGTATTTCAATTGTCCTTGTAAGGTCTGCATGTGGTAGGGAGAGCAGGTATTCTCATTTGACATAAGAAGAAACTGAATCCAGAAACTCAACCAACGTTTATTGAGTCCTTACAATGTGTGAGGCATTTGTGATACAAAGATGGATAAAACATAGTTGTTCTTGTTCAGCTGCTCAGTCATGTCTGACTCTTTGCAGCCCCATGAACTGCAGCACGCCAGGCTTCCCTGTCCTTCACCATCTCCCAGAGTTTGCTCAAACTCATGTCTTTTGAGTCAGTGATGCCATCTAACCATCTCATCCTCTGTCATCCCCTTTTCCTCCTGCCTTCAATCTTTCCCAGCATCAGGGTCTTTTCTTATGAGTTAGTTCTTCACATCAGGTGGCCAAAGTATTGGAGTTTCAGCTTCAGCATCAGTTATTCCAATGAATATTCAGGACTGATTTCCTTTAGGATGGACTGGTCGAATCTCCTTGCAGTCCAAGGGACTCTCAAGAGTCTTTTCCAACATCACAGTTCAGAAGCATCAATTCTTTGGCGCTCAGCCTTCTTTATGGTCCAACTCTCACATCCATACATGACTACTGGAAAAACATAGTACCTGCCTTTAATTAAACCAACTCTTGAAATAGAGTATGTTAAAATGCTATCATGGGGTATAGGAGGGGTGTGGTGATCAACTGGTATGTGTGTGTGTTTGTGTGTGTACATGCGTGTGCACACGTGCATCTAAGGAGGAGAGAATCAGAGCAGGCTGTACAGAGGTGCTCCTTGAGTTGGGTTATAACACTGGTGTGCTGGTAAATACTTTACAATTGGCTCTCTAGGGAAAACCAAGTCTTGACTTGTGGCATTTGCTGATTTCTGTGCTGTAAATACTTCCACCCACTTTAAGCTATCAGTGTGAAGTCCATGAATGCAGAGCTGGGAAGAGATGTACTGTGGCACATATTTATAGGCTATTTCCACCACATAGATGCAATGGATGGAGATAGCATCACAAACACAGATAACAATAAAGTGTGGAAAAATAATTAGGAAGTGATGAGTTTTGAGTATTTATTACCTTTACTTTTAATATAGTTTACTTAATTGGAAATTTATTTAATTAAACTTTGAGTAATGGCTGTGTTTAAAAACCAGTTCACAAAATTACTGTTTAACAATCAGCTCTCTTGAGCCTGTGATCTGGTTCCAGCACACCACTGGCAAAGCATAAGTTGCTAGGTAAAAGCAGGGAAGGGACATTTCAAGTAGGGAGACACGTTTGTCAAGGTAGCAAGCATATGAAGCAGCATGGTGCTTTTACCAAGCTGGTGAGTCTTCTTAGAAGTTGATTTTATGTGATGCTAATGAATTTTAAGCTTCAGGGTTCCTCACTTGCAGGGCCTGCCCCCCATCCCGCCCCAGAGTCTCCTACCTAATTTTGTATTCTTTTTCTTAAAGAGACCTCATTAGTGGTATACACTTCAGATGCTGAATCGCTGAATCCCTGAGTGCCCTGTTTAAGAAAGAACAGAGCCAGAGATGAGGTTGTTGAGGATAATAGAGAATCTTTTACGTCACATAAAAAGTGGCCTTAATCTTTTAGGCACTAAGGGAAGTTATCTGCTCTGACTTGTGCTTTGTTAGCACATCTCTGGCTGTATGTGGACAATGGGTGGAGGAGTCCAAACAAGAATGCTGTCCAGGTGGTTTGGACTAGAGAGGTGGTGGTGGAGATAGAGGGAGGTGGATGGATTCAAAGGTATTATGAGGTAAAATCAGCAGGACTTGGTAATGGAGGAGATTATATTACATGGGGAGAGGTCTTGAGGAAGAAGAGATGAGCATAACTCTCAGGTTTCTGGTTTAGGTAACATGGTGAATAGTGGTTCCACTGAGCAGGACAGAGCCTTGTAAGTACGGCATAGAAAATTCCAAAATTATCAAAGGGCACTCGTGAATGGAGGATGGGATTTTCAGTCAGCCAGACTTAGGCTCAAATCCCAGCCCTGACGATTGTAGCAGACTTAGAAACTGGGCAAGTTGTGTAAACAGAGCCTCAGTTATATCATCTCTAAAATTTGAGTGTTCTTATGTAAATTAAGTTTGTAAAATAAGGCTCAATACATTGGAAGAAGACTAAATATGAGGTGGGTAGGAGAATGAGCTGGACAAATCTGTTGTGTTGGATCTGAAGGGCTCGTGGGATAGCCAAGTAGAGAGGTCCAGTATGGCGACAGAGTCCTGGAGATATGACTATTTTAAAGGGCAGGTGAAGAAAGAAGGTTCAATAAAAGAGACTGTAAATGAGTGACCATGAGGACAGAAAGAGGACGAGGATATAGTGATGTCATGGAAATCACTGCTGAACCTCTTAGCACCACAACCTCACAGTAAATTGGCTTCAACTCTGCCTACTTCCAACCTCTACCCCCACCCTCCCTTTGCACTATCTTTTTTCCCAAATCCTGATCTTTACCATTGAATCTAGTATCCGTGGTCCATCTATTCAACATCTGTCATGCCGTACTGCTACCTCCCTCGTCCTTGTCCTGATACAATACTCATAATACAAAATCCCAACTGTGGCCTAATACAACAGCTCTCCTTTCTCTGCTCCTGCACCTGGCTGGCTGGACACTGCCAGAGAACATGACATGCCCAAGTGGGGACTGATGACTTCATGATCTCCGAGGAGTTCACAATGCTGCTATTTTACTGTCCGTATTCTGATTCTCCAATTTTCTTACAGCACTAGCTTGTGAGAATGTTAGGGAACTGTTAACCAAAACTATCCACCTTGACAAGGCATGATGATAACCACTTGTATGAGTTGTCTCAAAATAGGAGGTCCCAATAAGGAGCATGGTGCTGTTAACACCATGGTGCTGTTAATTTTTGTTAACACCAAAAATTAATTGGGAGAATTTGGGAGGGGCCAAAAAGAGGGAAGAGACTCCGGCCCATAATATGTCTTCTAAAACTGACTGGAAGTATTCGGGAGGGGTCAAAAGGAGGCAGGAGATGCCAGCCCATAATATTGTCCTGCCAACCTCCCAGAATCCTTTTCACTGGAATCCATCTTGGCTGCGAGATGTACGCACCACCAGGAAGGACCCTGAGTCAGACCAAATATGGGCATAAGCATGATGACTGACCAGAGACAACTGGGAAACTAACCCCATTACAATAAAACCTGAGACTGTGAGGCACGTGGCAGAGCAGTTCTCCTGGGTTCCCTTACCCTGCTGCTCCCCATCCAGGTGCCCCTTCTCAATAAAGTCTCTTGCTTTGTCAACACACGTGTCTCCTCAGACAATTCATTTCTGAATGTTAGACAAGAGCCCACTCTCAGGCCCTGGAAGGGGTGCCCCTTTCTGCAACAAAAACAGCTGAATTTTCCTGTAACCTCTAAGAAGGGCACTGAAGTTATCTGAGAAAAAGAGGAAGCTGGCAGATTGGAAGAAGGCTGCCAGTCACGACTGTATGCATTCAGGGCATGATCGTTAGGCTGGGAAAAATATGAGCCTGGGCTTATCTCAGTGGAGCAATGTGGAGGAGGGACATTAGCCCAGATCCAATGGAATAATGCTGATTTACCTTGAAGCCATTGAAGTTTCAGCTTCAGGGCCCCTCATTTGCACAGACAAATTCCAAGGCCTGTACTTAATATTTATTCACAATTCTTTTAAAAAAACTCTCCAGGAATTTCCCTGGCTGTCCAGTGGTTAAGACTCACTCCATGCTTCCAATGCAGGCGGCATGGGTTTGATCCCTGGTCAGGTAACTAAGATCCTGCATGCCACACAGCATGGCCAAAAAAGAAAAAAAGCCTCTCCAAATTGTGTAAATAGGGTCCCATCAACCTGAATCCACCTCTGATCTAAGTGTTTCCAGGGTGAATAGCTGCTTCTTACAGTGGCCGCTGGGCTTCCTTGGTGGCTCAGATGGTAAAGAATCTGCTTGCAATGCAAGGGATCTGGGTTTGATCCTTGGATGGGGAAGATCTTCTGGAGAAGAAGGGAATAGCAACCCAAATGCTGTACTCTTGCCTGGAAAATTCTATGGACAAAGGAGCCTGATGGGCTACAGTCCATTGGGTCACAAAGAGTCAGACATGACTGAGTGACTAACACTTTCAGTTTTTCAATGCAGCCTCTGGGCTGTTCAAGCCTGCTAGAACTGAGATGCCAGCCCAGGAAGGAGGATGAAGGAAAAATCCTCAACTGATGAAGTTTTATTTATTTAAGTGATATTTTTAGGCAAAATATGTAAATTGTAGATCATCTTCAATTCAATAGGCATTGCCTGTCCCTTCTCTGGCGGATCTTCCCAACCCAAGAATTGAACTGGGGTCTCCTGCATTGCAGGCTGAGCTACCAGGGAATCCCCAAAGAATATATAAGTCTCCTTCTCACCATCCCATTCTTTCTCAAGGCATATCCACTTGTTACTAGTTTCTTGTGTATTCTTTTTAGAGATAGATGCATACATACAAATAAGCATGTATATTCTTTGATTTGGCTTTTCCTTTTCCACATACATTTATAGCATGCTATACCCAGTGTTCTTCAACATGTTTTTTCACTTTGCAATATGTTTTAGAGTTCATTCCACGTCAATCCAAAGAGAGCTACCTAATTCTTTTTAGTAGTTGTAGGCTGTTCCATTGTGGAAATGAACCATAATTTGTTTTATGAATCCCTTATGCTGGAGATTTTGTTTGTTTTCAATGTTTTGCTATTGTTATCACAAACAATATAGACAGAACTGAAATCTGATTATAACTTGAGATACTGAACTCATTGAAATAATAATCAAGTCACCTTTTTTTTGGCTATGCTGTGCAACTTGCTGGATCTTAGTTCCCAGGGAACTAAGGAATAGAACCTGTGCCCCCTGCAGTGGAAGTGCGGCATCTTAACCACTGGACCACCAGGGAGTTCTCTAAAGTCACTTGTGCAAACTGAGCACAAACTTAAAACTTGTACTCTTTATAATACTGACCTTTAAGTATTACAATTATTAGGTTAGATATATTTATAAAGCACTTAGTATCTAGAATGTGCTCAGCCAATGTTAGTTCTTGTTCCCTTCCTTAGGGCTCAAAGAATGAGAAGTGTCTGTTCCTAACCAGAGCCCATCCCTCCTTCTGTATCCCAGGTCTCCATCCCTTCCATGCCCTCATTAACCTTATCTGTCAACTGGGTCTGCTATCTCCCTTTCTACTGACTCCTTTCTCTAGCTATAAGCATTATCTTCTCTCCCCCATCCTAAAGAAAACCACCCTTTGTATTTCTTAGGATTAGACCCTGCTGTGAGTAACAGAAAAACCCAACCTAACAATGGCTTAAACAAAATTGAAGTTTCTTTCTCATGTGAAGGGTGTGAGGAGGGCAATCCAAGGTTGATGTGGTGATTGTATAGTTATCCGGGACTCAAGTTTCTTCCAGCTTTCTGCTCTGCCATTCCCAGAGTGTGGCTCTCTTCCTCAGGGACCAAGAGGAGGTGCCAACCATTGTATCAATATTCCAAGCAGTAAGAAGGAGGAAGGGGTAGGAAGAGGCAAGGGGCACACATCAATGACCTTTCAGGGAAATATGCAAAATTCTACCACACATTTCTGCTTATATCCCACTGGCCACGTAGAGTTTCAAGAGAGTCAGGAAATATAGACTTTATTCCAATTTAGATGATCATGTGCCCAGTGGAAGCCAGTCTTTTAGAGGGGACAATGAATATTGGTTAGGGAACTAGCAATCTCTGTAACATCTTCCCTCAGCCCTCCTTTCTTCCTTCCCGCCGCCCATTTTTTCATGGCCCATACTCATCTTCTCCATGTACTCCCCCTTCAGTTGTTTTTTAGCTTTTTGGAAACAAGTTTGCTCTTGAATGTGCTTTTCCAAGGTCACTATTTGTTTACCAGCTCAGTTCAGTTCAGTTCAGTCGCTCAGCCATGTCTGACTCTTTGCAACCCCATGGACTGCAGCATGCCAGGCTTCCCTGTCCATCATGAACTCCTGGAGCTTGCTCAAACTCATGTTCATCAAGTCGGTGATGCCATCCAACCATCTCATCCTCTGTCATCCCTTTCTCCTCCTGCCTTCAATCTTTCCCAGCATCAGGGTCTTTTCCAATGAGTCAGTTCTTTGCATCAGGTGGCCAAAGTATTGGAGTTTCAGTTTCAACATCAGTCCTTCCAATGAATATTCAGGACTGATTTCCTTTAGGATGGTCTGGTTGGATCTCATTGCAGTCCAAGGGACTCTCAAGAGTCTTCTCCAACACCACAGTTCAAAAGTATCAATTCTTGGGTGCTCAGCAGTCTTTATGGTTCAACTCTCACATCCATATGTGACTCCTGGAAAAACCATAGCTTTGACTAGATGGACCTTTGTCGGCAAAGTAACGTCTCTGCTTTTTAATATGCTGTCCAGGTTGGTCACAGCTTTTCTTATTTGTTCATAAGTTTATGTATTAATAACTTATTCAATAGACATTTATTGATGCCTAGTACACATCATGGAGAAGGCAATGGCAACCCACTCCAGTACTCTTGCCTGGAAACTCCCATGGATGGAGGAGCCTGGTAGGCTGCAGTCCATGGGGCAGACACGACTGAGCGACTTCACTTTCACTTTTCACTTTCATGCATTGGAGAAGGAAATGGCAACCCACTCCAGCGTTCTTGCCTGGAGAATCCCAGGGATGGGGGAGCCTGGTGGGCTGCCATCTATGGGGTCGCATAGAGTCGGACACGACTGAAGTGACTTAGCAGCAGCAGCAGCAGTACACATCAGGTACTGGGCTAAATATCGGTGATATAGAGATAAATAGATCAAAGTTGTCTTTGCCTTACAGGACTCTCATGGTTTCATGAAAGGAACAGGAAATAAACAGAATGATTAAAATACAGACTAGTATGTGACATGATAAGGAAGGCATGAGAACATCTGGAAGCACAAAGGCAGCTAGGATGGTGAAAGTAAAGAAAATATTAGAAAATGACACTTAAACTTGCTATCTAAAGATAAGCAGTAGTAAGTAGATGAAGAAGTCAAGGGCTTCTTGGGAGAGAGTGTCACGGGCAAGGACATATAGCATTCTTAGAATTGCAGGTAGGCTAAAATGGTTAGAGTGAGGCTTCACAGGAGGCAGTGAGGAAAGGAGATCAGCTGGAGATAGATTACAAAGGCCTTGATGTATATGTAATGCCTCCAAGCTCAGTGGGCTTTGTACACATGTTTATGGAGCCCTGTCTTTAACTTTCTCCTAGGTGTAAGGTGCAATGTGGAAAGCTGATGAGCAGAAAGACCTGATTAGATTTCTGTTTGGATAGATGACTGTAGCTACTTGATGGAGGGTGGAGAGTAGGACAAGATTAGAAGAAATGAGATCAACTAGGAGTCTACAATTCTAGCCCAAGTGAGAGACAATGCTCACTTGGACTGAGAGAGAGAAAATTTGATGAGTTTGAAAGATATTTAGAGGGGAGAAGGGTAGGATTCAGTGACTAGGTTGCTGCATGAGTACAGGAAGAGTCAAGAATGATTTTTGACTTGGGCATGTAGGTTGATGATGGTGCCAGTACTGAGTAGGGGGAGGCTAAGAGGAAGAGTTTGGGTTGGGAGGATAATTAAGAATTCCAATTTGGTCATGTTAAAAGTTTGAGATGCCTAAGAGACCAATAAGCAGGTAAGTTAAGTAGCTAGTCACTTATGGAAGACTAGAACTAGCAATGTCTAAAATACATGGCCAGAGATATAATTTTGGGCAACATTGGGATCTGGAAACTGCATTCCTCGGTCATTCACAAGATCTCCTTAGAAGAATGCAGATTAAAAAAAGAAGAGAGCATAAGACCAAATCGTTTGGATCTTCAATAACTAATTGTTTGATAGGAGAAGATGAACCTGAGAGGGATCAGCCAGAGAAAAATAATGAGACTATAGTTTCATGGAGGCCAAGAGAAAGAGCTCAAATGAAGAGACTGCTAAAAGAAGAAGGAAAGAGTTTCCAGTGTTGAATGTGTGGAAGATGATAACTAAAAGCATATCTGGTAGACTTGAAGTGATGTAGATCATTTGTGACCCTAATGAGAGATGGTTTGATAGAGTTATGGGGAAGGAGGGTTGATTAGTTGAGTGGAGAAGTGAGTAGAGGGTGAAAAATGGAGACTTTTGGTATAGATAACACTTTAAATAAATTTGGCTTATGATTGGGAAGATAGGAAGGAAATGGAAGGATTCAGTGGAAAGGAAGCCATTGCATCTATTTAGAAGGAAAAGATAGTTGAGAGTGTAAGTTTCCTGAGAAAGCAGGAGGGGTGAGGTCAGTGGTTCTCAGGTGTGGTCCCTTGACCACTATCACTTGGAGCTGCTTAGAAAAGCAGATTCTTATGCCTCATTTCAGACTACCTGAATCAGAAACTTGGGGTACAGCTGTATTTTAACAAGTTGTGGTTTAGAGTTCTGTATTTTAACAAGCCTTCCAGGGAATTCTGATGTGCACTCAAGTTTGAGGTTCACTGTACCATAGATAAAAGGGAGAATATCTCCTTCACTGTTACAGGAGAGAATGAGAATCAGAAAAAATACAGATGTGGACAGATGCATCAGTTTGGTTTGGGGAAGTTCATTCATTCAACAAATATATAACATGTTCCAGGCACTAAGGATACAGACCAACAAATTCCTGACTTCATGCAATTTACTTTCTAGTAGCAGGAGACATTGGAGAAGGCAATGGCACCCCACTCCAGTACTCTTGCCTGGAAAATCCCATGGACAGAGGAGCCTGGTGGGCTGCAGTCCATGGGGTCGCTAAGAGTCGGACACGACTGAGTGACTTCACTTTCACTTTTCACTTTCATGCATTGGAGAAGGAAATGGCAACCCACTCCAGTGTTCTTGCCTGAAGAATCCCAGAGACGGGGGAGCCTGGTGGTCTGCCGTCTATGGGGTTGCACAGAGTCGGACATAACTGAAGCGACTTAGCAGCAGCAGCAGCAGCAGGAGACATGGGCTTCCCAGGTGGCACTAGTGGTAAAGAACCTGCTTGCCAGTGCAGGAGATGTGAAAGATGTGGGTTTGATCCCTGGGTCGGGAAGATTACCTGGAGGAGGGCATGGAAACCCACTCCAGTATTCTTGCCTGGGATCCCATCAACAGAGAAGCCAGGTGGGCTACAGTCCATGGGGTCACAAAGAGACAGACATGACTGAAGCGACTTAGCACACACGCATGCAACTGGAAACACAATAAGCTAATAAAGAAATCTATCATAATAAGGACTTCAGATATTCTGAGTGAGCAGGGAAGTCATTACTAGAATGTAAGTTCCATGAAGGTAGGAATTTTTATCTGTTTTGTTCAGTGCTGTGTCTCATGGCCTTGAAGGGTACATTGATTATGTTTGTTGAATGAAAAAATTACAGAGTTTTGAACTGACATGATTTGGTTTACGTTTTTAAAACTCTCACTATATTGAGAATTGACATTTGAGATCAACAATGGGAGCAATGACACCAGTTAGAGGCAGCTGAAATATACCAAGCAAGAGTTGATCATGGGGGTTAGTACACAGTGCTAGTGGTGGAAATGGTAAGAAGTAGTCAGTTTCTGAATATATTTAGAGTGGAGGCAGCAGGATTTTCTGACATACTAGATGTAGGATTGGAGAAAAAGGAGAGTCAGTGATAACTGGACAGGTTTAGGCCTGATAAGCTTGAAGGTTGGAGTTGCCATTGGCTAGGAGAGGCAGGCCTATCGGACACGTGTGGTGGAGCGGGGGCAGTGCAAGAATGAACACTAGGAGCAGAGGTAGGTTAACTGTAAAGGTAGCGAAGCTTAGGTCTCTCATTTGCTCTGGCTCTAGCAATATGTTAAGAAGTATTTTTAAGTTCTTCTTCCTAAGGAAGGAACTCTACATTGTATCAGTTTCAGGAACCAAACATTTGTATTTACCCAGATCAGAAGTTACATTTTGGAAACATTAAGGTTGAGATGTCTATTAGACATCTATTATGAAGCTGTATACAGTCAACAAAAACAAGACCAGGAGCTGACTGTGGCTCAGATCATGAACTCCTTATTACCAATTCAGACTTAAATTGAAGAAAGTAGGGAAAACCACTAGACCAATCAGGTATGACCTAAATCAAATCCCTTATGATTATACAGTGGAAGTGAGAAATAGATTTAAGGGCCTAGATCTGATAGAGAGAGTGCCTGATGAACTATGGAATGAGGATAGTGACATTGTACAGGAGACAGGGATCAAGACCATCCCCATGGAAAAGAAATGCAAAAAGCAAAATGGCTGTCTGAGGAAGCCTTACAAATAGCTGTGAAAAGAAGAGAAGCGAAAAGCAAAGGAGAAAAGGAAAGATATAAGCATCTGAATGCAGAGTTCCAAAGAATAGCAAGAAGAGATAAGAAAGCCTTCTTCAGTGATCAATGCAAAGAAATAGAGGAAAACAACAGAATGGGAAAGACTAGGGATCTCTTCAAGAAAATTAGAGCTACCAAGGGAACATTTCATGCAAAGATGGGCTCTATAAAGCACAGAAATGGTATGGACCTAACAGAAGCAGAAGATATTAAGAAGAGGTGGCAAGAATCCACAGAAGAACTCTACAAAAAGATCTTCACGACCCAGATAATCACGATGGTGTGATCACTGACCTAGAGCCAGACATCCTGGAATGTGAAGTCAAGTGGGCCTTAGAAAGCATCACTATGAACAAAGCTAGTGGAGGTGATGGAATTCCAGTTGAGCTATTCCAAATCCTGAAAGATGATGCTGTGAAAGTGCTGCACTCAATATGCCAGCACATTTGGAAAACTCAGCAGTGGCCACAGGACTGAAAAAGGTCAGTTTTCATTCCAATCCCAAAGAAAGGCAATGCCAAAGAATGCTCAAATTACTGCACAATTACACTCATCTCACATGCTAGTAAAATAATGCTCAAAATTCTTCAAGCCAGGCTTCAGCAATATGTGAACCGTGAACTTCCTGATGTTCAAGCTGGTTTTAGAAAAGGCAGAGGAACCAGAGATCAAATTGCCAACATCTGCTGGATCATGGAAAAAGCAAGAGAGTTCCAGAAAAACATCTATTTCTGCTGTATTGACTATGCCAAAGCCTTTGACTGTGTGGATCACAATAAACTGTGGCAAATTCTGAAAGAGATGGGAATACCAGACCACCTGACCTGCCTCTTGAGCAATCTGTATGCAGGTCAGGAAGCAACAGTTAGAACTGGACATGGAAAAAAAAAAAAAAAAAGAACTGGACATGGAACAACAGACTGGTTCCAAATAGGAAAAGGAGTATGTCAAGGCTGTATATTGTCACCCTGCTTATTTAACTTATATGCAGAGTACATCATGAGAAATGCTGGGCTGGAAGAAGCACAAGCTGGAATCAAGATTGCCGGGAGAAATATCAATAACCTCAGATATGCAGATGACACCACCCTTATGGCAGAAAGTGAAGAGGAACTAAAAAGCCTCTTGATGAAAGTGAAAGTGGAGAGTGAAAAAGTTGGCTTAAAGTTCAACATTCAGAAAACGAAGATCATGGCATCCGGTCCCATCACTTCATGGGAAATAGATGGGGAAACAGTGGAAACAGTGTCAGACTTTATTTTTTTGGGCTCCAAAATCACTGCAGATGGTGACTGCAGCCATGAAATTAAAAGACGCTTACTCCTTGGAAGGAAAGTTATGTCCAACCTAGATAGCATATTGAAAAGCAGAGACATTACTTTGCCAACAAAGGTCCATCTGGTCAAGGCTATGGTTTTTCCTGTGGTCATGTATGGATGTGAGAGTTGGACTGTGAAGATGGCTGAGCACCGAAGAATTGATGCTTTTGAACTGTGGTGTTGGAAAAGACTCTTGAGAGTCCCTTGGACTGCAAGGAGATCCAACCAGTCCATTCTGAAGGAGATCAGCCCTGGGATTTCTTTGGAAGGAATGATGCTAAAGCTGAAACTCCAGTACTTTGGCCACCTCATGCGAAGAGTTGACTCATTGGAAAAGACTCTGATTCTGGGAGGGATTGGGGGCAGGAGAAGGGGATGACAGAGGATGAGATGGCTGGATGGCATCACGGACTCGATGGACATGAGTCTGAGTGAACTCCAGGAGTTGGTGATGGACATTGAGGCCTGGTGTGCTGTGACTCATGGGGTCGCACAGAGTCGGACACGACTGAGCAACTGAACTGAACTGAACTGATGGACTGAATTGTGTTCCTCCCAAATCATATGTTAAAACCCTAATCCCCAATGTGGAAGTATGTGAATATAGGGTCTTTAGGGAGGTAATGAAGGCTAAATGAAGTCAAAAGAAGGGAGCCCAAATTCGACAGGATTGGTATCCTTGTAAAAAGAGAAAGACGCACCAGAGAATTCTCTTTCTCTCCATGAGCACACAGAAGAAAAACTTGGGCTTTCCTGGTGATCTAGTGGTTAATAATCTACCTCCTAATGCAGGGGACATGGGTTCGATCTCTGGTCCTGGAAGATTCCATGTGCCAAGGAGCAATGAAGCCTGTGCGCCACAACTACTGAGCCTGAGTTCTAGAGCCTGGGAGCCACAACTACTGAAGCCTGGGAGCCTAGAGACCATGCTCTGCAACAAGAGAAGCCACTGCCAGGAGAAGCTCGTGCACTGCGACTAGAGAGTACCCCACTTGCCGCAACTAGAGAAAGCTGGTGTGTAGCAACAAAGACCCAGAGCTGCCAAAAATAAATAAATCTTCTTTTTTTTTTTAAGAAAAACTATGTGAGGTCACAGCAAGAAGGTGGCCATATACAAACCATGAAGAAGTCTCACCAGACACCGAACACGACAGCAACTTGCTCTTGGACTTCCGGCCTCCAGAACTGTGAAAAAGTAAATGTCTGTCGTTTAAGGCATCCAATCCGTGGGGATATGTAGCGGGCAGCAGAATATGGGTCTGGAATTCAGGAGAGAGATCTAGACTAAAGATATAAACTTGGTGTCATCAATGTATAGACAGTAGTTAGTCATGAAATGATGCATTCATCAAGGGAGTAAAGTAGATAACAACAGAAGAGCTCCAAGGACAGAACTGTGGGCTCTCAAATATTAAAAGTTGACTTGATGATGAGAAACCAGCAATGGAGGGTGAAGAAAAGCTGCCACTAAGGGAAAAGGGGAAACAAGGGATTGTAGCATCTAGAAACCAAGGAATGAAAGTGTATCGAGGAGAGGGAATGACTTTATCAAATGCTGCCAGAAGGGCCAAAAAGGGGAGGACCGCACATCCTGACAGAGTCATCAACTCTGTGTGATGCTTTTGGCTCTGATAGCTTCAGTTTACTCTGTGAAGTAGGTCAACCCTTGAGAGGCAGCGGTGGAACGGGGAGTGCTGTGGAGATAGCAAGTGGGGAGATTTAAGAATGAGGACATCTTCGGGGAAAATGAAAGCACAAGCTGACCTGAGAGAATGAGTAGGATTGTTGGGCAGTGCGGAGTGCCTTTTTGAGACATCTGAAAGGCCACTGGCTTCACAGTTGCTGGAGGGGAAAAGACTGTTAAGGGTTAATAAAGTTTTTTTCCACCTATTTAAAAATGAGAACAGCAGATCCTTGTTTAGGGCCTCAAAGACAGTTTCAAGATAAGAAAGAGCAGGATGCTGACAGTCTAGGAGAGGCCACTTGGACCTCAGGGGGTGTCACGTAGCAATGTACAGCTGTAAGAAATCACACAGCTAGAGCTCGCCGAACCAGCTTTTATCCCCACACAAAGAGCTGCCCCTGGAGCTCTTTGACACTGGGCTGCCCCAGGTGACGTTTGTTGTCCTGACGTTGCTTCCCATTTCCTGGCTGGCCTCAAGGAGCATGTATACATGTGTCTAGTATACGGCAAGGGGAATCGGGAATGAGACCCAGATGGCTGTGCTCTGACAGGCTCACAGACGCATTCCCTGCCTTGCTGAGGAGAGCGCTAGCACGAATATTTTATCCTTTGGAAGCACCATTCTAGAGAGAACTGAGGCTCTGCGACGTTAAGTAACTTGCTATTAGACACACCAGCAGGAAGCAGTAGAGCCAGAATTCAGCCCCAGGAAGACTGACCAACACAGTATAAAACAGAGTGGGTGTTTGCCATGTTGGTGCCAGGCCATGCACTAAGCACTTCATGTGGATTATCTCATTTCATCCTCACTACAACCTATTAAGGTTGACACCATTATTAATCTCATTTTACTAATGAGGTCAAGTAACTTAAGCCAGATCACATAGCTAAGAAGTGATAGAGGGCACTTTTGAACTCAGGAGAGGGGTTAGGATCAGGAGAGCTAGTCCCAGTGTAGATAGATGTGAAAAGAAATGGATGTTTCTTGTGAGCATGTGAGTTTTCTCTTAAAGGGCGCTTAGCCCCAGCAGTAATAAGGGCTCTGTAGTCCACAGTGGAGGACCAGGCTGGAGACCTGAGAGCAGAGAGAAATTTGCACTGGGCAGGGGTGTGGGGAGAGAAATCAGTGGGAGGTGAGAAAGTGGAGACAGTGAGCCCAGACCACTCTCTGAAGAAGCTTGACTGTGAAAGGAAAGAGAGATGTGATTTAGAGCCAAGAGAGAAAGAAATTCTTTTAAGATGGGGGAGATCTGAGCATGTGTATGACCTGCAGCAATGGGGCGGGAAAGGGGGACGATACAAGTGAGAAAAGGGGTGGACTGAGCGAGTATCTGACTCACGGGAGGGACCAGCCTGGGCAAAGAGGAGGGGCCCCTCCTCAAAGACTAGATGCAAGTTAGTGCAGGTGGGTGTCAGTCAAGTTTGTAGATTAGGACGGTACAGCTCCCCATCTTCCCCATACCTCATGTCTTCTATTTTCCCTGTGAGATAAGGTGGTTTGTATAGAGTGAGGGAAATGCAGATGGTGTTGGGTGCCAGAAAACTGGCAATAAATGAGCTGTGTATATGAATGATCTGCAGTGTGCCAGGCCATTTACGTGCATACCCGTCATTCTTCACAACAACCTGCAGGATAGATATGATCACCCCCAGCTTGTCTATGAGGAAGCAGAGATACTCAGAGGCGTAGGAGCTTGGGAAGAGCTGAAGGATGACAAGGAGAGATAGCTGATGCAGGACAGGTGAAAGCCAAAGGAAAGCTCTGAGGCCTGAGCTGAACTGGGCTCTCCTAACTGTGGGCTGGCACCTGTTTCTCCCACTGTGCCCCTTGCTTCAGCTGTGGTCATCCTCCTGGAAGGGGGGTGGGATGCAGACAGATGATCAGACTGAGGCAGAGTTGGGGGCCAGGCTGACAGACAGAGGCCAAGGAGCTCAGGTGCTGATGAGAATGCAGTTCAAGTGGTCACATGAGGCCTCCAGGGCAGGGGAAGGATGTGAAGTTGGGAGAGGGTGGATAGGCTGGGAAAAGAGGGGTGGCTCATGGTTCTGAAAGTCTGCTGGAAGTTAAAAGAATAGTCTCAGTGGGAAGGCGAAAAAGTGGAAAGAACAGAAAGTCGTGGTCCAGTCTGAGAATGAGATTTTGGAGTTGAACATGTCAGAAGAGGAGAGATGGCAAAGCCAAAGTTATGTACGTGGGCATGTGTGTGAGGTTGTGAGTGATACCCTGGAGGAACCCTGAGCCTGGTGTTTGGAGGGGGTGCCCACTTAGATACTGGAATCACTTTGGACGATGGCAACCTCATCTGTTCTTGTTCTCACGGTTGGAGAGAATGAGCCACCTGCATTGGGGAAGAGG
The DNA here is from genome assembly GCF_032452875.1 of Bos javanicus. Taxonomy (NCBI): domain Eukaryota; kingdom Metazoa; phylum Chordata; class Mammalia; order Artiodactyla; family Bovidae; genus Bos; species Bos javanicus. Next base: position 18,056,294 of record NC_083897.1, on the reverse strand, counting down.
ACCAGGAAGGTTAGTGATCAGGAAAAGCATGCAAACCAGGCTTTCCTCATATCCACGGTCACCACGGTGGCTTTTAAATTTTTTAATCAATTTGGCCATGCTTCGTGGCTTGTGGGATCTCAGTTCCCTGATCAAGGATTGAACTCTGGCCATGGCAGGGAGAGCACCGAATCCTAACCACCAAGCCATCAGGGAACTCCCCGCATGGTGGTTTTTTAACTGACAATGTTGAAATAGTACTTTACCATCTAGAAAGTGTGTCTCGATGGAAATATTCTACTGCATGAATTTTAGGCCATCTCTTAACGTATTTTCACACCCAGATAGCTTGGAAACAGATTATGTTGGTTTGCATAGAGTTACAAATGCATTTCACATCATTTTAAAAAGCTATTTTAACAATACTTCCTGGTATCTGAGACATAAAGCCCATTCATCTTTTGTTCCTTCCTCTCCTGTCCCTCACCTGCATAAACAAACAAGCAGACACACTCCTAGTATCACATCCTCCTTTTTAGATCACATGCCTCGTGGTGCCTGTTGCCCCAATGAGCTGAAGGACCAGATTTAAGGCTTCTGGCCTAATACTTTTTTCCTACCACATGAGGGCAGACTTTTTAACAAAAAAAAAAGAGGAAACAACTGTTTACCTTATACTATATAGAACTGAAACAGTGCTGGGGATGTATCGTACAATGTGATGACTATAGCCAACAATGCTGTTTTGCATATTTGAACATTGCTAAGAGGGTAGACCTGAAAAGTTCTCACCATGAGAAAAAAGAATTGTAGCTACGTGAGTTGATGGATGTTAATTTTTTTTTTACCATGGTGACCATGTCCCAATAACCACCTGTATCATATTATTACGTTGTACACCTTCAACTTAGACAGTGTTGTATATCAATTCTATTTCAATAAAACTGGAGGAAAAAGGAAGAAGAAAGAAAATAATGAGAAATTATATTAAATCCAGATCTTCTGTGGTTTCTAGGCCTTGACAAATCTAGCGATTTCCTCAAGCCTGCAACACTTCCTGCGCACACTCCATCAGGGATGAACTGGCTCCTTTCTTCCCTGTCTTGCTTCTTTTATTCTTTCCTCTGTCATTCCCTTACTCCCATAAATATCTATTGAACATTTACTCTTAGTAGGATTGACAAAATACAGGATGCCCTGTTTTGAACTGCAGATAAATGACAAAAATTTTGTAGTATAAGGATGTCCCATGTGTATACTTGGGGAGTCAAACTATAAAATATTTGTTGTTCAGGAAATACAAATTTAACTGGGTAGCTTGTGTTTTTGTTTGTTTTTGGCCACAACTCGCAGCTTGTGAGATCTTAGTCTCCCCACCAGGAAATGAACCCATGCCCTTGGCACTGAAAGTGAGGAATTCTAACCACTGACCTGTCAGAGAATTCCCAGCCTGTGTTTTTGTTACATCTGGTGACCCTAACTCTGGGCCAAGAGCAATGCTGGAAGCTGCAGGGTGGGGCTAGGTCTAGAGGTCGGGGCTCCTGGTGGAGGCACGCCTAAGACAGTGAGCAGTGCAATGTGAAAGCCATGGGTCCATCCAGGAGGGTGACCTTAGTAACCTCACCTTCAATGCTACCTCTTACCTCTTCACCTTGCAAAGCCCAACTTGAGGATCTCTTCCCTGGGACAGCTGTCACCTCAATGCCTTGTATCCACACCACTATGATTTACATTTCTGTCTCATCCACCAGACTATCGGGGAACTAGACGTCAGAGATTTCTGTTGTTGTTCACCTCTGTTTCCCAGTGGTGAACGCAGTGCCTGGCACAGAACAGGCATGGAGTGTTGTGGGAGCACAGACAAGGGGCATCTTATTCAGATGGGGGTCATCTAAGCTGAGACTGAATGGTGAGTAGGACTTAACCAGGCAAAGTCACAGTGTGTGTGTGACTGGGGTGGGTATGTGGATTGCAAACCATATTGGAGGTAGGAAAAAGCATTATGTGCAAAGATCTAGAGGGGAGACAGTAAGTGTGGCTAGCTTTGGGGAGTGCTACATCTCCTAAGATTTCAGTGCAAACTCTGAAACTCCCATCTTTACCAAAGCCTTCTACATTTGATCTGACTGCATCTAGGCCTTTAAGTTCCTTCTATGCTTTGAGGCTCCCTCCGCCTCACCTTCCCCTGCCCCCCATCGCCCATCACCATTCCACTCTTTGTTATGCTCACTTCCCAACTGAGCTTATGGTCAGTCACACCAGAACTGAACTCTGAGGGCCTCTGGCCAATCCCAGGCTATGGGGAAACCGCACACCTCCAACTCTCAAGTAAAAGTCAGGCACTGGCTAATTTTCTTATGATTTCCTGCTAAACTTGGCCAAGCCTTGACTGTATGACATATGGCAAGAACCTGAGGTGTAGAGTCATACAAACATGGGTTTGAATCCTGACTCCTCTTACCATCACTATGGCCTTGGACAAGGTCCTCATCGTTGAAAGTTTGTTTCCTCTTCTGTAAAATAGGAATACCAATACTATCTACCATCGAGAGTTGTTGAGAAAATTCAAAATAATATAGGCAGGGACTTCCCCCCTCATCCGGTGATTAAGACTCTGCACTTCCACTGCAGAGGGAATGGGTTCAATCCCTGGTTGGGGAACTAAGATTCCACATGCCATGTGGCACGGTAATAATAGTAATAATAATAGGCAAAGAACAATAAACTCAAAATGGATCAGGTACCTAAGTAAGGCCTAAAACAATAAAACTCTTAGAAGACATGAGACAAAAACTTCACAACATTGGATTTGGTAATGATTTCTTAGATATGACATCAAAGGCATGGGTAACAATAGGAAAAAATAGACAAATTGGGCTTCAATGAAAAATTTAAAATTAGTGCATCAAAAGATACTATCCACAGAATAATGGATACAATCCACATAATGGGAGAAAATATTTGAAAATCATATATCTTATATTTAGAATATAAAGAGAACTTCAAGACTCAACAATAAAGAAAACAAGCAACCCAATTCAAAAATGGCAAAGAATCTGAATAGACATTTTTCCAAAGAAAAATATAAATGGAAATAAACATAAAAGATGCTCAACATCACTAATCATTAGGGAAATGCACATCAAAACTACAATGAGATACTACTTCTCACCCATTAGGATGACTGCTATCAAAAAACCACAAAACAAATCCAGAAAATAACAGGTTTTGGTGAAAATGTGAAGAAATTGGGACCCTTGGGTACTGTTGGTAGAAATGTAAAATGGTACAGCTGCTGTAGAATACAGTATGGCAGCTCCTCAAAAAAAATTAAAAATAGAATTACCATATGATCCAGCAATGCCACTTTTGGGTATATACCCAAAATAATTGAAAGCAGTGTCTCAAAGAGTTATTTGTGCTCCCATGCTCGCAGCAACATTATTCACAATAGCTACATCATGGAGGCAAACCAAGCGTCCATCAGTGGATGAATGGACAAGTAAAGTGTGGTTGTAAAGAGGAAAACCTAGCAGCCTCTCCTTTACTCTCACACTTCTACTAGTTCACAGTACTTCTGACACCTGGTGTGGTGGGAGGGCGGTTTCCCCACTAAGCACTTCTCTGATACCTCAGTTGGGTATCTTATAATTTCACTCAATTCTGACACTCTCTATCTGGAGATAGAGTCAGACCCCACAGGTTAAGCACTCAGTCCCAAGAAACTGCCCCCACCCCCACTTCAGATGCCAATTGCCAGGTAACCCAATCCCTGGGTTACCCACAACTTCTCTCCAACATGGCTACAGACTGAAGGATCCCATGAAGGATCCAACTCCCTCCTGAAGTTGTATTAATTTGCTTTAACACTCAGAGAATTCAGGGAAACAATTATGTTTACCAGTTTATTAAGGGATATGATAAAAGGCACAGAACAGCCAGATGAAGAGATACCCATAGGGCAAAATCTGGGAGGGTCACAAGTACAGGAGCGTCTGTCTCTGCAGAATTTGAGTCCATCACCCTCCTGGTACATGGATGTGTTCACCAACCTGGAAGCTCCCTTTACCACCTACTATTGGGATTTTGGGGCTTCCTAGGTGGTGCTAGTGGTAACGAGCCTGTTTCCCAATGCAGGAGATGTTAAGAGACATGGGTTCGATCCCTGGGCCTGGAAGATCCCCCAGAGGAGGACATGGCAATCCACTCCAGTATTTTTGCCTGAAGAATCCCACAGACAGAGGAGCCTGGTGGGCTATGGTCCATAGGGCAGCACAGAGTTGGACATGACTGAGCAACTTAGCACACACACACACTGGGATTGTTATGAAAGTTTCATCACATAGGCATAATCAATTATTAACTCTATTTCCAGCCCTTCTCCCTTCTCTAGAGAAGTGGGGTTGAGGCTGAAAGTTCCAAGCTTCTAATCATGACGAAGTATTTCTGGTGACCAGCCTCCATCCAGGAGCTCACCCAGAGTTACTGGTCATAAGAACAAATGATGCTCCTACCACCTAGGAAATTCCAGGGGGTTTAGGAGCCTTGAGTCAGGGACCAGGGTCAAAAACCAAATATTAGAACACAAGATGTTCCTTGTGCTCTTATCACTTAGGAGTTTGCAAGGTTTTCTGGGGCCCTGTGCCAGGAACTAGGGGCAGAGACCAATATATATATTTTCTATGCTGTCACAGTGGTATATGCATACAATGGAATATTACTGAGCCTTAAAAAGGAAGGCAAGTCTGTGACATGCTACTATAAGGATGAATCTTGGGGAACACTATCCTAAGTGAAATGACCAGTCACATTTTTAAAAGACAAATATTGTGTGATTCCACTACTATGTGATACTTAGTCAAAATCATAAGGACAGAAAGTGTAATAATGATTGCTAGGAGCTGAGGGGAGAGGGGAGTGGGGAGTTAATATTTAATAGATATAGAGTTTCGGTTTTGCAAGATGAAAAGAGTTATGGCGGTGGATGGTGGTAATGGTTACACAACAAAATGAACGTGTTTAATGCCCCTGAACTGTACACTTAATAGTTGAGATGGTAAATATTATGTTGTGCGGATTCTACCATGATAAAAACAATGATCCAGGCAGTTCTTGTCACAGTGCCCGCTGCTTAATAGGTGCTGAATAGTTGGAAGCTGCCTGGAGGGCTACAGTCCATGGGGGTGGCAAAGAGCTGGACACAACTTGGCAACTAAATAACGATAACAAAGCTGGAAGCTTTCTTTATTATCTACCTCTTTTTTATCACTAGGTGAATCCCCACAGTTTTATTTAGAGGACCTACTCCAAACTTTTTCCCTTTCCTCAGCCTTCAGTTCTCACTTTCTTTCCTTGCCTTCTGTGTTCTTGGTTCTCCTTTCACTTCTTTGACAGTCTCTTGTGTTGCCTTTACTGGCTCTTCTTCCTTTTCTTTATTTCCTAAATGTAGATATGCCCTCATGATCTCGTGCTCAAAATTCTTCTTGTTCTGCATTCCCTCTCTTAGTAATTTCATTTCAGGCTTTACGTGAACGACTTCTAAATGTGTATCTCTGGTTCCAATTTTCCACTTGAACTCCAGACCTGATTTCCAGGCTCCCAACTTGGCCATCTTCACCTGGATATCTCAAAGGCCCCACACATTTAGTATATGCCAATGTCATCATTTCCAATTCTGCTCCCCGCCCCCACCTCACACCTGTCCTTTTGAATATTTTATGTCTGTTAATGGCATTATCATATTCTCAGGCCCTAAGCTTAAACTCTTGACCTCTCAGAGTTCTAAGGAATTGTCATGCAGTCTTTATATTTCCATTCTCACTGTTGTCAGCCAATTTTATACTTCAGCATCTTGTCCTCCAATAGACGTAATCACTTTTCCATAAATAGGATGTTTGAGTAGTGTCGTATGTAAAGTACTCCCTTTTCCTGATATCAGAATTGTTGAGAGATACAATTCACGAATATGCTTGGTGAGCAAGGACTTAAAGGGAGGGGAATAGTCTTGAGGGATGTTTTATTCCAGCTATGATGAAGCCCGAAGAACTGTCTCTGCTTTGCAGCAAATGGCACCTAAGTTCAACTTTTCACTCCCTCATAAAGTGCAAGATATATCTTGCCAAACTATGCTCATGGAACACTTCTTTCAATGCTGAGTTCTACGAAGAGACATTATTGAGTGTTGTTAACACCACTGGCTGAGTGACAGTGGAGTTGACAGTCTCCTTCCATTTTGAGTTGATGTAATCAGCTGATATCTCAAAAAAGCGGTCTTAATCCTTGGATTATGGCCTTGCCATGGCAAAGGGGCTTGCATAACTCAATGAAGTTATGAGCCATGCCGTGCAGGGCTACTCAAGATGGATGGGTCAAAGTGAAGAGTTCTGACAAAAAGTGGTCCACCTGAGGAGGAAATGGCAACACATTCTAGTATTCTTGCCAGGAGAGTCCTATGAACAGTATGAAAAAGCAAAAAGATATGATACCAGAAGATCATCCCACAGGTCAGGAGGTGGCCAATATGCTACCGAGGAAGAGTGGAGGGCAATTACTAATAGTTCCAGAAAGAATGAAGCAGCTGGGCCAAAGTGGAAACGATGCTCAGTTGTGGATGTGTCTGGTGAAGAAACTAAAGTCCCATGCTGTAAAAAACAATATTGCACAGGAACCTGGAATGTTAAGTCAATGAATCAAGGTAAATTGGACATAGTCGAATAGGAGATGGCAAAATTGAACATTGACATCTTAGTAATCAGTGAACTAAAATGGACAGGAATGGGTGAATTTAATTCAGATGACCACTATATCTACTACTGTGGGCAAGAATCCCTTAGAAGAAATGGAGTAGCCCTCATAGTCAACAAGAGAGTCTGAAATGCAGCTGAAGTGCAAGCTCCAAAACGACAGAATGATTTCTGTTCATCTCCAAGGCAAACCATTTCAACATCGCAGTAATCCAAGCCTATGCCCTAATCACTGATGCTAAAGAAGCTGAAGTTGACCAGTTCTATGAAGACCTACAATACCTTCTAGGACTAACACACACACACAAAAAGATGTCCTTTTCATCATATAGGGGATTGGAATGCAAAAGTAGGAAGTCAAGGGATACCTGGAAACTCTTGGTATTTCAAGGTGAGTTTGGCCTTGGAGTACAAAATGAACCAGGGCAAAGACTAACATAAATGTGTCAAGAGAGCACACTGGTCATAGTAAACACCCCTTTCCAACTAGACAAGAGACAACTCTGCACATGAACATCACTGGGTGGTCAACACCGAAATCAGATTGATTATGTTCTTTGCTGCCAAAGATGGAGAAGCTCTATACAGTCACCAAAAACAAGACCTGGAGCTGACTGTGGCTCAGATCGTGAGCTCCTTATTGCAGAATTCAGACTGAAATTGAAGAAAGTAGGGAAAACTACTAGGCCATTCAGGTAAGACCTAAATCAAATCCTCTACGATTATACAGGCATGGGTGACAAATAGAGTCGTGAGATTAGATCTGGTAGACAGAGTGCCCGAAGAACTATGGGTGGAGGTTCATAAATTTTACAGGAGGCAGTAACCAAAACCATCCTCAAGAAAAAGAAATGCAAGAAGGCAAAGTGGTTGTCTGAGGAGGTTTTACAAATAGCTGAGGACAGAACAGAAGCAAAAGGCAAGGCAGAAAAGAAAACTTAATGCAGAGTTCCAGAGAATAGCAAGGAGAGATAAGAAGGTCTTCTTAAATAAACATTGCAAAGAAATAGAGGAAAACAATAGAATGGGAAAGACTAGAGATCTCTTCAAGAAAATTGGACATACCAAGAGAACATTTCAAGAAAGGATGGGCATGATAAAGGACAGAAATAGCAAGGACCTAACAACAGAAGCAGAAGAGGAGGCAAGAATGCACAGAAGAACTATACAAAAAAAGATCTCAATGACCTGGATAACCATGACGGTGTGATCACTCATCTAGAGCCAGACATCCTGGAATGCGAAATCAAGTGGGCCTTAGGAATGATCACTACGAACAAAGCTAGTGGAGGTGACAGAATTCCAGCTGAGCTATTTCAAATCCTGGGCTACCCTGGTGGCTCAGATGGTAAAGAAACCACCTGAAATGTGGGAAACATGGGTTCAATCCCTGGGTTGGGAAGATCCCCTGGACGAGGGCGTGGCAACCCACTCCAGTATTCTTGCCTGGAGAATCCCCATGAACAGAGGAGGCTGGTAGGCTACAGTCCAAGGGGTCACAAAGAGTTGGACTTGACTGAGTGACTAAGCACAGCAAAAAAAAAAAAAAAAAAAAAACCATAAAACTATTTAAAATCCTAAAAGATGCTGTTAAAGTGCTGCACTCAATATGTCAGCAAACTTGGAAAACCCAGCAGTGACTATAGGACTAGAAACGGTCAGTTTTCATTCCAATCCCAAAGAAGGGCAATGCCAAAGAATGTTGAAACTACTGTACCTTGGGCTGATTTCATGCTAGCAAAGTTATGCTCCATATGCTTCAAGCTAGGCTTCAGCAGTCCATGAACTGAGAACTTCCAGACGTACAAGTTGGGTTTAGAAAAGGCAAAGGAACCAGAGATCAAATTGCCAACATCCGTTGGATCATAGAAAAAGCAAGGGAATTACAGAAAAACATCTGCTTCATTGACTATGCTAAAGCCTTTAACTGTGTGGAGCACAACAAACTGTGGAAAACTCTTAAAGAGATAGAAATACCAGACCACTTTACCTGTCTCCTGAGAAACCTGTATGCAGGTCAAAAAACAACAGTTAGAACCAGATATGGAATAACTGACTGGTTCCAAATTAGGAAAAGGGTATGACAAAGCTGAATATTGTCACCCAGTTTATTTAACTTATATGTGGAGTACATCATGTGAAATGCTGGGCTGGATGAATCAAAAACTGGAACCAAGACTGCTGGGAGAACTACCAACAACCTCAGATATGCAGATGATACCATTCTAATGGCATAAAGTGAAGAGGAATGAAAAAGTTTCTTGATGAGGGTGAAAGAGGTGAGTAAAAAAGCTGGTTTAAAACTCAACATTCAAAAAACTAAGATCATGGTGTCTGTTCCCATCACTTCATGGCAAATAGAAAGGGGAAAAATGGAAGCAATGTCAGATTTTATTTTTTTGAGTTTCAAAATCACTGTGGACAGTGACTGCAACCACATAATTAAAAGACACTTGCTCCTTGGAAGGAAAGGTACAACAAACCTAGACAGCATATTACAAAGCAAAGACATCACTTTGCAGACAAAGGTCCATATAGTCAAAGTTATGGTTTTTCCAGGAGTCATGTATGGATGTGAGAGTTGGACTATAAAGAAAGCTGAGCACTGCAGAATTGATGCTTTTGAACTGTGGTGCTGTAGAAGACTCTTGAGAGTCCCTTGGACTGCAAGGAGATCCAACCAGTCCATCCTAAAGGAAATCAACCCTGAATACTCATGAGAAGGACTGATGCTGAAGCTGAAGCTCCAATAATTTGGCCACCTGATGCAAAGAGCCAACTCATTGCAAAAGCCTCTGATGCTGAAGCCAAAAGGAGAATGGGGTGGCAGAGGATGAGATGGTTAGATAGCATCACCAACTCAATGGACATGAATTTGAATAAACAACGGGAGATAGCAGAGAACAAAGGAACCTGGCATGATGCAGTCCATGGGGTTGCAAAGAGTAGGACATGACTTTGTGAGTGAACAACAATAGCAACAATCCTACACTTAGATTCTACTCTTAAGCCATTCAGTTCAGTTCAGTCGCTCAGTTGTGTTTGACTCTTTGCAACCCAATGGACTGCAGCACGCCAGGCTTCCCTGTCAATCACCAACTCCCAGAGCTTGCTCAAACTCAAGTCCATCGAGTCGGTGATGCCATCCAACCATCTCATCCTCTGTCGCCATCCAACCATCTCATCCTCCATCGCCATCCAACCATCTCATCCTCTGTCATCCCCTTCTCCTGCCTTCAATCTTTCCCAGCATCAGGGTCTTTCCCAATGAGTCAGTTCTTCACATCAAGTGGCCAAAGTATTGAAGTTTCAGCTTCAGCATCAGTCCTTCCAATGAATATTCAGGGCTGATTTCCTTTAGGATGGACTGGTTGGATCTCCTTGCAGTCCAAGGGACTCTCAAGAGTCTTCTCCAACACCACAGTTCCAAAGTATCAGTTCTTCGGTGCTCAGTTTTCCTTACAGTCCAACTCTCACATCCATCCATGAGTACTGGAAAAACCATAGCTTTAACTAGACAGACATTTGTCAGCACAGTAATGTCTCTGCTTTTTAATATGCTGTCTAGGTTGGTCATAGCTTTTCTTCCAAGGAGTTTGAACATTCTTTGGCATTACCTTTCTTTGGGATTGGAATGAAAACTGACCTTTTCTTTCTTTTGATTTCATGAATACAGTAACCATCTGCAGTGATTTTGGAGTCCAAAAAAATAGTCTCTCCCTGATTCCACTGTTTCCCCATCTATTTGCCATGAAGTGATGGGACTGGATACCATGATCTTCGTTTTCTGAATGTTGAGTTTTAAGCCAGCTTTTTCACTCACCTCTTTCACTTTCATCAAAAGGCTGTTTAGTTCTTCACTTTCTGTCATAAAGGTGGTGTCATCTGCATATCTGAGGTCATTGATATTTCTTCCAGCAATCTTGATTCCAGCTTGTGCTTCCTCCAATCTGGCATTTCTCATGATGTACTCTGCATATAAGTTAAATAAGCAGGATGACAATATACAGCCTTGACGTACTCCTTTCCGATTTGGAAACAGTCTGTTGCTCCATGTCCAGTTCTAACTGTTGCTTCCTGATCTGCATAGAGATTTCTCAGGAGGCAGGTCAGGTGGTCTGGTATTCCCATCTCTTTAAGAATTTTCCAGTTTGTTGTGATCCACACAGTCAAAGGCTTTGGCATAGTCAATAAAGCAGAAGTAGATGTTTTTCTGGAATTCTCTTGCTTTATCTATGATCCAACAGATGTTGGCAATTTGATCTCTGGTTCCTCTGCCTTTTCTAAAACCAGCTTGAATATCTGGAAATTCATGGTTCATGTACTGTTGAAGCCTGGCTTGCAGAATTTTAAGCATTACTTTGCTCATGTGTGAGATAAGTGCAACTGTGCAGTAGTTTGAACATTCTTTGGCAGTGCCTTTCTTTGGGATTGGAATGAAAACTGACATTTTCCAGTCCTAGGAAAATCCTTGCATCTATGCTCAAAAGACATGTAAATGATTACTTTTAATAGCAAGCTGCCCCAAACTGAAGGCAACATAAGCATTCATCAGTTGTATAAATTACATCTATGGTTGTATGCTGCTGCTGCTGCTGCTAAGTCGCCTCAGTCGTGTCCGACTCTGTGTGACCCCATAGACGGCAGCCACCAGGCTCCCCGTCCCTGGGATTCTTCAGGCAAGAACACTGGAGTGGGTTGCCATTTCCTTCTCCAATGCATGAAAGTGAAAAGTGAAAGTGAAGTCGCTCAGTCGTGTCCGACTCTTAGCGACCCCATGGTCTGCAGTCTACCAGGCTCCTCCGTCCATGGGAGGAGTACTTTTTCAGGCAAGAGTACCGGAGTGGGGTGCCATTGCCTTCTCCGGCCTTCTCCGCTATGGTTGTATGAATATGGCATATTCATAAAATGGAAAAGCAAAACAAAAGAATAATCTGCAATTACCAAAAAAGAATCACAGATAAATCTCAAAAATGTTGAACAAAGTGAGTCAGGGAACACATGCAGTATAATTTCATTCCTTTGAAGTTCAAAAACAGTAAAACTAAGTAATATCTTATTGGTTTGTGGTTATGGAGGTAAACACATGTGATAAAAACTCTAAAGATAAACGAAGAATAAATAGCACAAAATTCAGCAGAGTGGCTAGCTCTTGCAGGTGGTAAGAAAGAGATGTTAGGCCGAGGAGTGGCATGGAAGGTTTTAAAGGCATTCTTTCTTAAGCTGGGTGGTATATCACACATTTTCATTGTATTTTTATTCTTTGAACTATGTATTTGCCTTAAATACACTATTACACGCATGGTATACTTCACAGTTTTTATTTTATTTTTTTAAAGGTACTATTATTTTTAAGTTCTTTGAGATGAGAGGATGGCCTTTTTTTTTTCAGCTAGATAGCTCTTGTCCACCTTCAAAACTCACTTCAAATTTCCTTTGGGAAGCCACCTCTGACTCCCTAAGATGATTTATTTAATATGGAATATTTCAAACATACACAAAAGTAAAGAGAATAATACGATGAACCACCATGTAACTGTCTCCTAGCTTCAAAAATTTTTAACATATAGTCAATTATGTTTATTCTACAGCCTGCCACATTTCCCTGCCTGCCGCCCCCCCGCCCATCCCATTAGATCATTTGAAAGCAAATCTCTACCATCCTATCACTTCATCTGTAAATACTTTGGTAAGAGTCCCTAAGAGTTAAGAATTCAAAAAAGGCACAACTCCAATATGATTATCCACTTAAAGAAATTGACAATGACTCCTTAATATCAAATATCCAGATAGTGTTAAATTTTCTCTGTGTCCTATAGTTTTTGATTTGTTTGAATAAGGATCTAGGCAAACTTTGCACATTACATTTGGTTATTGTGATTTTTAAATCGCTTTAAATGTAAGGTTTCTGCCCCCCCCCCCTTTTTTCCCCTTGGAATTTATTTGTTGACAAAACGAGAAGTGGTCAATTTTGTGCATTCTGGATGTCTGGCTGATTTACCTATCCTCTGCTCATTTCATAAGCCTCTCTATCTTTCCTTTTCCTAACATTTTCTATTTTCATCTATACATTTTGGGGGAATAGATGAGAAAGGATGCCAGGAGAGAACAGAATGAGGATGGGGGTAACCTCTACACGGATACACCCTAGGGTTCCCCACATTTGATTGGAATCATGAGTTTATTTGCCCATCTCCCTCCAACATACCTCCTGGGGGCCAACACCAATGTCTTCTTTGATTCTGTATCCTCTGTTTACACAGAATTTTACACACAGTAAGTACTAAATACACGCTTATTGAATGAACGAATGCTGCTGCTCTCTTGGACTGCTATGTGCTACACCTTCTTTTCCAACTTTGTAGGAAGATTAAGAATTTGTGAAAACTTTGATTTCAACCCCCTGGGGTAAGGTATTATGCAAAATTCTTTTGATAGTTACTTTTCTCGAAAAGTATGACAAATTTCATTGTGAAGAGCACTTTATTTATTGTACTTTCCTTTGTTGCCTATTTCCTGAACCACCATGGTCTTGATAAGCTTGTTTGAATTTAAACACAAAAGTCCCTGCTCTGTAACTTAATGGGAGGTTGAGGGGGACTCCCAGCAGACTTGTCTTCAGGGAGAATTGTGGGTTAACGGCTTCTGAGTAATGCATTACTCACCACAGCTTCTTAGAAACTTCTGAACCAAATTGTTACTTTCTGAGATATCATTGCTCTGTTCCTTGAATTTCATGGGTCATCCCCTCTTGTAGATTTTCTGACTTCACTCTATGAAAAACAAACTTCCTTCTCTGCACTTGCTCTAGTATTTCCTCCTGATTTATGGTTGAGGCATATGTACTCTCTAGGGCACATGGCTAAATATCCCTTCTGTTAGCTCTGTAGCAGGTACTTAGACTTGTATTTACTGTCTGTTTTACTTTGTCACAAACAGAAAATGTACCAGTCCCACCAAATAAGGACACTTTTCTATCTGCTATTGGATTTGATAATATTGTACTCATCCATCTGATCCTGTGAATACCACTGATGTCTTTAGAATTCTTTTAGAAATACTCCCTGTTTTCCTAATTCCAGGTAATGAATCTGGTTCACGGAACTTGAAATGTAGTTTTTGTAAAACTGTTATAAATTGGACTCAATAATTTAAAATCCAACCAAACTAATCATGCTGTAGCTCTGAGTGTGTAGGGTTTATGGAATTATGTTTGAAATGGTAGGTGATGAAGTCCCTCCCTCATTATTTTTTAATGCAGCAGTTAGATAATAGTGAATTAAGATTTCCTGGAGAGGCAATTTTAAGCCATAAACTGACAGTGAAAGATGAACAAAGACTGGATGACATATTGAAATTATACCTGGTACATAAACTTATATCAAACACTTCTAATCTGGCAAACAATGCAATGAGTGACAGCAGACGCAATAAAACAGAAACCTAGATCAATTATCTTAGAAAGATTGCAGTCAGCAGATAAAAATGGGACTGTGGAGTCTTCTGAATTAACTAGCACTGAGAACATGAATCAGTCTTTCATCTTTTATTATTTCATCCTTTTCCTTTGAAGTAAACTTAAAAATAATCTTTTTGCCAACTCCTAAAAATGAAATATTCACTATATCACTTTTGCTCCTTATTAAAAACTGGTATTAGTGTGCCTTTATACTGAAGACATCAAAGAAACTATGGAGTATACTTGTATAAACATAAGGAAGCCTGAAGTATATTGTTTATTTTTCTATGGAATAAATGCAAGATCATGATACTTCATTGTTGTGCATTTACTGAATTCTACTTGGATTTTTTGAAAGAAATTTTCCTTCCCTTTTTGATTCGACCTTTGTTGAATGGATGAAATATATGGTAATTTGTTTATAGCATTTTGCGATCAGCTCCACTTTTCATCCATGATAATGTCCACCAAGTGGACCACTGCATTCGTTTACTCTTTCCAATGGGCTTGGGTTTTAATAGTTTTATTCCACTGCCAAATAGTATCTAACTATATGTAATCAAGTACATCTGGATGTTATCTGTTCCTCCCATGTTTTAAACTGTCAGTATATCCTGGTACATGTTGCAGACACCATTGATTGCCTACCATCACTACCTCTTCCACAATAACAGAACCCCAACTTGTACTGGTTTGAGGCACTGTAGGTTTCAACAGAGGCTCAATCCCTTCTATCTCAGTCTGTTACCCAGCTAAGCTGGCCTTGGTAAATTTTTAAATTAAAACTTATTATTTTTTTTTTAGAGCAGTTTTACATTTGTTATTGACTCTCTCTAGCTGGGCTCCAACAACGGTCCTCCTGCCCAGTGCCATTGGAGCCAACAGAAGGAGACCAAGTTCAGTTCAGAGGCAAAGAAAGCAGAGGAATGGTCTGATCAGAGTGGAGAGGTGCGAGCTTGAGCTGTAGAGCACACGTCTATGGGCAGGGCTGCTTTATAGGGCTTTGTCAGCAGGCAGGGGCCAGGATTTCTCACGGGTGGGGCATGGTTGTGCTGCTCAGAGCACTCGGTCCGGATCCAAGTGCTGGACGCGACGCTTCTGCACTTGGCCTGCCGCCGCCATCTTGGTCATGTGCAGCATTATCGGCATCCAGTCTGCTGCCACCCTGTTGGGTTGCAATGTCATGTACAGAGCTTCTGCACAGCGCCCGCTAAGCTGAGGCGTCAGGCACAGCCATTTCACGCTAGGACTCTGTTATGAACTGCCGGATGCGAGGCTTCTACACAACCCCAGGAACAAGTGAAACTAGACTAAGCACAAAAGACAAGAGAAGGAAAAAAAGGGTTAGACTTCATTTTATTACCTAGATTCTATTTTTATCTCCTGGGAATTGTTAATGGCCTTTGCCAGTGACAGATTCACGGCAATAGGTACAGAGATTTTTCTGTTCACCTCTGCTCCCAGCTATGCACAGCCTCCCTCCTGCTCCTTCCCTGTTACCCACATCCCCTCCAGCATGGTACGTTTGTTACAATTGTTGAACCTATGTTGTCACATCATTATCAGCCAAAGTCCATAGCTTACATTACCATTCACTCTTGGTGTTGAACATTCTATGCATTTGGACAAATGCTTAATGCCATATATCCATAATCATGGTATCATACAGAGTATTTTCACTGCCCTAAAAATCTTCTGTGCTCTGCCTATTCATCCCTCTCTGACCCCCAACTCCTGGCAACTACTGACTGATCTTTGTAATATCTTCGTAGTTTTCCTTTCTCCAGAATGTCATGTAGTTAGCATCATCCACTATGTAGCATTTTCAGAGTGTCTTCCTTCACTTAGTGATAGGCATCTAAGTTTCCTCCATGTCTGTTCATGGCCTGATCATTCATTACTTTTTAGCATCACATAACAGTCCAATGTCTAGATGAACCACGGTTTATGCATCCATTCACCTGCTGAAGGACATCCTGGTTGCTTCCAAGTTTTGGCAATTAGGAGGCAAGTTGCTATAAACATTGTGCACAAGTTTTTGTGTGGACAAAAATTTTCAACTCCTTTGGGTGAATATCAAGCGGGGAGATTGCTGGATTGCATGGCAACAAAGAGTATGTTTAGTTTTATAAGAAATCATCAAAATGGCTATACCATTTTACATTCCCCTCAGCTGTGAAGGAGAGTTCCTGTTGTTCCGCATCCTGGCCAGCACTTGATGTTGTCAGTGTTCTGGATTTTGGCTGTTCTAATAGGAGTGTACTGGTATCTTGTTGTTTTAATTTACATTTCCCTGAATACATATGTTGTGGAGCATCTTTTCATATGCTTACTTGCCATCTGTATATCTTCTTTGTTGAGATGCCTGTTAAGGTCTTTGACCCACTTATTTTTTTTACAGGTTGCTTCTTTTCTTATTGAGTTGTAAGTGTTCTTCATATATTTGGTATAATAGTCCTTTTTATCAGATGTATCTTTTGCAAATATTTTCCCCATTCTGAAGCCATGAGAATTCCATTATCCTTGTTAATGACAGGCTTAGGCAAGGACATGTGATTTAATTCTGATAATGACGCAAATGGAAAAGTCCGTTGGAGGCCTCTGGGGAAGGTCTTTATCTCAGTCTTAGAAAGAAGCACCAGAAAAGAATGTCCTCTTTCCTGGCCTTTGGAAATTGTTTGAGGACATAGTGCCTGGAGGTGTTGTAACCATTCTGCAGCTATGAGAACAGTAGCAGACAAAGAGAACCTCAGAGTAGAAAAATGGAAAGAATGAATACTTGATAATATTGTTGAACCTGTGAATTGCTGACACTGCTTTATCTCTGTTTTCTTTGTCATATGATTTAATAAGCTAACAATTGTTGAAGCCAGTTTGGGTTGAGTTTTCTATTAGTCACATCCAGGCATCCAACATAAAGCTGATGGTTCCTATATTGCATTAGGTGAAGTCACTCTCTTAGTTTCCAAGCACTGCACTAAAATTTCATAGCTTCAGCCCCATTAGGGCTGAATATCAACATGAAATAATTAAAACTGAATTACAGGGTATGCTTTCCTATTGTCATTACTTTTATTTTATTCATTAAATGTGTAGCTATCAAAGCAATAGTTGATGTCATAGAAAATTATGAATTTTTAAAATCTTTTTCTTTTTCAAACTGAAGAATTATTGGAGAAGGTGTGTTTAGCAAATTTGTGATGATACAAAGATAGGAGAGCACCATATGACAGGATTCAGAACTAGTTCAACAGGCTGTAATGATGAGCCACAAACAAGTGAATTGTAATAGAGAGAAATGTATGTATTTTTGCATTGAGGTTAATGAGATGCGGGCTAAGGTTGTTTGGGATGAGCATTAAAGTCTGCTTATATGACAAGCATCTGGTGAATTCAGTTCACTGTTAATTCTGTAAGTGCCAAGATTAGGACAAAGCCAAAAAATTACTAAAAGAGTAAATATATAAATCCTTCTTTCATTCAACAAGAATTTATTAAACATGCATTCCAGAAATGCATATTAAGAGCTGGTTGAGAGAAAGGGCTTTGGACGTCAACTGGTCTCAGCTTGGACTCTGAGATCTTAGGCAAGTTACTTCTTGGTGCCTCCATTTTCTTATCTGTAAAATATGACTAATAATAATGCATGATGATTGAGAGAACCAAAATAATTTATGTAAAGAGCCTGGAAAAGTATATAGTAGCAAGAATAAATTTTTAGCATTTAGCCTTGTTCTAGATCAGCTGTGGTAATTGTTCACACTAATCTGCTTTGTTCAGTTTATACCTGGAGAACTTTGTTTTTGTGTCATATTTGGAAGCACACTGAGAGACTAGGGAGCAACCAAGTAAGCGTGAAAAGAGGATCTCTGGAAACAATGTCAGACAAGGAATAATATCAGGAATTAAATATATGACCTCAAAAGGCTTCTTATATTTAAAAGGGAGCCATATAAATCGGGGAATAAATTTATTTTGTGTTGTTGCAAAGGGAACCCTGGGCACAATAAGGAGAAGCAGAATTCAGCTTAATACACTGATGACTCTTAGCTATAACTGCTATGCAACAGTTGCCTGGCCTAATTGGAAAAGCAGTGACCTCCCTATCGTTGGAAGTACTTGGGCAGAGGCCAGATGAGCATCTGTCAGGGATGATACAGGGAATTCAATGAGTCCTGCAATTTCTGCAGTTGTGTATTTGACTTGAATCCTTTTTAGCAATGAGGTTCTGATTGAATTTTCATCCATATATCCTTGGAAGGTTTTTTAACCTACAAGAAATATTAATACACCAACAAGAAAACTATTTTGCAGAATTAAGAATTTCAGAACTGTCTGAAATGTCCTTCAGAGACTAAATAGATACATTTCTCAATTACTAGTCCCTGAATTGATTGGTAAGGGAATTAAAAATTTGTTATTATTTTTACATTTTATTAATTTTCCTTTCATTATAAAAGAGATACATTAAATAAAATGGTAGAAGAGAAAGAAAAAATCAGTTTCATCACATTTTTATGCATAGTTGATCACATATGACTTGAATTTATATATACAAATATAAATATATTACATAATATATAACATATAAATATATTTTTGCTATTTTAATTGTATAAGGGTTTTATTATTTTTCTATGTTGTAGAAGACTCTTGAGAGTCCCCTGGACTGCAAGGAGATCCAACCAGTCCATTCTAAAGGAGATCAGTCCTGGGTGTTCATTGGAAGGACTGATGTTGATGCTGAAACTCCAATACTTTGGCCACCTGATGTGAAGAGCTGACTCATTTGAAAAGACCTTGATGCTGAGAAAGATTGAGGGCAGGAGGAGAAGGGGACGGCAGAGGATGAGATGGTTGGATGGCATCACCGACTCAATGGACATGTGTTTGGGTAGACTCCGGGAGTTGGTGATGGACAGGGAGGCCTGGCGTGCTGCCACTCATGGGGTCGCAAAGAGTCGGACACAACTGAGTGACTGAACTGAAATGAGGGCTGCCATAACAAAATACCACAAATTAGGTGGTTTAAACAACAAAAATTTAATTTCCCCCTTTCCTAAGGATTCTAGTCATGTTGGATTAGGGGCCCACCATACTCCAGCATCATGTCATCCTAACTTAACTAATTACATCTGCAACAATCTTATTTCCATATATAAGGCTACATTAAGGGTGAGGATTTCAATGTATGAATTTTAGGGGTACACAGTTCAACCCACAACAAGGATCAAACCAATTGTAGTGCCATCTATAATGTATAAGAGCACTGTTTTCCTGTATCCTCAATGACATTTAAGCTTTATTATTTATTTATTTATTTTTAAATTAATTATTTTAATTGGAGGCTAATTACTTTACAATATTACAGTGGTTTTTGCCATACATTGACATGAATCAGCCATGGCTTAAGCTTTATTTTTAAAAGAAGTTGTTTTGCCAGTTAGGTGAAGAATTGTACCACAGTGATGTTTTAATATATATTCTTTTTCTAGTGAGTGCAAAATTTTTTTATGTTTGCTTACTAGTTGAATTTCCTCTTTTGTGAAATGTCTGTTCCTGTCTACTGCCTCTATTTTTTTAATTATGAAAATAATATATTACAAAAGATTTGAAAAACAGAGAAAATAAAAACCGGCCATAATGCCACTATTCCAACACAGCTATTATCATTTTTACTGATTTCTGGGCTATTTTCATATGCATGTTTTACCCTTTTGTAATTGTAGTGTACATGTAGTCTTATCTCCTGCTTTCTTTTTTATCTTACAATGTAATATAATATGAAAATGGGTTAATCCTCAGTGCACCAGAATAGCTCATTCAACAATTATGAATTTGAACTAGGCTTCTAATATTAGACAAATAGAAACTTTTTTCAAGGATATACTACCTGGCCATTAATGGGGTACAAAATAAGAGTATTCCTGGTTGCAAGAAAGTTAAAATTACATTTCCATACCATGGCCTAGCTTTGGGTATCTGGTGCTCGGGTGTCCAATACATGTTAAATGAATTAATAGTCTAGTTATTAGACATCATTTTTATTCATTTTTTTGGTGAAATATCTCCATTTTCAGAATTTTCTTCATTCTAGGCTCACACATGAAATACAGCATTAAGACTTTACAACATAAGGATCAATGCATTATCAATCATGCATTTAAGAACCAGCATCATACTGGACAAAATATAAGTTAAACTAGTATAAGATCCACCATTTAAAAAAACATATTTTAAAAGTCATAAGTGAAAGGAGGATTTTACAAAATGTCTTTCAAAGTAAACTTGTGTGTATCAAGAACTATGGTTCACAAAAACAAATTTATTCAGTGGACAAAATCCAAACATGGAATTCCTTTTTATCCCTTGTAATAAAAAAAAAAACTTCACATTAGAACCAAGAGATGTTACAAGTTATCATTGACCTATCGTCTGAGATATACTGAGCTAAAATAAATATCTGATGGTGTTTATAATTCTACAGGTGTATATCGATAATATACACCAAAGATTTCTTTCTTTTTTCTTTCTTCTCCTTCCTCTCATTTCATTGGAAATATTTTGCACATATTGTCACTTGTATTTCAGTCTTTATAATTAAACAATAGATGGAACAGACTAGAGATCTCTTTAAGAAAATTAGAGATACCAAGGGAACATTTCATGTAAAGATAGGCACAAAAAAGGACAGAAAATGGTATGGACCTAACAAAAGGAGAAGATATTAAGAAGAGGTGGCAAGAATACACAGAACTATACAAGAAAGATCTTAATGACCCAGATAACCACGATGGTGTGATCACTCACCTACAGCCAGACATCCTGGAGTGTGAAGTCAAGTGGGCCTTAGGAAACATCATTACACACAAAGCTAGTGGAGGTGATGGAATTCCAGCTGAGCTATTTAAAATCCTAAAAGATGATGCTGTGAAAGTGCTGCACTCAATATGCCAGCAAATTTGGAAAACTCAGCAGTAGTCACAGGACTGGAAAAGGTTGGTTTTCATTCCAATTCCAAAGAAAGTCAGTGCCAAAGAATGTTCAAACTACCACCCAATTGCGCTCATTTCACATGCTAGCAAAGTAATGTTGAAAATCCTTCAATATAGGCTTCAACAGTATGTGAACCAAGAAATTCCAGATGTACAAGCTGGATTTAGAATAGGCAGAGGAACCAGAGACCAAATTGCCAACATCTATTGGATCATAGAAAAAGCAAGAGAATTCCAGAAAAACATCTACTTCTGCTTCATTGATTATGCTAAAGCCTTTGGCTATGTGGATCACAACAAACTGTGGAAAATTCGTAAAGACTTAAGAATACCAGACCACCTTACCTGCCTCCTATGAAACCTATATGCAGGTCAAGAAGCAATAGTTAGAACTGAACATGGAACAATGGACTGGTTCAAAATTGGCAAAGAAGTACATCAAGCCTGTATATTGTCACCCTGTTTATTTAACTTATATGCAGAGTACTTAATGAGAAATGTTGGACTGGAGGAAACACAAGCTGGAATCAAGACTAAAGGGAGAAATATCAATAACCTCAGATATGCAGATGACACCACCCTTATGGCAGAAAGTGAAGAGGAACTAAAGAGCCTCTTGATGAAAGTGAAAGAGGAGCATGAAAAAGCTGGCTTAAAACTCAACATTCAGAAAACTAAGATCATGGCATCTGGTCCCATCACTTCATGGCAAATAGATGGGGAAACAATGGAAACAGTGACAGACTTTATTTTCTTGGGTTCCCAAATCAGTGCAGATGGTGACTGCAGCCATGAAATTAAAAGACACTTGCTCCTTGGAAGAAAAGCAATGAGAAACCTAGACAGCTTATGAAAAAGCAGAGATATTACTTTGCCGACAAAGGTCCACATAGTCAAAGCTATAGCTGTTCTAGTAGTCATGTACAGATGTGAAAGTTGGACAATTAAACAAGGCTGAGCACCAAAGAATTGATGCTTTTGAACCGTGATGGTTGGAGAAGATTCTTGAGAGTCCCTTGGACAGCAAGGAGATCAAACCAGTCAATCGTAAAGGAAATCAGTCTTGGATTTTCATTGGAAGGACTGATGTTGAAGCTGAAGCTCCAATATGTTGGCCACCTGATGCGAAAAGCTGACTCATTTGAAAAGACCCTGATGCTGGGAAAGATTGAAGGCAGGAGGAGAAGGGGACGACAGAAGATGAGATGATTGGATAGCATCCCCAACTCAATGCACATGAGTTTGAGCTAACTCTGGGAGATGGTGATGGACCGGGAAGCCTGACATGCTGCAGTCCATGAGCTCGGAAAGAGTTGGGCACGAGCCGGGCGCGGTGGCGCGCGCCTGTAATCCCAGCTACTCGGGAGGCTGAGGCTGGAGGATCACTTGAGCTCAGGAGTTCTGGGCTGCAGTGCGCTATGCCGATCGGGTGTCCACACTAAGTTCAGCATCAATATGGTGACCTCCCGGGAGCGGGGGGCCACCAGGTTGCCTAAGGAGGGGTGAACTGGCCCAGGTCCGAAACGGAGCAGGTCAAAACTCCCGTGCTGATCAGAAGTGGGATCGCGCCTGTGAATAGCCATTGTACTCCAGCCTGGGCAATATAGCGAGACCCTGTCTCTAAGAAAAAAAAAAAAAAAAAGAGTTGGACATGACTGAGCGACCAAACAACAACAAATTAAACTATAAAAAATGGTGTCAAACTTAAACTCAAAAGCTTCACATCCTTCTTCTCTGCCATCTCGTCTTCTCTAAAGCTTCCAATTAAAAAAAAGTGATATAAAAATATTGCTTCTCAAAATATGTGGTGAAGGACATTTAAAAAATTTTCAAATTGTAGTGAACTAATACTTTTATAAAATACAATAAAAACAAACTATTAGAAGAATTAAAAGATCAATGTCATAGAAAATAAAAATCCAAAAAATTTTAAAGATTCTATAGACATGAAAATTATCTTGTCAAATTTCTGTATATAATGTAAAATGCTTAATCTTAATTCCTGTACTTGTCTAGCTATGGACTGGTAATATAGAGTCTACACACTACACTTTGAGTAACATTGATATAAAACAAAGACCCTCTCCTTAAGGAGTTGAGAATCTTGTTAGGGTGAACACTATGATAGTAAAAAATTGTATTACAATTTATAATTGTATTTTTATATAATACAAAATTGTATTATAATCTATGCTATCCCAGACCACACCAGCCTGGAGTGACATAAAAGACATGCTCACTGTGAGACAGTAAAAAAATTTTATCTTGGTCTCTTCCCTGGTTACTGGTATAAGGCTCCTAAAACCCAAGTCATTTTCTGGGTGATAGAAGTGTCTTTTGTTCTACTGAGGCAACTCTAGGGGGGAAGGGGCTCCTAGCTGCCTCCTGAATGAAGACTGGCCACCAGAAAGACCAAGCCATGATTAGTGGCTTGCAATTTTCAGCCTTGCTTCCTTTCTTTTGAGAAAGGAGAAGGGCTGGTACTGGAATTAATGGTCAGTCATAAGGTGACATATACCAACCTCATGGGGACAGAAGCTCCTGTTCTCAGGACCCTCTCAGATCTTGCCCTGTGTATCTTTTCATCTGGTGGTTCATCTGTATCTTTTATCATATCCTTTAATAAACTGGTAAATGTAAGTAAATGTCTTCTTGAGTTCTGCGAGCCACTCTAACAAATTAATCAAACCTGAAGAGAGGGTCCTTGGAATTTCTGATCTATAGCCAGTTGGTCAGGGCTTGTGAGTGGCATCTGAAGTGTGTGTGTGTGTGTGCGTGTGTGTGAGTGTGTGCGTGTATGTGTGTGTGTGTGGCAGGGGGCAGTCTTGTGGGACTGAGCTCACCTGTGGGATCTGACATATCTCCAGACAGATCCTATCAGAATTGAGTTAAATCTTAGGACAGCCAGCTGGTGGCACAGAGAATTTGCTTGGTGGGGGAAAATCTGCACACATCTGGTGCCAGAAGTGTGAGTGCAGTAGTAGTGAGAATAAAAGAGATACACAGGAGGAGGACTGAGGTTTTTCCTTCTCATCTTAAAGGTAAAGATGGGTACAACATTGATAGGGGAGCACATATCTACATACACAGAGGTAACTATTAACAAAAATGGTAATAGTTAAAAGAAGTAAGATGGTCAAAAATATACCAAAACAGCTGTATAAATTATAAAACATACATCATGATTCTTTCAGCTGCATGACTGTAAAATTCACAAATTTCATGGGAAAAAATGCCATTATCATGTTTAAATAATCACAATATGGTCAGAGTGTCACACTCATCATTTCTCTGGGTTTGCTTGAGTTCCTTCTTGTGGAGTCTCCAGTTTCTCTCCACATCAAAACTCAACCACATTATTTCTTGGAACTCCCAGGAATAAAATCTCATTCATACAGCTTTCAAGTGGTCTTGTCCATACTTTTTCCATTGTCTGGTGACCTGCTGCCAAGACTTTTGATGTAATGAAGTTGTCATTACTGCCAGAGTCTATCAAAGATACTACTGTCCTCAACTTCTAAGTTTCAAATAATGGAAACAAAGGTTTGTCAAGGGACCATTAGGTTTAATGATTCATGAGAGGTGCCAGTAACCTTTTCGACTTCTTGGTTCCCAGTCCCATGTATTCGGACAATGAAAGAAATAGCATTATATGTACTATTGGCTGACTCAGAGTGATTCCACATCCTGTAGCAGCATCCCAACCTCGCAAGGTGTTAGTTTCCTAGGTGGTACCGTAACTGAGTCTTCAGTAACCTTTCCAACGATCTATGAGACCTGCACCTTCAGTGATGGTGTGCATAACACCAGTGAATCTTGTGGACTTCAACCCAATTTATCAGTAGCAACACACTTTGAGCCCCTGGTAAAGTACCATACTTTGAGGTGACTAGCCATAACCTTAGGGAAAGTTGATTGCATTAGACCCCTTCCTTTATGGATGGGGTAGCAACTTCCCTCACTAAAGCAGAAACTGTTTCTGGATTCACTCTCTCTCTGACCCTGCTGGTACAATACTTTTGCAATGGAGAGTAAGGCCTTTTAGCATGCATTCTACTTGAGACATGAAAGTTCTCATTCTCAAGGCCCATTCTGAAGACTTCTTAGCCATTTTCTTTTAAAAGCTTTGGTAGTCTGGTAAAGCTCATGAACCCATTCTCAGAGTAGTATTTTTAAGTGCAACACATAAAATACATAAGATTATTAAGGAAACCAAGGTTATATAATATTATATTGTTCCATCTTCCAGCCACTTAGGATTCTGTGGACCCCAAATTAAGAGGCTAATCTAGTTACCAATTTTCTACTTTCATGTTTTCCAAATCCATAACAATAAATCAAACCATTAGATTCTGCCAGTGAATTGTATAGCTAAGAGGCTGGTAAACTCCAGTTTATTAACTGCTTTTATAAATAAAGTTTTATTGAAATACATATCCTTCTATTTACGTATTATCTATGGTCATTTTTACACTACAGGGGTAAAATTAAGTAGTTGCAACAAGATCATATGTGGCCCAAAAGCTGAAAATATTTACTACCTAGCTGTTTAGAGCAGAGAAGGCAATGGCAACCACTCCAGTACTCTTGCCTGGCAAATCCCATGGACAGAGGAGCCTGGTAGGCTGCAGTCCATGGAGTCGCTAGTAGTCGGACACGACTGAGCGACTTCACTTTCACTTTTCACTTTCATGCATTGGAGAAGGAAATGGCAACCCACTCCAGTGTTCTTGCCTGGAGAATCCCAGGGATGGGGGAGCCTGGTGGGCTGACGTCTCTGTGGTCGCACAGAGTCGGACATGACTGAAGCAACATAGCAGCAGCAGCAGCAGTAGCTGTTTAGAGAAAAAGTTTGCCAACCACTGGTATAGATCCTGGCCTAAAGGCCAAGCAAGCAAAGTGGACCTGAAGTTGTACTCCTTGAAGTTCTGCACATTGGGAGGACTTTACTTCTCCACTGTTCTTCTGGGGTAGCCCTCAGGACTATAATGCTGGAACAATTCACTTCTGGCTGTTTCAGGCATATTACAAAGAGCCAGTTTTAAATAAGCCTTGAACTTCCCATGAGGTTGTTGGTATTGCAAAAATAGCTATGAAGCAGGAGTAGATATGCTGAGACTTGTAACTTCAATATCTACTCAGGCCACATTCTGAATGTATACTCAATAGCTTCCATTGAAGAGGAAATGCTTCAGGGTACATGTAAGGTTATAGCTAGGCAGCTGACTCTTAGCATTCAGTTCATGATGGGCAGTTTGGGTTATAATTAGTCACTTGAAGATCTGTGTTAGAAATTCAACCAGAAACTAAAAACAACCAGAAACTAGAAGCAAGACATGGATTGGTTTTAAAGGAGAAAAGTTACTTCCTTAAGGGAACATAAGTTTGTTTAAGAACTCCAGGAACTCCTTGCTGTGATTCTTGGGTATGGACTTTCCACAAGCTATTATAACATCCCAATATGCCACAAATGTTTCTGGCACCATTGGGTTTAATGGGTTATAGTGGCCAAGTGGTAGAACCACTCCTCGGATTAGGTGGAGCACCATCTCTTGCTCTGTGTTCCCTCAAAGATGAAAGATTACAGCATTGTAGGCCAGTAAATGGAAAGAAGCAACCAGTCAAACATGATCTATGTTTTCTAAAAATCCGTTGAAATTCTTTAAATGATAGGGAGTCAAAGATGCAACAACTTTTTATTTACTTTGGAAGGGATATTCAGTATGTCTCAAATCCTGGATGTACTTGCCCCCCTCCCACCAAAATTTTACTGATGTGTCAGGATAACCTTGTATTTTGGGGAGAACTGTTGCCCATTTTCTAGCATCTGAGGTACCTGTTAATTTTTGCTTTCTGTATTTAGTCAATATGATGTTATCAGTAGTAGACTAGCATAATGATAGGGGCTTCCCTGGTGGCTCACCGGTAAAGAAACTGCCTGAAATGTAGGAGACCCGGGTTTTATCCCTGGGTTGGGAAGATCCCCTGGAGGAGAGCATGGTAACCCACTCCGGTACCCTTGCCTAGAGAATCCCATAGACACAGGAGCCTGGCGGGCTGTGGTCCATAAGGTCACACAGAGTCAGACACATCTGAAGCAACTCAGCAGCAGCAGCAGCAGCAGCAGCACAATGATGTGCTGTGGGATGGTGAGATGATCAGTGTTCCCTGCAAATTAGTAGCACATGGCTGAAGAGTTGACATAATCTGTGGTATTCTGCTTCTGCTATTCTCTGTTGCTAAGCTTGTCTCTATTTAAAATTTTGCTATTTTGTATGTCACGGGTTTTTGCGTTAGTTTTAGTTTTGTAAAATATTGCATTAAAATATCATTTATCTTGGTTACTGATTTTGGGGGGGAGTCCCTTAAACTTTGTGCCAGAGGCAACTGCTTCACTCACCTCACCCTAATCTTTGTCCTGATTGATATATAGAGAAAGTGCTTTCATTAGATTAATAACTACTTGCCAACTGTTTACAAGATCACATCTGGAACAGTAGCCAGATTTAGAGTTGACATACAATTAATGATAATTTAAGGTCACTTTCAGACTCACCTGACCTTTAAAGTAGCCAAATATGAATTAAATCATCACTTCTATATCTCCTATGTTGATTTGAAAGTCACTCAGTCGTGTCTGATTCTTTGCAAGCCCATGAACTGTAGCCCCCCAGGCTCCTCTGTCCATGGAATTCTCCAGGCAAGAATACTGGAGTGGGTAGCCATTCCTTTCTCCAGGGAATCTTACCAATCCAGGGATCAAACCCAGGTCTCCAGCCTTGCATGTCGGTTCTTTACCATCTGAGCCACTATGGTAATATTTATCTCTACTATTCTACCAGGGAGGCAATATTGCTTCCTTGTTAAGGAGGTGGAGTTCCAAGAGTCTATACTTGGCCTTTTCTTCCATAATAGTCTCAAAGGCCTATCTCTGTGGCTCAAGAAGTCCAGTGGGAATTCTGTCATTTGCTGAGGATATGCATTTCATTTCTACCTTTAGGAACTGGGAGTATTTTCATTGAATTGGGCTTGGTGGTTTCATTGGGCCTATGGTGAGACTGCCTAGGGTCAAAACTGTACTTATATTCTGTCAGTCCTTATCCTAAAAGTCTATGGCTGGTGGCCATAGTGTTCTGACTGTCCAGAAAATAGTGTTAACTCAACATTAGGATCTACTGTTCTCCAAAATGTGGATATTCCCTTTCTGTAGGGAAAATGGCTTCAGTGTCACTGGGCAGAAAATGAGGAAAATGTATATATACTTGTGGTATTCTTCTTTAAGGGTACCTGGACTCCTTTTCATTTATGAGATCCTAAATCTATAAACTGACTCAGATATGGTAATGGGGTGAAAAGTCGTGACTCTCTATTGTGGTAGATCAAACCATGTTTCCCTTCACTAAACCAGGAATTTTGTTAGTTGTAGAAGGACCTCAGTGAGCTGCACATCTATATGTCCCTAGGGTACCTGCTCAGTTATATAATGCCAAAGGACCAGTGAACTACAATTTCTGATTACCCATACAGGCCCTGCTACCTATCCTAGTAGCTCCCCCCACCACACCATATTATCCTCATTGAGACCAACAAGCTGGTTTTGACTGCAGTATGTCATATTAGCTTCCTCACCTAGAAAGGACCATCGATAAAGCTGTTTTAAAATATGAGTCCTTGAGTATTGAATGGCAATTGCAGAGGGAGTACTGGAGCTGGAAAATCATCATTTTTCAACCATCATAGTAAAGATTGATTTAAGCAGGAGTCATAAATTGATGCTAAACCAAAGGGAAATTTTTGATGAGGATCAGAATACTTACATTGTTCTTAAAATGTCTCTCCACAGACTACTTATTAGTTGTTAGAGAAAAAAATATTAAGTGTAAAGCGGAAAAATCAGAAAACAACCTGATTGGATGATCAAAAATTACATCACCCATGGAGGTCAGATAAACCTGACCTCATATGAGAGACCTTAATATGTCTCTCAATATTAAACCCTATGAATGACACAGCAGCAAGTATGTAGTTTTCTAGCCAGGAATATATAACATGGATCTAAATATGAGGAAATACTAGACAAACTCCAAATGAGGAACAGTCTATTAAAACAAAAGGAATGAAGGCTTTATTCTTCAAAAAATCTCAATGTCATAAAAGAAAGACTGTGTGCATGCTCCAAACTAAAGAGATGCGACAAATAAATCTATATCTGATCTTAGACTGGATCCTGTGCTAAAGGATAATAAAGTGCTGTAAAGGATATTACTGGTCTATTGACAAAATTGTACTATGGAGGTTGGATTATATATATATATATATATATATATGACAGAATTTCCCATTTTGATACTCTAATTCAGTGTGGGTAAGTGATATACACATTAATACATAAAAAGACAAGGATCCTGTCTTACACAGAAGTTTTTTGCTGGTTTGTGAAAGAAAGCAAAGTCGCGCAGTCGTGTCCCACTCTTTTTGACCCTATGCACTGTAGCCCACCAGGCTCCTCTGTCCATGGGAATTCTCCAGGCAAGAATACTGGAGTGGGTTGCCATTTCCTTCTCCAGGGGATTTTCCTGACCTAGGGATAGAACCCGAGTCTCCCACATTGCAGGCAGACTCTTTACCATCTGAGCCACCAGGGAAGCCCAAATGCATATGAGAATCTGTGATTCTGTTACCTATTCAATTCCTAGAAAGCTGCACAAGTTGATATAACAACATTTGGCGCAAAGGAGGAGGAAGTAGTGGAGATTAAAAACTCAGATCTAGATGACTTCAAGAATGATGAAATGAGGAACTCTGAAAACCCTCCCTTCCGTAAAAGCAATGAAAACACTAACCAAAAATTGTCAAAAGTAACTTTTCCAGTATTCCAGAAAATAAGTGAAAGCTTACAAAAATCCAGAGAGCATTTCTTCAAGAAAATGGCTTAATCTTGATAAGAACAGTAAGCTTTGTGTTATTAGAAAGTCCCTCTGTTTCCATGCTCCCTCCCCAGTCCTGTGGTAGCCTTAAAAATCAACAGCCCACAAGCACAGTGAAAACCAGCAACTAAGCAGCCACCGGAGGGATGAGAAGGACAAAGAATGTGAACTTTATACTTCGTGATTTCAAAACTTACTATTAAACTACTTTAATGAAAGCAGTGTGATACTGGCCTAAAGACATATAGATCAATGGAGTAAGAAAGAAAGTCCACAAATAAACCCTCACTTCTAAGGTCAATTGATTTTCAACAAGGGTGCCAGGACCATTCTATGGGGAAAGCATAGTCTTTTCAGCAAAAGGTACTGAGATAAATGTATATTTGCATGCAAAAGAGGGAAGTTACCTCACAGCATATACCAAAACTTAATTTTAAATGGATCAAAGAGCTAACACTATCAAACTTTAAGAAGGAAAATAGGTGTAAATCTTCATGATCTAGATTAGAGAATCTAGGCACTTTTTAGGTAAGACACCAAAAGCACAAGCAACCAAAAGAAAAAACAGATAATTTCATGAATATTAAAACTTTTATACTTCAAAGGGTGCCATCAAGAAAGTGGTGAAACAACCCACAGAATGGGAGAAAACATTTGCAGATCACATATATGATATGTCTTACATACAAAATATATAAAGAACTCTTATAGCTCAACAATAAAAAGGCATTCCACTTAGAAAATGGGCAATGGGGATTTTCCTGGGAGTCCAGTGGTTAAAACTCTTCTTTGGCTTCCCTTGTAGCTCAGTTGGTAAAGAATCTGCCTGCAGTTCAGGAGACCCAGGTTCGATCCCTGGGTTGGGAAGATCCTCTGGAGAAGGAAATGGCAACCCACTCCAGTATCCTTGCCTGGAAAATCTCATGGACAGAGGAGCCTGATGGGCTACAGTCCATGGGGTCGCAAAGAGTCGGGCATGACTGAGTGGCTAACACTTACTTACTGACTTTCCAATGCAAGGGGTGTAGGTTCAACCCCTCATTGGGGAACTAAGGTCCCACATGCTATAGGATGTGACTAAATTTTTTTTTAAAGAGAATGGGCAATGAATTTGAATATACACTTTCCCAAAGATGATACACAAATGGTTAAAAAGCACCTGAAAAGATGCTCAAAATAATTAGTCATTAAGGAAATGCAAATCAAAACATGATGAGATACCACCTCATACCCACTAGGGTAGCTATAATGGCTAGGGTATTATATAAATATATAAAGGCAGACAATATTAAATGTTGATGAAAGGAGAACACTCACTATAGAATACAGACTGGCAATTCCTTTAGTGGTTAAACATAGAGTTATCATATATTCAAGGAACTCCACTCCTAGGTATGTATCCAAGGGAAACGAAAACTGATATCCACACAAAAACTAGTATGCAAATGTTCATAGAAGCATTATTCATAATAGCCCCAAAGTGGAAAGAACTCAAAAGTCTACCAACTGATGAATGAATAAATAAAATGTGGTATATACAGACAATGGAATAGTATTTGGCAATTAAAAGTAATGAAGCACTCAGTAACATGGATGGACCTAGAAATTATCATACTAAGTGAAGTAAGTCAGACAAAGATAAATTTCACATGATATCATTCGTATGTGGAATCTAATTTTAAAACATAATAGAAATGAACTTATTTACAAAAGAGAAAAAAGATTACAGATATAACAAACAAATCTATGGTTACCAAAAGTGAAATGTGGCGGGGCAGGGGAGGAATAAATCAGGAGCCTGGGATTAACATGTACACACTACTATATGTTATTGTTTAGTCACTCAGTCATGTCCAACTCTTGTGCAACCCCATGGACTGTAGCCTGCCAGGCTCCTCTGTCCATGGGATTTCCCAGGCAGGAATACTGGAATGGGTTGCCATTTCTTTCTCCAGGTGATCTTCCCTGGCCCAAGGATCAAACTCACATCTTCTGCATTGGCAGGCAGATTCTTTACCACTGAGCCACCAGGGAAGCCTCACTGCTATACATAAGATAAACAAACAACAAGGACGTACTGTATAGCACAGGGAATTCTACTCAATATTATGTGATAATCTATATGAGAAAAGAGTCTGAAAAATAATGAATATATGTATATGTATAATTGAATCACTTTGCTGTACATCTGAAACTAACACATCAGATTAACCATGAGTGAAATCATTCAGTCATGTCCGACTCTTTGCGACCCCATGAACTGTAGTCCATTAGGCTCCTCCATCCATGGGATTTTCCAGGCAGTAGTACTGGAGTGGGTTGCCATTTCCTTCTCCAGGGTATCTTCCTGACCCAGGGATCAAACCCAGATCTCCGTCATTGTGGACAGATGCTGTACCATCTGAGCCACCAGGGAAGTCAATAAAAATTTTAAAAAGTAATGAAGCACTGATACCTGCTACATCATTGATGCACCTTGAATACATGCTTCATGAAAACACCCAGTCAGAAAGACCATGTATTGTTTGATTCCTTTCATATGAGATGTCCAGAATAGGAAAATCCATAAAGGCAGAAAGTACATTAGTGGTTGTCATTGGCTGGTGGGAAGGAGGAGAGGGGAGTGACTGCTACTGAGCGTGGGGTTTCTTTTTGGGGTGATGAAAATTTTTTGGATTTAAGGAGTGGTGAGGATTGCACAACCTTTTAAATATACTAAAAGCCACTGAATTGTATACTTTAAAATGGTGAAGCTTTTGGTATGTAAATTAAATCTCAGTGAAAAAAAATATCAGACCTTTAAAACTGCTTGATACTTCTTTGCAAGCAAATATAATGATCTAGAATTCCACTTATCAAGTTAGGGGCTGAGATGTAAATGCAACTTACTTGTTTGGATTCCCAGCATGAGGCAAAAAAGCTATGTCCTGTAGTGTCTTAAAAGTATACTCTTTCCTACAAATGAAATTCAAATGGATTGTTGAGAATATGCTTAAAAATTGCTTCCAACTTTGCCATTCCTCTTCTCACATAAGAAAACTACATAACTCTCTTCAAAACAATTTTGTATGTTTAAGATATGTTTAAAAATAGCAAATTTCAAAAATGGGAAAACTTCTTTACTAGGAGCTGCAATTACTTAAAAATTGTCAGTGCCTACACATTTGAGAATTTTCATTGCATGTTAAAGGCTGATTCATCATAAAGAAAATGGAAACAGAAGAGTGAATAGTACAGAAAGGAAAGACAACAGGAGCTTCCTACATGGAGTCATGGTTTCTTAGGTAATCATGTTCTGATTTTACAAAAACCATTACAGGATCTTAGGCTTTTGGGGTGAAAAAAGGGCAGCATGTTACATTATCCATCTTTCTTCCTTCAAATTTTGATTAGTGTAGACAAAGAAGTAGGTGGAAAGCCGATTGACATTAGGGAGAAATACAAACACCCCTCTAGTGAAAACTGTGCTTTCACCTTTAAAACATTATCATATAGTAGAGTAGTAATAAACAGTTTCTGGAAGACCATTCCTTTGGGAGCGTCCATATGCTCTCAAAGCAGGAAACATAAATCAAACACCTTAATCAGTTCATCTTGCTCTAGCCTACTGCTTGAATTAACCCACTATAGAGGTTCAGCGGGAAGACTTTGAACACACTCCATCTGAGACAACCATAGTGAGGGAAAGCTAACAAAGTGCTGAGAAACAGAGAAATCCATTGGTAAGAAAACCCAAATATTTGGAAGATAAATAATAACAAATATTGGTAAAGACATGAAGAAATTGGAAACCTCATACATTGTTGGTTGGAATATAAACGGTTTAGTTCATTAGAAAACAGTTTGGTAGTTTCTAAAGAAATTAAAGTAACCATATGATTTAGCAATACCACTCGTAAAGATACTGAAAATGTCCAAGTGAATTGAAAACATACATCCATGCAAAAACTTGTATACAAATGTTCCCAGCAACACTATTCATGAAAGCTAAAAAGTGGAAACAATACAAATGCCCATCAATTGACTAATGGATAAACAAATGTTGTATATTCATAAAATGGAGTATTATTCAGTCATAAAAAAGAATGAAATCCTTATTCAACATGGAGGAAACTAGAAAACATTATGCTAAGTGAAAGAAACCAGACACAAAAGGACAAATATCATATGATTCCCCTTATGTGAAATGTCCAAAATAGGCAAATATATAGAGACAGAAAGTGGAATAGTGGTTGCCAAAGGCTGAGGGGGAGTAGAGAATGGGGAATGACTACATAGGTATAGGGTTTCTTTTTTGGGTAGATGAAAATATTCTGGAATTAGAGAATGGCGATTGTCGCATGTTGTTTTTCAGTCAGTAAGTTGTGTCCGACTATTTGCATCCCATGGACTGCAGCACACCAGGCTCCTCTGGCCTCCACTATCTCCTGAAGTTTGTTCAAATTCATGTCCATAGAGTCAGTGATGCTATCTAACAATCTCATCCTCTGCTACCCTCTTCTCCTTTTGCCTTCAATCTTTCCCAGCACCAGGGTCCTTTCTAATGAGTCAGCTCTCAACATCAGGTGGCCAAAGTATTGGAACTTCAGCTTCAGCATCAGTCCTTCCCATAAATATTCAGGGTTGATTTTCTTTAGGATTAACTGGTTTGATCTCCTGGTAGTCCAAGGGATTGTCAAGAGTCTTCTCCAGCACCACAATTTGAAAGCCTCAGTTCTTCAGCCCTCCCCTTTCTTTATAGTCCAACTCTCACATTTGTACATGACTCCTGGAAAAAACATAGCTTTGACTAGACAGAACTTTGTAGGCAAAGTGATGTCTCTGCCATTTAATATGTTGTCTAGGTTTGTCATAGCTTTTCTTCCAAGAAGCAAGTGTCTTTTAATTTCATCGCAGCAGTCACTGTCCACAATGATTTTAGAGCCCAAGAAAATAAAGTCTCTCACTGTTTCCTTTTTTTCTTCTTTTATTTGCCATAAAGTGATGGGACCAAATCCATGATCTTAGTTTTTTGAATGTTGAATTTCAAGCCAGCTTTTTCATGCTCCTCTTTCACCCTCATCAAGAAGCTCTTTAGTTCCTCTTTACTTTCTGCCATTAAAGTGGTATCATCTGCATATCTGAGGTTTGATATTTCTCCTGTCAAGTATTAACCAAGTTCTGAGATCAGAGAAAATCAGGTACATTCAGGGTAGTGTGACTATAGGAATGTTACATAGGCTTGTAAATATACTAAAAGACATTGAATTGAAAGAATACATATAAACAAAAACTTGTACACTGATTTTCATAACAGCATTATTTATAATAGCCAAGAAGTGAAAACAACTCAAATGTCCATCCACTAATGAATGGGTGAACAAAATGTGGTATATTAATACAACTAGCTATCATTCATTAAAAAAAACTATAAAACTCTAGATAAAAGAAAGCAGACACAAATAAATGGAGGAATATCCATGGAGATATCCCATGTCCATGGATTGGAAGTATTAGTGTCGTTAAAAGGTCCATATTGCCCACAGCTATCTGCAGATTCAATGCAATCTCTATCAAAACCCAATGGCATTTTTTAGAAAAATAGAAAAACAATCGTAAAATTCATATGGAACCACAAAAAAACCCAAATAAAGAAATTTTGTGCTAGAAGAACAAAGTTGGGGGCATCCCATATCCTGATTTCAAAATATATTACAAAGATACAGTAAACAAAACAGTATGGCACTGGCATAAAAACAGACACATAGACCAAAGGCACAGCCTAGACAGCCCAGAAATAAACCAACACAAATATAGCCAACTAATCTTCAATAAAACTGTCAAGACCATTGAATGGGGAAAGGACAGTCCTTCAATAAACAGTGCTGGGAAAACTGGATGTCCACATGCAAAAGAATGAAATATGGACCCCTATCTTACATAATATACAAAAAGCAACAAAAAATGAATTAAAGACTTAAATGAGACCCAAATCCATAGAAATCCTAGAAGAAAAAAGGAGAAAATCTTCTTGACATTGATCTTGGCAATGATTTCTTAAATGTGACACTGAAAGCACAGCCAACAAAGGCATAAATAGACAAATGTTACTATGTAAATTAAAAAGTTTTGAACAGCGAACGAGCCCATCAACAGAATAAAAGGCAACCTATGGACTGAGAGAAAAATATTTGGAACTCCCAAATGAGTGAGTTTTATGGTATATTAATTATATCTTATTACAGTTGGTTTTTTTAAGAACAGAGAAGACACAAATAAATGGAAAACATCTTGTGTTCATAGATTAGAAAACTTAATATTGTTAAGATGTCAATAGCACCCAAAGTAATCTACAGATTTAATTACATTTTTTGTGGAAACAGAAAGATCCATCCTGAACTTCCCTGGTGGTACAGTGGTTGAGAGTCCACCTGCGAATGCAGGGGACATGGGTTCAATCCCTGGTCTGGGAAGACTCCACATGCCATTGAGCATCTAGGTCTGTGCGCCACAACTACTGAGTCCATGCTCTAGGGCCCACGAGCCACAACTCCTGAGGATGCATGCTGCAACTACTGAAGCCCATGTGCCTAGAGTCTGTGCTCTGCAATAAGAGAAGCCACAACAGTAAGAAGTCCTGTGCACTGTAACTAGAGAAAGCTCATGTGCAGCAACAATGACCCAGAACAACAACAACAAAATTTCTTTTTAATAAATAAATTAAGAAAAGAAAGATCCATATAAAATTCATATAGAATCTTGAGGGACTCTGAATAGCCCAAGACAATCTTTGGGAAAAAAAAGAATGAGATTGGAGGTCTCACACGTGCTGATTTCAAAACTTATTATAAACATATAGTTACGAAAATAGTGTTGTACTGGAATTAAGACAGACCTACAGATCATTGGAATAGAACAGAGACCTTAGAAATAAATTTTCATATATATATATATATTTTTCATATATACTGTCAAATATTTTTTTACAAAGCTGTCAAGACCATGAATTTCAAAAGGGAAAAAAAATCCTCTTAAACAAATGATGCTGAAACAACTGTATATCCATATGCAAACAAACCAAGTTTGACCCATACTTTATAGCATGTATGAAAATTAACTCAATATGGATCAAAGATCTAAATGTAAAACCTTCATGACATTGGATTTTTCAAGGATTTCCTAGTTGTGATACCAAAAGTACAGGTAACAAAAATAAAAATAGAGAAATACAACTGTGTTACATTTTAAAACTTCTGTACATAAAAGGACACAATAAACAGAGTTAAAAAGTAACCTATATAATGGTAGAAAAGATTTGCAAATCCTATGTCTGATGAGGAGATAATGTCCAGAATATATAAAGAACTTCTACGACTGAACAACAGGAAAGCAAATAACACAATTAAAAAATGGACAAAAATTTGAATAGACATTTCTCAAAGATATATACAAATGGCCAATGATGCTCAACATCATTAGTCATTACGGAAATGTAAATCAAAACCACAAAGAGATACCAAGTCACATCCCACTAGGATGGCTACTATAAAAAAGAACAGAAAATAAGATGTGGAGAAATTGAAACCTTGGTAGAAGGCACTGATAGTAGAAATGAAAAATGGTACAGATGCTATGGAAAACAGTATGGTGATTGCTCAAAAAATTAAAAATAGAATTACTATATGATCCATCGGTTCTGAACAGTTGAAATCAGGATCTTGCAGAGATACTTGCACACCCATGTCCATAACAGCATTATTTACAATAGCTAAGAGGCAGAAAAAAGCCCAGTGTTCATGGTGGCACAGTGGTAAAGAAGCCGCCTGCCAATGCAAAGGGATACAGGTTCTATTTCTGGGTCAGGAAGATTGCCTGGAGGAGGAAATGGCAACCCACTCTAGTATTTTTGCCAGAAAAATTCCATGGACAGAGGAGCCTGGCAGGCTACAGTCCACAGGGTCACAATGAGTCAGACGTGACTGAGCAACTGAACACACACCATCAATGGATGAATGGATAAACAAAGTGTGGTATATATATACAATGGAATATTATTCACCCTTAAAAAGGAAGGAAATCTTGTCACATGATATGACATGGATGAACTTTGAGTTATCATGCTCAGTGAAATAAGCCAGCCACAAAAAGACAAACAAATATGGTATGATTCCATCTATATGAGGTACCTCAAATGATCAAATTCATAGAAATAAAATAAAATGATGGTTGCCAGGAGCTGAGTTGGAGAGGGGAAGGGAGATCTGTTGTTTAATGGGTATAATTTCAGTTTTGCAAGACAAAAAAGTTTTAGAGATTGATTGCACAACCATGTGAATATAGTTAACACTACTGAACAGGACACTTAGAAAGTGTTAAGATGGTAAATTTTATGTTAAGTGTGTTTTTTAATCACAATCTCAAAAATATACAAGCAACTCCTACAGCTCAACTCTAGAAAAATAAATGACCCAATCAAAAAATGGGCCAAAGAACTAAATAGACATTTCTCCAAAGAAGACATACAGATGGCTAACAAACACATGAAAAGATGCTCAACATCACTCATTATCAGAGAAATGCAAATCAAAACCACTATGAGGTACCATTTCATGCCAGTCAGAATGGCTGCGATCCA
This sequence comes from Bos javanicus, assembly GCF_032452875.1. Classification (NCBI taxonomy): domain Eukaryota; kingdom Metazoa; phylum Chordata; class Mammalia; order Artiodactyla; family Bovidae; genus Bos; species Bos javanicus. The sequence continues at coordinate 18,017,577 of NC_083897.1, read as the reverse complement.
AAAGTCTACAAGCAATAAATGCTGGAGAGGGTGTGGAGAAAAGGGAACTCTCTTACACTGTTGGTGGGAATGCAAACTAGTACAGCCACTATGGAGAACAGTGTGGAGATTCCTTAAAAAACTGGAAATAGAACTGCCTTATGATCCAGCAATCCCACTACTGGGCATACACACTGAGGAAACCAGAAGGGAAAGAGACACGTGTACCCCAATGTTCATCGCAGCACTGTTTATTAATAGCCAGGACATGGAAGCAACCTAGATGCCCATCAGCAGATGAATGGATAAGAAAGCTGTGGTACATATACACAATGGAGTATTACTCAGCTGTTAAAAAGAATACATTTGAATCAGTTCTAATGAGATGGATGAAACTGGAACCTATTATACAGAGTGAAGTAAGCCAGAAAGAAAAACACCAATACAGTATACTAACGCATATATATGGAATTTAGAAAGATGGTAACAATAACCCTGTGTACGAGACTGCAAAAGAGACACCGATGTATAAATCAGTCTTATGGACTCTGTGGGAGAGGGAGAGGGTGGGGAGATTTGGGAGAATAGCATTGAAACATGTATAATATCATGTATGAAACGAGTCGCCAGTCCAGGTTCGATGCACGGTACTGGATGCTTGGGGCTGGTGCACTGGGACGACCCAGAGGGAGGGCAGGGGAGGGAGGAGGGAGGAGGGTTTAGGATGGGGAACGCGGATATACCTGTGGCGGATTCATTTCGATATTTGGCAAAACTAATACAATATTGTAAAGTTTAAAAATAAAATAAAATTAAAAAAAATATTTTAAAAAGAAAAAAAAGTTGGAGGTGCTACTTAACACTACAGGCAGCAGATTTAATTAGCCATTCAAGAGCTGGTATTGGTTCATATTGTTCATAAATTTAAGAAAAGTTTTAGCACAATTATAAATGATAACATTAAAATGGCTTTTTAACAGAATTTGGGATGTTTCTGTGAATCCAGATCTTTGAAATCATCATTAACAAGGGATTATTAGGTCATCAAAAAACCCAGCTTCTAGTACATGGAAAAGAGAGACTTCTGGCCTGAATGGACCACAGTTCTGATAGAATGATTCTATTATTATGTTCCAATAAAATTTAATGTCTAAGTGTGCTTGTTTAATTACTCAATTGCTTAAATAGTAGTAAAGTGATACTGCACAGAGCTTTGTGAAACAACCAAACCCAAACAGTGGTATATATTTAAAAAAAACCTGAAAGGACCCTTAATCATTATTTTATAGTTCTATATTTTCATGGCAGATGTTGACATTTTACCATTGTTCCAGAATCAAATGTCAAGTTATTCCTGTTCAGAATTTTCCATTTCCATGTGCAAAGAATTCCATCTGCAGCTGTATTTATAAGTGAACTCTCTGCTTGCAAAAGCCCAGCATTTCTAAGCAGGTTTGTAAATAGGTTTTGAAGGAGGACATGCAAGCACTAGAGACCTGCCTGGGTTAATTAATTCTCTTTTCAGGCACTAGAACCTACACAAGTAGGCCAGCTGGAGGTGAATGTTTCCTTTGAAAGAGATAATTATATGCCCTACCAATTGTTTGCTTTTCTACATCTCCCCCAGTTAGATTCCCCAGAATTCATAAACTGTCAGGAGAGGTTTTTCCCTTCCTGGGAAACTGAACATGTAGATGAGTTGAGATAATTGTGGGTAATTCAGATAGTTTGAAGGTCCGGATGATGCATACAAATAATTACAAAGAAGAGACTGTGAGCTTCTGTTAAATACAGTGTATGGAAACTGCTATGGCTCTATGAAAACAGGACGGTACTTCAGTTCACGTTTTCTTTCTTCTGAGATGCTCTTCCTCTGTTCCACACTATCCACTTTCTTTCCAGCAGAGCGCTGTGCAAAATAGCTCCCTGCCTCACCTGGCAAGAGTAAGAGCAAGGGGACCCTTCCTTCCCGGGGGAAGGGAGAGCACATGACCCCGGCACCAGCAGGGGGCAGCGAGGACTCTGGGAGCTCTTTGCACAACTAACTGGCCTTGCCCCTCCAAAGCCCACCTCATCCAGGAGCTGGATTTCCTGAGCAGTTTGTTAGATAGACCAAAGTTCTCATTCTTCCTCCCTGTTAGGAATTCAAGCACACCCGACAGACTCTCAGAGGCAGGCTGCTTCTTCAAGTGGTGTGAGGTGGGGAGAAGGTTCTGTGTCCCAGGCTGCCTATTCGGGTGAATGCGTGGACTTAGATGCCTGTCTGAATCTTACTCCCAATACTCTTTTCTTTACAGCTATTTAGAACATGAACTGGAAAGGTTACAAGTTTCACGTGTTCCTCTTCTGTCATGCCTAAAACCTTGTTTGTTCTACAGTATTGGGCTAGTGGAACTTTATAAAGCTAGAGGACTTGATGTCTTCCCTCTTCCACCTTTATCTTCACTCAAGGGAAGGAATATATGGGAAACAGGTCAAGAGTGACCTCTGCTTCCTTTGGAGGAATAGGAGAGGCCAGGAGGGGGTTTGTCTGGTAGCACCTGAGACACAAGTTAACGACTTTCTCCACAGAAAAAACAGCAGGGACAAGGGAGCAGATCACACCTGCCTCAGCTTCACAGGTCAGTGCTGCTCCGGGCCTCAGGCTCATGGAGATTTCCTTTCTCATTTTACCAGGACTGCTGTATTAGTGCCACTATAGAGGCAAGGAGCTCATGGTGTCTAATGTCTTCACCCCTGTCTTGCTGTTCAGGGGCAAAGTGTGTGGTGGTTCATAAAAGGGATAGATCAACAAAGACACCAGACTTGCTGGTTGGAGTAGAAGTTAGTCCAAAGGGAGAAACAGTGGGAGGCCCTGACAGGGGCCTTTGGTCTTAGTCCACGATGTGGCAGATGAAGGATGAAGGCCGACCTGCCTTATCACACTGGCTCCTTCATCATGAGTCTCTTATCCTGGGGATCCCATCCTATCACTCAGTTACAGAACTAGAGGCTGGGAGTTCCTGGTGGCTTCCTTTTTCCCTTTTTTTTATTCTTACAGGCAAGGAATATCTGTAAAAAGGGGGAACTGAGGATGACTGAATCTTGCCATAATTAGTAGAATGAAAGTTTCACAGAGTGAAATGTGAGGGAGCAGGTACCCAAAGAGTGATACCATCTATGCTGATTTGGAAGCAAGACAGAAGCTGCTCTGTAAAGTTTTCTTTTTTAACACCAACATCTCCTTCATAAACCTCTATGGCCTGGGCCTATGAGCTTTAGAAACCTTGCTCCCTCTCCTTTTGAGAGAGTGAAAAAGGGCAGCTGTATGAGTGCTTTTTACAGAGACTGGGGACTGGAAACACCATCAGATTTTCCATTTTCCTGGTCCATAATCTATTTCCAATAGAAACAACTGTGCAGCAGCTCCAAGGGAGCTGGAGCAGGAGTGATCCACACCTTGCTTCACATGTTGGAAGGCAGCCCAAAAGGAAACTTAGGGGGAGCTCTGGTATATGTCTCCAGAGAGGAAGTAGTGGTGGAGGAAATGTTGTTGCCCTGGGAAGTCTAGAACATTGAAGGCAGGCCTCTGCTACCCTGTACCTGTGGGCTTGGCTACTTCTCCTCTATTTTCGTTAAAATAAACTTTTAATTTTAGAGCAGTTTAGATGTATAGAAAAGTTGTACTGTCGTTGGATAGTACAGAGAACTCCTGTGTAGCCCACGCCCACTTTCCACTATTATCGACGTTTTATTATAGTCTATTTGCCATAACTAATGAACCCAAACTGGTACATTACTACTAACTAAATCCACACTTATTCACATTTCATTGGTTCCCCCCTAATATCCTCTTTCTGTTTCAGGATCCCATCCAGGATACCACCTGCATTAGTCTGCTCAGGCTACCATAATAAAATTTCACAGACAGGGCAGCTTGAAAAACAGAAGTTCATTTTTTCCACAGTTCTGTAGGCTGCAAATGTAAGATTAAAGTGTTGACAGGTTTGGTTTCTCCTGAGGCCTCTCTCTTTGTGGCTTGCAGATGGCTGTCTTCTTTCTGTGTCCACATATGGCCTTCCCTCTATGTACATATGCTGTTGGTGCCTCCTCCTTATCAGGACACCAGTACTATTTGGCCCCCACCTTAATGACCTCTGTGCTGTGCTTAGTCACTCAGTTGTGTCCAACTCTTTGCAACTCCATGGGCTATAGCCCATCAGGCTCCTCTGTCCATGGGGATTCTCTAGGCAAGAATACTGGAGTGGGTTGCCGTGCCCTCCTCCAGGGGATCTTCCCAATCCAGGGATCAAACCCAGGTCTCCCGAATTGCAGGTGGATTCTTTACCATCTAAGCCCCCAGGGAAGTCCAAGAATACTGGAGTGGGTAGCCTACCCCTTCTCCAGTGGATCTTCTCAACCCGGGAACTGAACCAGGGTCTCCTGCATTGCAGTCAGAGTCTTTACCAGCTGAGCTACCAGGGAAGCCCAAATGACCTCATTTAACCCTAATTATCTCTTTAATAAAACCTTTGCCAACAAAGGTCCATCTAGTCAAGGCTATGGTTTTTCCAGTAGTCATGTATGGATGTGAGAGTTGGACTATAAAGAAAGCTGAGCACCGAAGAATTGATGCTTTTGAACTGTGGTGTTGGAGAAGACTCTTGAGAGTCCCTTGAACTGCAAGGAGATCCAGCCAGTACATCCTAAAGGAAATCAGCCCTGAATATTCATTGGAAGGACAGATGCTGAAGCTGAAACTCCAATACTTTGGCCACCTGATGCAAAGAGCTGACTCATTTGAAAAGACACTGGTGCTGGAAAAGACTCAAGGCAAGAGGAGAAGGGGCCACAGAGGGTGAGATGGTTGGATGACATCACCTACTCAATGGACATGAGTTTGAGTAATCTCTGGGAGTTGGTGATGGACAGGGAGGCCTGGCGTGCTGCAGTCCATGGGGTCTCAAAGAGTTGAATACAAGTGAGCAACTGAACTGAACTGAACTGATCTCTTTAAACCCTAATTACCTCTTTAAAGGCCCTATATTCAAATGCAGTCACGTTGGGGATTTGAGATTCAACATGAATTTTGTGGGGACGCAATTCAGCCCACAACACTATCTCTCCTTTCTTTTTCATTAATAAAAACTTTTATTTTGTATTGGAGTATATTCGATTAACAATGTTGTGATGGTTTCAAGTGAACAGTGAATGGACTCAGCCATACATGTACGTGTATGTATCCATTCTCCCCCAAACTCCCCTCCCATCCAGGCTGCCATATAACATTGAGCAGAGTTCCATGTGCTGTACTTGTTGATTATCCATTTAAAACATAGCAATTGTGTACATGTCCATCCCAAACTCCCACTCCATTCTTTTTAATTGAGTTGAGACTGAGCAACCATGTTTCTGCTATTATGGAGGTCGGAAACTGGAATGACTGTCAGATTTTTCATTTTCCCAGAAGTATTTTTTTATTTAACATAATTGATTCACAATATTGTGTTAGTTTCAGGAATATAGCTTCAGGTTGTTTTTTCCATATAGGTTTTTTTTAAGTTGAATATAATTTCCTGTGCTATATAGTGAATCCTTGTTGTTTATCTATTTTTATATAGTGGTGTTTATCTATTAATCCCAACTTCCTAATTTATCTCCAAGTTCCCCTTTGGCAACCATAAGCTTGTTTTCTATATGTGTGACTCTAATTCTGTTTTGTGACTAAGTTTATTTGTACCCATTTTTAGAAGCCACATATAAGTGATATCAAATGATATTTATCTTTCTCTCTCTGACTTACTTCAGTCAGTAAGACAATCTCTAGCTTCGTTCATGTTACTGCACATGGTATTATTTAGCTCTTTTTGTGGCTGAGTAATTTTCAATTCAGAGAAGGCAATGGCACCCCACTCCAGTACTCTTGCCTGGAAAATCCCATGGACAGAGGAGCCTGGTAGGCTGCAGTCCATGGGGTTGTGAAGAGTCGGACACGACTGAGCGACTTCACTTTCACTTTTCACTTTCATGCATTGGAGAAGGAAATGGCAACCCACTCCAGTGTTCTTGCCTGGAGAATCCCAGGGAACGTGGAGCCTGGTGGGCTGCCATCTACGGGGTCACACAGAGTCGGACACGACTGAAGCGACTTAGCAGCAGTAGCAGCAGCAATTTTCAATTGCATATATTAATATGTAACACAACTTTATCCATTCATCTGTCAATGGGCATTTAGGTTGTTTCCATGTCTTAGATATTGTAAAGAGTGCTGCTATGAATACTGGGGTACATATATCTTTTTGAATTATAGTTTTCTCCAGACATATGCCCAAGAATGGGAATACTGTATCATATGGTATTCTATTTTTAGTTTTTTAAGGAATCTCCATACTGTTTTCCATAGTGGCTGCACCAATTTACATTCCCATCAACAGTGTAGAAGGCTTCCCTTTTTTCTACCATTTACTATTTGTAGACTTTTTGATCATGGTCATTCTGGCCAGTGTGATATCTTATTACAGTTTTTTTTTTTTAGTATAAATGTATTTATTTTAATTGGGGGCTAATTACTTTACAATATTGTATTGGTTTTGCCATACATTGACATGAATCCTCCACGGGTGTACATGCATTCCCCATCCTGAACCCCCTCCCACTTCCCTTCCCATACCATCCCTCTGGGTCATCCCAGTGCACCAGCCCCGAGCATCCTGTATCATGCATTGAACCTGGATTGGCGATTTGTTTCACATATGATAATATACATGTTTCAATGCCATTCTCCCAAATCATCCCACACTCGCCCTCTCCCACAGAGTCCAAAAGACTATTCTATACATCTGTGTCTCTTTTGCTATCTTGGATACAGGGTTATCATTATTATCTTTCTAAATTCCATATATATATGTTAGTATACTGTATTGGTGTTTTTCTTTCTGGCTTACTTCACTCTGTATAATAGGCTCCAGTTTCATCCACCTCATTAGAACTGATTCAAATGTATTCTTTTTAATGGCTGAGTAATACTCCATTGTGTATATGTACCACAGCTTTCTTATCCATTCATCTGCTGATGGACATCTAGGTTGCTTCCATGTCCTAGCTATTGTAAACAGTGCTGCGATGAACATTGGGGTACATGTGTCTTTTTCAATTCAGTGTATATGCCTAGCAGTGGGATTGCTGGGTCATATGGCAGTTCTATTTCCAGTTTTTTAAGGAATTTCCACACTGTTCTCCATAGTGGCTGTACGAGTTTGCATTCCCACCAACAGAGTAAGAGGATTCCCTTTTCTCCACACCCTCTCCAGCATTTATTATTTGTAGACTTTTGGATCGCAGCCATTCTGACCAGTGTGAGATGGTACGTCATTGTGGTTTTGATTTGCATTTCTCTGATAATGAGTGATATTGAGCATCTTTTCATGTGTTTGTTAGCCATCTGTATGTCTTCTTTGCAGAAATGTCTGTTTAGTTCTTTGGCCCATTTTTTGATTGGGTCATTTATTTTTCTGGAATTGAGCTGCAGGAGTTGCTTGTATATTTTTGAGATTAATTCTTTGTCAATTGCTTCGTTTGCTATTATTTTCTCCCATTCTGAAGGCTATCTTTTCACCTTGCTTATAGTTTCCTTCGTTGTGCAAAAGTTTTTAAGTTTAATTAGGTCTCATTTGTTTATTTTTGCGTTTATTTCCATTACTCTGGGAGGTGGGCATAGAGGATCCTGCTGTGATTTATGTCAGAGAGTGTTTTGCCTATGTTTTCCTCTAGGAGTTTTATAGTTTATGGTCTTACGTTTAGATCTTTCCTCCATTTTGAGTTTATTTTCATGTATGGTGTTAGAAAGTGTTCTTCTGCTGCTGCTAAGTCGCTTCAGTCATGTCTGACTCTGTGTGACCCCAGAGATGGCAGCCCACCAGGCTCCCCTGTCCCCGGGATTCTCCAGGCAAGAACACTGGAGTGGGTTGCCATTTCCTTCTTCAACGCATGAAAGTGAAAAGTGAAAGTGTTCTAGTTTCATTCTTTTACAAGTGGTTGACCAGTTTTCCCAACACCGCTTGTTAAAGAGATTGTCTTTCCTCCATTGTATATTCTTGCCTCCTTTGTCAAAGATAAGGTGTCCATAGGTGCGTGGATTTATCTCTGGACTTTCTGTTTTGTTCCATTGATCTATATTTCTGTCTTTGTGCCAGTACCATACTGTCTTGATGACTGTGGCTTTGTAGTAGAGCCTGAAGTCAGGCAGGTTGATTCCTCCAGTTCCATTCTTCTTTCTCAAAATTGCTTTGGCTATTTGAGGTTTTTTGTATTTCCATACAAATTGTGAAATTATTTGTTTTAGCTCTGTGAAAAATACCGTTGGTAGCTTGATAAGGATTGCATTGAATCTATAGATTGCTTTGGGTAGTATACTCATTTTCACTATATTGATTCTTCCTATCCATGAATACGGTATATTTCTCCATTTATTAGTGTCCTCTTTGATTTCTTTCACCAGTGTTTTATCGTTTTCTATATATAGGTCTTTTGTTTCTTTAGGTAGATATATTCCTAAGTATTTTATTCTTTTCGTTGCAATGGTGAATGGAATTGTTTCCTTAATTTCTCTTTCTGTTTTCTCATTATTAGTGTATAAGAATGCAAGGGATTTCTGTGTGTTGATTTTATATCCTGCAACTTTACTATATTCATTGATTAGCTCTAGTAATTTTTTGGTGGAGTCTTTAGGGCTTTCCTTTTCTTAAATCACTTAAACATTTTTTTTGGCCACACCATGCAACTTGTGGGATTTTAGCTTCCCAATCAGGGACTGAACCTGGGGCCTCTGCAATGAGAACATGGAGTTCTAACCACTGGACCTCCAGAGAATTCACTATCTCATTGTGGTTTTGATTTGCATTTTTCTAATAATTAGTGTTGTGGAGCATCTTTTCATGTGCCTATTGGCCATCTATGTGTCTTCTTTGGAGAAATTTTCATTTTTCTATTGGTTTTTGTTGTTGTTGTTGTTATTAAATTGTGTGAGCTGTTTCTATATTTTGGAAATTAAACCCTTGTTGGTTGTGCCATTTTCTAATATTTTCTCTCAGTCCATAGGTTGTCCTTTTGTTTTGTTTATGGTTACCTTTGCTGTGCAAAAACTTATTAAATTTGGCTAGATACTAATCATTTATTATTGCTTTTATTTCTCTTGTCATGGAAAACTGACCTAAGAAAATATTGGTACAATGATTTATGTCAATTTATGTCAGAGAATGTTTCTCTTATGTTCTCTTTAGGAGTTTTATGGTGTCATGTCTTATATTCCAGTCTTTAAACAATTTTGAGTTTATTTTTGTGCATGGTGAGAGAACACGTTCTAACTTCATTAATTTACATGAAGGTGTCCAGCTTTCTCAATATAATTTGCTGAAGAGACTGTTTTTTTCCCCATTGTATATTCTTCCATCCTTTGTCAAAGGTTAATTGACCATAGGTGTGTGGGTTTATTTATAGGCTCTGTATTCTGCTCCATTGATTTACATGTCTGTTTTTGTGCCGATTGGATTACTGTAACTTTGTGGTATTGTCTGAAGTCTGGGAGGGTTATCTTCCAGTTTTGTTCTTTTTCCTCAGATTCCATATAAATTTTACGATTATTTGTTCTAGTTCTGTGAAAAATGTCATAGATAATTTCATAGTTCAGTTCAGTTCAGTTCAGTCGCTCATTTGTGCCCAACTCTTTGCAACACCATGGACTGCAGCATGCCAGGACTCCCTGTGTATCACCAATTCCCAGAGTTTACCCAAACCCATGTCCATTGAGTCGGTGATGCCATTAAACCATCTCATCCTCTGTAGTCCCCTTCTCCTCCTGTCTTCAATCTTTCCCAGCATCAGGGTCTTTTCAAATGAGTCTGCTCTTCGCATCAGGTGGCCAAAGTATTGGAGTTTCAGCTTCAACATCAGTCCTTCCAGTGAACACTCAGGACTGATCTCCTTCAGAATGGACTGGTTGGATCTCCTTGCAGTCCAGGGGACTCTCAAGAGTCTTCTCCAACACCACAGTTCAAAAGCATCAATTCTTCAGTGCTCAGCTTTCTTTATAGTCCAACTCTCACATCCATACATGACTACTGGAAAAACCATAGCATGACTAGATGGACCTTTGTTGGCAAAGTAATGTCACTGCTTTTTAATATGCTGTCTAGGTCAGTCATAACTTTCCTTCCAAGGAGTAAGCGTCTTCTAATTTCATGGCCGAAATCACCATCTGCTGTGATTTTGGAGCCCCTCAAAATAAAGTCAGCCACTGTTTCCACTGTTTCCCCATCTACTTGCCATGATGTGATGGGACCAGATGCCATGATCTTCGTTTTCTGAATGTTGAGCCTTAAGCCAACTTTTTCACTCTCTTCTTTCACTTTCATCAAGAAGCTCTGTAGTTCATCTTCGCTTTCTGCCATAAGGGTGGTATCATCTACATATCTGAGGTTATTGGTATTTTTCCCAGAAATCTTGATTCCAGCTTGTGCTTCATTGAGCTGAGCATTCCCATGATGTACTCTGCATATAAGTTAAATAAGCAGAGTGACAACATACAGCCTTGATGTACTCCTTTTCCTGTTTGGAACCAGTCTGTTGTTCCATGTCCAGTTCTAACTGTTGCTTCCTGACCTGCATACATATTCCTCAAGAGGCAGGTCAGGTAGTCTGGTATTCCTATCTCTTTCAGAATTTTCCACAGTTTACTGTGATCCACACAGTCAAAGACTTTGGCATAGTCAATAAAGCAGAAAGAGATGTTTTTCTGGAACTCTCTTGCTTTATCTATGATCCAACGGATGTGGCAATTTGATCTCTGGTTCCTCTGCCTTTTCTAAAACCAGCTTGAACATCTGAAAGTTCATGGTTCATGTATTGTTCAAGCCTGGCTTGGAGAATTTTGAGCATTACTTTACTGGCATGTGAGATGAGTTCAATTGTGCGGTAATTTGAACATTCTTGGGCCTTCCCTGGTGGCTCAGAGGTTAAAGCGTCTGCCTGGAATATGGGAGGCCCGGGTTCAATCCCTGGGTGGTGAAGATCTCCTGGAGAAGGAAATGGCAACCCACTCCAGTACTCTTGCCTGGAGAATCCCATGGAGGAACGAGCCTGGTAGTCTACAGTCCATGGGGTCGCAAAGAGTTGGAGGCGACTGAGTGACTTCACTTTCACTTGAACATTCTTTGGCATTGCCTTTCTTTGGGATTGGAATGAAAACTGACCTCTTCCAGTCTTGTGAGCACTGCTGAGTTTTCCAAATTTACTGGCATATTGAGTGCAGCCTTTTCACAAAATCATCTTTTAGGATTTGAAATAGCTCAACTGGAATTCTATCACCTCCACCAGCTTTGTTCATAGTGATGCTTCCTAAGGCCCACTTGACTTCACATTCCAGGATGTCTGGCTCTAGGTGAGTGATCACACCATCGTGATTATCTGGGTCATGAAGATCTTTTTTGTATAGTTCTTCTGTGTATTCTTGCCACCTCTTCTTAATATCTTCTGCTTCTGTTAGGTCCATACCATTTCTGTCCTTTACTGAGCCCATCTTTGCATGAAATGTTCCCTGGGTATCTCTAATTTTCTTGCAGAAATTTCTAGTCTTCCCATTCTGTTGTTTTCTTCTATTTCTTTGCATTGATTGCTGAGGAAGGCTTTCTTATCTCTCCTTGCTATTCTTTCAAATTCTGCATTCAAATGGGTATGTCTTTTCTTTTCTCCTTTAATTTCGTTGGGATCACATTAAATCTGTAGATTGCTTTGGGTTGTGTGGCCATTTTGATAATATTAATTCTTCCGATCCAAGAACATGGGATATCTTTTCATTTCTTTGAATCATCTTCAACTTCCTTTATCAGTGTTTTATAGTTCTCAGTGTGTGTCTTTCACCTTTCAGTCAACCAAGAATTCTAAATACATTGAAACTATACTTCATAAAAGAGGAAGCAACCAAGACATTGCCAGAAGAATAAAAGTAAACAATTCTTTGCTTTTCTTGAAGGACCTACCCTCCAAGTAATACCAAAGGGAGCTCTTTAGCCTGAAGTGAAAGGACACTCACTAGACAGTAAGTTGAACCCACACGAATAAATAAAGAGCACCAGCAAAGTTAGCTACATAGATAAAGATAAAAAGACTGTATATAGGTATATAAGTGTATGTATACATATGTATAGTTTGTAACTTCTTTTTTCTACCTGATTTAAAAAGACAGCTACAGAAAGCAATGATTTTTAATCTGTGTTCATGGACATACAATGTATAAAATGTAAAGCAAAAAGGAAGGGAGAAGGAATGGAGTTTTAGGAATGCATACTTTTTGTAAACAATTAAAACGAAGTTGATTTTAATAAAAACTAGACTCTTATAGATTAAGATGTTAATTGTAATCACCAGCGCAACCACTCAATGTTACTATGCCACACAATGTTAGTTTATTCTCTTTACATTGATCTGCTCTTTGCCTGTAGCATGATTTGCTCTCCCTTACTCAGTTCCCTGTGTTTTTCCTCCAGTGCTACTAAGTTACAATCTTTACAGAGCTGGGGGTGTGGAGTGAGGGAGACATGGTTTATTCTGTTTTATGCATATCTAAGGTAAAATAATTCATTATGTCCATTTCTTTATTAGTCACAGGCTATTTTCATCCAAAGTGAATTTTAGTGAAAATAATACTTTTGTGGAATTATCTTTGATTGGTGAAGCAGTTCCAGCTGGAAAGCTTGCCTTCCTGGGCACTCTCTCCACCTTAGTCAGGCTGGCCACAGGCAGGCCACATGCAAATGATGTGTCTATAGTCTCAGTGGGCTTCCGTTGTGGCTCAGTCAGTAAAGAATTCGCCTGCAATGTGGGAGACCTGGGTTCGATCCCTGAGTTGGGAAGATCCCCTGGAGGAGGGCATGACAACCCACTCCAGTATTCTTGCCTAGAGAATCCCCATGGACAGAGGAGCCTGGTGGGCTACAGTCCATGGGGTCACAACGACTGAGTGACTAAACAGAGAACAGCACATAGTCTCTGTCTATAGTTTGTAGCATGTTTATGAATGTAGGCATTCACTTGATGGAGCCTGGGAACTAAAGACGGATTTTCAGAGACAGTGTTGGTATACCTACTGAGTCACAGTACAGCTGAGAAGGATCAAATGAGTTCATGAAAAGATGACAGTCTGGACATTACACATGAACTTCTCTTTCACAGACCTTAGCTGCTTTGTGCCAAAAACCTTTGTTGATCTGTCTGTATTTGATGTCCATTTTGTAAACTTTGCTTTCCTCTTTGCCCTTCTGCAAGTGCTGGGTTAGTGGTTTGGTGTTTTGTTCCCTCTAAAATAAATGCACTTTTTACCCCAATCTTGTCATGCTCACATGCTGCCCTACATTTTAAAGAGAAAGGAAAAATGTTTATTTGGTTCCCTCTCTATCTTCCTTCTCTGCCTTCCTTCTCTTCTCTTCAGGCTTGAGAAGTTATCTCCATCCCTAGAACAATGGGCAGTGGCTCACATTTTGTCTGTGAGGATCTGAGGAGTACCTTGAGGGAATCATGCTGGGATAGACAGGGCCCAAGACCACCAGGAAGCAGGTAACACTGGAAAGTGTTTGATGTAAAGGCTTCTGTTTTTTCTTTGCTAGAGATCTGGTGCAAAGGCCAGACCAGCAGGCAAAATGTGACCACAATAGGCAATCGGTGGTGGGGGTAGGAGTCGTGCTCCGTGTCTGTGGCCCAAGAAGTGGGAAGCACCACCACACAAGCAGGGAATCTGGTTAGATGATGTGAGAAATCATGGTAGGTTGACAGGAGGAAACTGTGAACATGTATCAAAGTCTGGATATGAATAGGATTTCAGTTGTAGGAGGGAAGATAGCAAGGCTGGTGTTGTGGGATTAGGGGTTTAGGTAGGATATCAGAGTGAGGGTTTTGGCTCAGGAGGAGGCATACATCCATTGACCAGAACTGGAGCACAGGTAGGGCCTGGACCTTAGGACAAGGTGTGTGCAGAGCAGTAAAGAGCACAACTTGGTAAGCTTTCATTCATCCTGAACTTCTACCCTGTACCAGGTGCAAGCACTAGGCTAGATATTTAATGATGACTAACACAGGAAGGCAATGGTACCCCACTCCAGTACCCCTGCCTGGAAAATCCCATGGACAGAGGAGCCTGGTAAGCTGCAGTCCATGAGGTCGCTAAGAGTCGGACACGACTGAGCAACTTCACTTTGAGTTTTCACTTTCATGCATTGGAGAAGGAAATGGCAACCCACTCCAGTATTCTTGCCTGGAGAATCACAGGGACGGGGGAACCTGGTGGGCTGCCATCTCTGGGGTCGCACAGAGTCGGACACGACTGAAGTGACTTAGCAGCAGTAGCAACACAGGATGATTCCAGCCTTGCAAAATTGGGGAATAAAATGACTCTTCTACTAGCTGTGTGACCTTCGGCAAGTCACTGAACTACCTTGCAGCCCAGTTTTCTCAACTGTAAAATGTTTTGAGGGTATGGCAGCTCCTGAATTTCCAGTCTGTGTGGAAGAAGCAGAGGCGTGGTAGGCTAAGGAACTAGTTTTGAGGACGTTTTCATACAAAAGCAGAGTTTGTTTTTTCTCTAACACTTTATTATGAAGCTTTCAAATGTTTAAAAATTTGAAAGAAGTATAGAGCAAACACCCACCCACCACCTAGATTCTGCAGTGATTAACATTTTACTCTATTTGTTTTACCACATATCTGTCCATCCAGCCATTCATCAATCAAGGTAAGTTGCAGACATTGGTACCCTTCACCCCCAAATGCTTCAGCATGTATCGAAATGTCATTAACTATAATTCAGTATTTATTTATGGTACTTTTTCTTTTTGAGATAAATCTCAAGTGTACTATTAGCTGAGTTGTGACAAACGGATATATTCATGTAACCCAAGCCCCTATCAAAATATAGAACATTTTCTTTACCCCAGAAAGTTCCCTAATGCTTCTTTCCAGTCAGTCCCTACTTCACCCACCTTGTATTAGTTTCCTACTGTAACAAGTTATCACAAACTGGATGGCTTAAAACAACAGAAGCTTATTTTCTCACAGTTCTGGAGGGTTCAGTTCAGTCGCTCAGACGTGTCCGACTCTTTGCGACCCCATGGACTGCAGCATGCCAGGCCTCCCTGTCCATCACCAACTCTCGGAGCTTGCTCAAACTCATGTCCATTGAGTCGGTGATGCCATCCAACCATCTCATCTTCTGTCATCCCCTTCTCCTCCTGCCTTCAATCTTTCCCAGCATCAGGGTCTTATCAAATGAGTCAGTTCTTCGCGTCGGTTGGCCTAAGTATTGAAGTTTCAGCTTCAGCATCAGTCCTTCCAACGTACCCAAATAAGGGTATCCACAGAGACACACTCTCTCTGAGGGCTCTAGGAAAGAATCCATTCGATTCCCTTGTTTTTGCTTCTGGTGTTCCTGGCAGTCTTGGTGTTTCTTGGCTTATAGATGCACCACTACAACCTCTGTCTCTGTCGTCACATGGCATTCTCCTTGTGGGCTTCTGTCTTTGTCTCTCTTATAAGACACCGGTCATATTGGATTAGGACCCACTCTAATCAAATTAGTTAAATTTGATTCTATCTGCAAAGACCCTGTTTCTAAATAAGGTCACATTCGCAGGTATTGAGGATTAGGACTTCAACATATATTTTGGGGAGACATAATTCAGGTGGTGCTAGTGGTAAAGAACCGGCCTGCCAATGCAGGAAACATAAGAGACTCGAGTTCACTCCCTGGGTCGGGAAGATCCCCTGCAGGAGGGCATGGCAACCCACTCCAGTATTCTTGCCTGGAGAGCCCTCATGGACAGAGGAGCCTGGTGGGCTACAGTCCATAGTGTCGGAAAGAGTCGGACATGACTGAATCAACTGACAGGCCTAATTCAAACCATAACACATCCCGGATCCAACTGCTATTCTGATTTTTCCACCACTGATTTTGCCTGTTCTAGAATTTAATGTAAATGGAATTATGCAGTATATATTGTTTTGTGTCTAGCTTCTTGCACTCAGCATGTTTTCATAATTCATTCATTTCATTGCATGTATCAGTTTGTATTTCCCTTCTATTTCTGAGTAGTATTCCATTGTATGAAATCACCCTGGTGGCTCAGACAGTAAAGAATCTGCCTGTAATGCAGGAGACCTGGGTTTGATCCCTGGGTTGGGAAGATCCCCTGGAGGAGGAAATGGCAACCCACTCCAGTATTCATGCCTGGAGAATTCCATGGACAGAGGAGCCTGGTGGGCTACAGTCCATGGGGTTGCAAAGAGTTGGATATGACTGAGTGACTAACACTTTCAATACTTCTTTCCATTGTATGGATGTACTACAGTTTATCCACTCTTCTGTTGATGGACATTTGGGCTGTTTCTAGATTTTTAGCTATTAAAAATAAAGTTGCTTTGAATATTGATATTCAAGTCTTTTTGTAGACATATTTTCATTTCTCTTGGGTAAAAACCTAGAGGTGGAATTGCTGGATGATCGAGAGGAAGGAAGGAAGAGAGGGAGGAAAGGAAAAAGGGAAGGGAATTCCATTTTAACAAACTGGGCTACGAGGACAGGACTTGAAGCAAGTTGACATTGAGTCTTAAGAGTGTTGGAGTGGCCCTTCTTAAAGCTCTGCTGACAGAACTGTGTCTGCGGCTAGCAATAAGCCTGTAGCTGAGATCAAATTGATGTCTTTGCTATGGGTAAAGGAGGTCTTCGAGACTGGAATCAGACCCTTGTGAATGACCTTAGAGCCAGGGTCAGGAATGAAGGTTAAATTGTCATGTGTGTATTCCATCAGCCCCTTACTGATATTTATGGACAAAGCTGTAGGGACTGGGGTCCATGTGCTTCACATTTTTTCCCCTTTGGCCAGCTGTGCCACTTGCAGGATCTTAGTTCCCTGACCAGGGATTGAACCCATGCCCCCTGCTGTGGAAGTATGGAGTTCTAACCACTGGACTACCAGGGAAGTCCCTGAGGTTTGTTTTTTAAACATCAGTTGCTGTTTCTTTGTCTAATATATATTTTAATCAAAGATCCTAGAGGCTTAGGATAAATCATATTCTGATTTCTAAATGTTGTATTAGTGGCCCTGTTGTGGCCATGTTTTCACAGAAGAAAGGAGATGGAATGAAGCAGAATTGGAGAGTCCAGTTCTCTAGGAACCACCCCTTGACACTCTCTGGCCACACTAGAGTTAACTGATCCTGCCAGACTGCTGGAATGGCTACCCTATGCAGCTGGCTGGGATCCAGTTTTTTGGCTGCAGCCAGCCCTTGCTGCAGACCATGTTTAGTTCATCTCTATGTCTGGTATTTCTCTGACTCTACTCCTGGATTTATTCCAAGTGGGTATCTTTCTTGTTCTTAATGAGTTCCAGGGCAGAAGATTTTGCAGCCTCCTCTGACAGCTTATATCATAGAGCTTTATAACACTGTCAAGAACTGCCTATTTCTACTACAACTCATTTCATCCTTTTATGAATTAGTGAAAATAGAGATGAGGCCACCACAGCCTTCTTTCATGGTAGCCCTTATGTTCAGTGTTCTTGTAAAGGCAATTTAGTGCATTAGCTCTCAGACATGTCTGATTCTCTCATGTCTTCTGCATTGACAGGTTGGTGCTAACTGGGAAACCCAATGTTACCTATGAAAGATTATTCATAGTAGATTTTCTTTAGGATTGACTGGTTTGATCTCCTTGCTGTCCAAGGGACTCTCAAGAGTCTTCAGCACCACAATTCAAAAGCATCAATACTTCAGCGCTCAGCCTTCTTTATGGTCCAACTCTCACATCCCTACATGACTACTGGAAAAATCATAGCTTTGACTAGATGGATCTTTGTCGGAAAAGTGATGTCTCTGTTTTTTAATATTCTGTCTTGGTTTGTCATAGCTTTCCTTCCAAGGGACAAATGTCTTTTAATTTCATGGCTGCAGTCACCGTCCACAGTGTTTTTGGAGCCTAAGAAAATAAAATCTGTCAGTGCTTCCACTTTTCCCCCTTCTATTTGCCATGAAGTGATGGGACTGGATGCCATGATTTTAGTTTTTTTCTTCCAATTTTATTAAGATATAATCGAGAACAGCACTGTAAAACTTTAAGATGCAGAGCATGATGATATGATTTTCATATATCATAAAATGATTATCACAATAAGTTTAGTGAACATTCATCATCTCAAATAGATAAAAAATTAAAGAAATACAGAAAGACCTTTTTTCTTGTGATGAGAACTCTTAAGCTTTACTCTCTTAACAACTTTCATATATAACATAAGAAGTGTTAATTTTATTTATCGTGTTGTACATTACATCTCCAGTACTTATTTATCTATTTTTTTCCTTTAAACAACTTTAATTGTAGGACAATTACAATATTGTGATGATTTTTGCCATACATCAATGTGAAATGGCCATAGGTATACTATGTCCCCTGCCTCTTATACCCCCCTCTCACTTCCCTCACCTTCCCACCCCTCTGCTACTGCTAAGTCACTTCAGTCGTGTCTGACTCTGTGCGACCCCAGAGACAGCAGCCCACCAGGCTCCCCCATCCCTGGGATTCTCCAGGCAAGAACACTGGAGTGGGTTGCCATTTCCTTCTCCAATGTGTGAAAGTGAAGTCACTCAGTCGTGTTCGACCCTCAGCGACCCCATGGACTGCAGCCTTCAAGGTTCCTCCGTCCATGGGATTTTGTCACAAAGCACAAGCTTCGGTTCCCTGCATCATACATCAAACTCTCACTGTCTATCTATTTTACATATGGTAATATTGTGTAAAGACCTAAATGAAAGACCAGAAACTATAAAACTCTTAGAGGAAAACATAGGCAGGACACTCTCTGACATAGATCACAGCAAGATCCTCTAAGACCTGCCTCCTAGAATAATGGAAATAAAAACAAAAATAAACAAATGGGACCTAATTAAACTTAAAAGCTTTTGCACAGTGAAGGAAACTATAAGCAAGGTGAAAAGACAACCCTCAGAATGGGAGAAAATAACAGCAAATGAAACAACTGACAAAGAATTAATCTCCAAAATATACAAGCAGCTCAATGCAGTTCAATACCAGAAAAACAAACAACCCAGTCAAACAGTGGACAGAAGACCTTAACAGACATTCCTCCAATGATCTTAGTTTTTTAATGCTAAGTTTCAAGCCCGTTTTTTCACTCTCCTCTTTCACTGTGAATAGAATTTTATTGAAGTATAGTTGATTTACAATGTTGTGTTAGTTTATGCTGGACAGAAAAGTGATTCAGTTATACATATATGCATTCTTTTCTTATTCTTTTCCATTATGGTTTATCACAGCATATTGAATATAGTTCTCTGTGCTCTACAGTAGGACCTCACTGTTTATTCTGTGTGTAAAAGCTTACATCTGCTAACCCCAACCTCCCAGTCCTTCCCTTCCCCACCCCTCCTCTGCCTTGGCAATCACAGTCTATTCTGAATAGACAACATTTCTATCCAGAAGAAATATTTTAAATTTTTGTTGAATATTTTGGAAGTAAGAAAGAAGTGGGGTCTAAAAGCATTTTCTATAAGGTTTCTTTCAGAATATAAAGTTTCTTGTAGCCTCAAGTCTTGTTACTCAAATTGCGGTCCAGCAAGATGAACACCACCTGGGAACTTGTTAGAAATGCAGAATCATGGGTCCCATGGAGACTTACTGAATCAGAATCTGCATTTTAACAAGATCCGCAGGTGTTTGGCATGCACATTACAGTCTGACAGCAATAGCCTGAAGGTTAGCAGGATGACTTCATGACACTTTAATTTGCCCTGTAATCAGTCTGTAAGTGAGATGGTGCAGCATATTTAATATTGTATTATGTTAATATTCTTTATATAGATTAATCATAGATGTAAACATAGTCTTAAAAATTGAAGGTGAGTCCATTTTAGTATGATTTCTGCCCTTACTTTTAATATTACCTTTTACAGCTCTTTGTAAAATCCTATGATACATTTCTTTTCAATAATATTTCAGTGGTAATTTGTCATTAAAATGGTTACACATTCCAAGAAGACACATCTGGTTAGTATACTTTTAAAAAATTCTTGGAATTTTAAATTAAAAGTATGGGTACAATGATAATTTCCAGTTTTTAAGTGAAACTCAGTAGTAAGGAAAACTATTTAGTATTTAGTGTATTATTTGTTTAGTATGCCAAGTAGGTACATTACACTACTTAGTTAAAAGCTGTTCATTTCCAAAGGATTGTTGTGTCCTTGTTAAATTGCTAAATCACATTTTCAATTTTATGGGACTGCTCTTTCATTCATGTAGAAATTAAGATAAAACGACAGACTGGTTTCATAAATGTTAGGTACATTAATTTGACCAATATTCAATAACTATATATTGTATATATTTTGGAGGAGGGACCATATAGTAAACTTTGAAATCATTTTTGAGATATCAATCATATATACGCATTTTGTAAAATCCAAATAATTTTTTTCTTGCCTTCCTATAGCAATATTATGCCTTTTGAATGTCCATTTGGATGATAAAAAGGTTTTCTTGATTTTACTATATTGCTGGGGATTTTATTTCGCAATTCAACTGCACAATCTCTCAAGAATGATCATTATTAATCATTGTGTAGGCCAGAACTCATTAGCCAAAGCAGCGGCTGTGTGCCATATTGTTGTTTAGTTGCTAAATTGTATCCAACTCTTTTGCTGCCCTGTGGACTGTAGCCTGCCAGGTTCCTCTGTCCACGAGGTTTCCCAGTCAGGAATACTGGAGTGGGCTGCCATTTCCTTCTTCAGGGGAATCTTCCCGACTCAGGTGGTGCAGTGGTAAAGAATCTGCCTGCCAATGCAGATGTGGCTTGGACCCCTGGGTTGGGGAGATCCCCTGGAATAGGAAATGGCAGTCCACTCCAGTATTCTTGCCTGGATAATTCTCTGAACAGAAAAGACTGGTGGGCAGGTTATAATCCATGGGATCCCAAAGAGTTTCACACGACTGAGTGGCAGAGTACACACGCAGGCCAGAACCTGTGTTCATTTTCTTCCTAAGTCATTGTGGCATAAAAAGAATGTAGCTTATTCGTGGTTTAAGTATCCTTCATTAACATTGTTTGATAGTATATATGGCCCCATTTCTTCTTGCCTTTGCTCTCTTCTGGCCCATTATTTATAGGAGAATAAGGACAACTCGTTGTTATTCAGTCAGTAAGTCATGTCCGACTCTTTGCGGCCCCATGGACTGCAGCACGCCAGGCTTCACTGTCCTTCACTATCTCCTGGAATTTGCTCAAACTCATGTCCATTGATGACAACTTACTCTTTAAGAATTACTCTGTTGGGGTAATCCATGGAGATTGCGAGGGAAGGTATCAGGTGTGAAAGAGAATGGTCTTCCCAGTAGGAACATGGTCAGAGCTGTCCGCTAGTATTTTATTGTTGAAAACAGTTTTGAGTATTAAGTGCATAGTAAAGGCCAAAATTCTTCACATGCTCTACAAAGCCCTGCATCATCTGGCCCCTTCCTCTCTCGCTGAGAAGAAACTATAGAAATATTATACTTATTTTGTTTTACCTGTTGTTTAGTTGCTCAGTCGTGTCTGATTCTTTGTAACCCCATGGACTGCAGCACGCCAGACTTCCCTGTCCTTCACCATCTCCCGGAGTTTGCTCAAACTCATACCCATTAAGTCAATCATGCCATTCAATCATCTCATTCTCTGTTGTCCCCTTCTCCTCCTGCCTTCAATCTTTCCCAGCATCAGGGTCCTTTCCAATGAATCAGCTTTCCACATCAGGTGGCCAAAGTACTGGAGCTTCAGTTTCAGCATCAGTCCTTCCCATGAACATTCAGCATCAGTCTTTCCCATGAATATTCCCATGATTTCCTTTAGGATTGTGTGGTTTGATCTCCTTACTGTTCAAGGGACTCTCAAGAGTCTTCTCCAGCACCACAGTTCGAAAGCATCAATTCTTCAGCGCTCAGCCTTCTTAATGGTCCAACTCTCACATCCATACATGACTACTGGAGAAATTATAGCTTTGACTATACAGACCTTTGTCAGCAAAGTGATGTCTCAGCTTTTTAATATGCTGTCTAGGTTGGTCATAGCTTTTCTTCCAAGGAGCAAGTTACTTTTAATTTGATGTCTGCAGTCCCTGTCTGCAGTGATTTTTGGAGCTCAAGAAAATAAAATGTCACTGTTTCCATTTTTTCCCCATCTATTTGCCATGAAGTGATGGGACCAGATGCCATGATCTTAGTTTTCTGAACATTGAGTTTTAAGCCAGCTTTTTCACTCACCTCTTTCACCTTCATCAAGAGGCTCTTTAGTTCCTCTTAGCTTTCTGCCATAAGGGTAATGTCATCTGCATATCTGAGGTTATTGATATTTCTCCCAGCAGTCTTGATTCCAGCTTGTGATTCATACAGCCTGGCATTTTGCATTATTTTGCTTGGTCTATGTCTAAAGTTTAAATGAGCTCTTTCAGTAAACACAGAGTAAGAACTCCAAATGAAAAGACAGCATCAAGTTTTTTGTTTGACTGGCAGTGTTTATCTTTTCTTCAGTTCAGTTCAGTTCAGTCACTCAGTCGTGTCTGACTCTTTGTGACCCCATGAATCACAGCATGCCAGGCCTCCCTGTCCATCACCAACTTAGTATTGAATAAAATAACAATGTGTCTTATAATCATTGGTGGCTTAGATTCACTGAAATGTAGTACTTGTGATTATTATGTACATCTTAGTGAGTTTTCCTATTCAGTTACCTCAGCCTGGAATCTTTTTCCCCTTTCTATGCATACAGGCTCCAAAATCACTGAAGATGGTGATTGCAGCCATGAAATTAAAAGACGCTTACTCCTTGGAAGGAAAGTTATGACCAACTTAGATAGCATATTGAAAAGCAGAGACATTACTTTGCCAACAAAGGTCTGTCTAGTCAAGGCTATCGTTTTTCCAGTGGTCATGTATGGATGTGAGAGTCGGACTGTGAAGAAAGCTGAGTGCCGAAGAATTGATGCTTTTGAACTGTGGTGTTGGAGAAGATTCTTGAGAGTCCCTTGGACTGCAAGGAGGTCCAACCAGTCCATCCTAAAGGAGATCAGTCCTGGGTGTTCATTGGGAGGACTGATGCCAAAGCTGAAACTCCTATACTTTGGCCACCTCATGCGAAGAGTTGACTTGTTGGAAAAGACCCTGATGCTGGGAGGGATTGCGGGCAGGAGGAGAAGGGGATGACAGAGGATGAGATGGCTGGATGGCATCACTGACTCAATGGACATGGGTTTGAGTGAACTCCGGGAGTTGGTGATGGACAGGGAGGCCTGGTGTGCTGTGATTCATGGGGTTGCAAAAAGTTGGACACGACTAAGTGACTGAACTGAACTGAACTGATGCATACTACAACCTCTCCAATCGTTCAAGCCCCAGGAGCTACTCACCTCCTCTGGGAAGACTCTCCTAATATCATCAGCTTGAAATAATTTATTGCCTTCAATTTGTGTATCATTTAGTCCTATTTATGTACTTCTTATTTTCATCATTTTATTATGGTTATTTGTATATAGGCCTATCCCTTTTTCTAGTCTGTAATTTTTATTCATATTTATATCTCCCACAATGTCTTGAATTTAGTAATTAAATAAACATTTGGATAATAGACAATTGACAGGTACTAGAAGGCCTCTTCTCTTCCATCTTCAAAATGGACCCTCATTTTTCATTTCCAAAATTGAACTGAATCAAAGCATCAGTTCTCATCTCTTTATTTATTTACACTGAGCTTTGTGCACCCCACCTCAACTTTGTAAGACTTCCCACAAGGGAACCTCAATGAAAATGAGTTTATAAGGTCTTTTTGACCTTGACTGACAATTCCAGGAAACATAGAGATCAGTGGAGGAGGGGATGCAAAAATAGGACAAGGAAACCAAAAAAGAAATGGAGTATTTGGTGATGATGACAGGCCAACATATTGAAGAGCAGCTCTGCCCAGGATTTGATGGAGCCACTGGCTTAACCTAGAATCTGACTTCATTGTTAGAGTGCACATGCTTCTCAGGAATATCTCAGTTATTGGATTTTAAAATCCAAATCTCTCTTTGATTTTAAAATCTATTGTCAAGACAAAATTAAAGGCAATTTTAGAAAGAAAAAAATCACCTTTAATTCTCATACCTAAATATGACTCTTTTTGGGACTTCCCTGGTGGTCCAGTGGTTAAGACTCCGGGCTCCCAATGCAGGGGACACAGGTTCAAGCTCTGGTTAGGGAACCAGGATCCTGCATACTGCATGGGCACAGACAAATAGATAAACAAATAGTCATCTGCTTGAAAAATGACTCTTTTCATCTTTTTATGTTCTGTTCCACTATTTGTATATACAGAATTTTGTATTCAGTTTTTTATATTATAGTATATATGTATATTATGTAAGAATGTTTATATATCTTAGTGTTATTACATTATGTTTGTAATTATTACCTTTATAGTTACATACTATTACATTGAATATTGATTTATATAGCATACTTTCTTTAAATTTTTCTCAGTAGTTGTGCTTTTAAGTTATTACAGTACTTGCTAGTATCAGTTCAGTTCAGTCGCTGAGTCGTGTCCAACTTTTTGTGACCCCATGAACCGCAGCATGCCAGGCCTCCCTGTCCATCACCAACTCCCGGAGTTTACCCAAACTCATGTCCACTGAGTCAGTGATGCCATCCAGCCATCTCATTCTCTATAATCCCCTTCTCCTCCTGCCCTCAATCTTTCCCAACATCAGGGTCTTTTCAAATAAGTCAGCTCTTCGCATGAGGTGGCCAAAGTATTGGAGTTTCAACTTCAACATCAGTCCTTCATCTTCCAATGAACACCCAGGACTGATTTCCTTTAGGATGGACAGGTTGGATCTCCTTGCAGTCCAAGGGACTCTCAAGAATCTTCTCCAACACCACAGTTCAAAAGCATCAATTCTTCGGTGCTCAGCTTTCTTTATAGTCCAACTCTCACATCCATACATGACCACAGGAAAAACCATAGCCTTGACTAGACAGACCTTTGTTGGCAAAGTAATGTCTCTGCTTTTGAATATGCTGTCTAGGTTGGTCATAACTTTCTTTCCAAGGAGTAAGCATCTTTTAATTTCATGGCTGCAATCACCATGTGCAGTGATTTTGGAGCCCCCCAAAATAAAGTCAGTCACTGTTTCCACTGTTTCTCCATCTATTTGCCATGAAGTGATTGGACCAGATGCCATGATCTTCATTTTCTGAATGTTGAGCTTTAAGCCAACTTTTTCACTCTCTGCTTTCACTTTCATCAAGAGGCTCTTTAGTTCTTCTTCACTTTATGCCATAAGGTGGTGTCATCTAAATATCTGAGGTTATTGATATTTCTCCTGGCAATCTTGATTCCAGCTTGTGCTTCATCCAGCCAAGAATTTCTCATGATGTACTCTGCATATAAGTTAAATAAGCAGGGTGACAATATACAGCCTTGATGTACTCCTTTTCCTGTTTGGAACCAGTCTGTTGTTCCATGTCCAGTTCTAACTGTTGCTTCCTGACCTGCATACAGATTTCTCCAGAGGCAGGTCAGGTGATTTGGTAGTCCCATCTCTTTCAGATTTTTCCACAGTTTATTGTGATCCACACACTCAAAGGCTTTGGTGTAGTCAATAAAGCAGAAGTAGATGTTTTTCTGGAACTCTCTTGCTTTTTAGATGATCCAGCGGATGCTGGCAATTTGATCTCTGGTTCCTCTGCCTTTTCTAAAACCAGCTTGAATATCTGGAAGTTCATCGTTCACATATTGCTGAAGCCTGGCTTGGAGAATTTTGAGCATTACTTTACTAGCGTGTGAGATGAGTGCAATTGTGCAGTAGTTTGAGCATTCTTTGGCATTTCCTTTCTTTGGGATTGGAATGAAAACTGACCTTTTTGGTAGTATAGGTTAATACAATTACTCATATAATACAGAGCTGAAGTAAATGTGGATGCATATAGTTTTTGTTCATTTGAATTCCTTCCTCAGGGAAAATTCCCAGGCATGCGATTACTAGGTTAAAGGTTCTTTATAGGTCTTTCCAAATTATTTTCTGCAGTGGACATTGTGGTTCTCTTCTAAGGAACTACTTGATATGGGTGGAACTGATTCTACCACCACCTCCAACTGTGAACCCTCATTACTCTTAACCACTCTGGGCAATCCATTCTCTGCCATAGTATTTGGTTGAGGCAATCCAGGCCTAACCTACTTAGCCTCTGGTATTCCACTGGTCACAGACATCAGTTCGGTGGTGGCCCAGTCAGTATGAAGCTCAGGACTTCTTTCCATGCTTATAAAATGCAGCGGACTCTCTTTCCCAAGATCCCAAGAGGAATTATATAGCCTCATTCCTTTGGCAGACATTTTGCAGCATTGAGGAGTGGCAACCTGAGGATGAAGTCAACATAAAGACGTAGGCAGAGGTGAAGGGATTACAAAGAAACAGAGATAGATCCATAATTAAACTGTGCCTTGGAACCTCCTTACTCCTGAACTCTTAGTTATATGATTCAATAAATTCCCTTTAAGTGAATCTGAATTGGGCATCCTGTTACAAGCAGAAGCATACTGACATACTTTTAAAAGAGAAGTCTGTCAATTTATATTGCTACTATTTGAACCGAAACTTCATTGAGCATTTTAAACTGCTAATTTGTCTTAATCCCTTTTTATTTGAATATTTTTTCCATGTTTGCTTCCTACTTTTATTTTCTCATGTGAACTGATTGTTCATGTCCCTTATTCATTTATATACTCGTTCACTTGTTCATTCATTCATTCAGCACATTTTGCTTGACTGCTATTATGAGCCTAGTTTTAATGTCATTTTTATAAATTCAGACAAATTCTTTATCTAGAAGAGCCATTAAGACTTTGCTTATCATGTTTGATGGAATTTTTCTATGGTAGAATCTTGCTCTTAGTTTAGTCTTTTGTTCATTCATTTAGCAAATACTTATTGAGCTCTGCTATATGTCAGGTTTGATTTCAGGCCCCAGGTGTATAGCAATAAAGAAATCAAATTTTTTGCCTTCACAGTCCTTAAATTCTAGTATGGTCAATAATTCAGAAATAAATAAACAAGTAAATTTATAATATGTTAGAGGATAATAAATGCTATAGTTCAAGAAAAATAATGGTCAGTAATGAGGACAAAGAGTGTTGGGTGGAAGGCATTGTTATTGCACATAGGGTGTTATGGAACATTTGAACAGGTGTGTATCTGAGTAGACAGCATTCCAGGCAGAGGAAAATAGCAAGTACAAAGGCCCACAAGAAGGATCATACATGGTATGTTCAAGGAAGCCAGCATGTTTGAGCAGAGTGAGTAGCTGAGGTCAGAGAGACACTAGATACCCAAATTATATAAATCTTTGCAGATTATCATAAGAATTTTTTCAATGGTGAAAAATTGAAAGAATTTCCCCTAAAGTCAGAAACAAGACAAGGGTACCCACTTTCACCACTACTATTCAATATAGTTTTGGAAGTTTTAGCCACAGCAATCAGAGAAGAAAAAAAAAATAAAAGGAATACAGATTGGAAAAGAAGAAGTAAAACTCTCACTGTTTGCAGATGACATGATCCTCTACATAGAAAACTCTAAAGATTCCACCAGAAAATTGCTAGAGCTAATCAGTGAATATAATAAAGTTGCAGGATATAAAATTAGCACACAGAAATCCCTTGCATTCCTATACACTAACAATGAGAAAACAGAAAGAGAAATTAAGGAAACAATTCCATTCACCATTGCAATGAAAAGAATAAAGTTCTTAGGAATAAATCTACCTAAAGAAACAAAAAACCTATATATAGAAAACTATAAAGCACTGGTGAAAGAAATCAAAGAGGACACAAATAGATGGAGAAATATACCATGTTCATGGATCAGAAGAATCAATATAGTGAAAATGAATATCCTACCCAAAGCAATCTATAGATTCAATGCAATCCCTATCAAGCTACAAAGGGTATTTTTCAGAGAACTAGGACAAATCATTTCACAATTTGTATGGAAATACAAAAAAAACTTGAATAGCCAAAGCAATCTTGAGAAAGAAGAGTGGAACTGGAGGAAGCAACCTGCCTGACTTCAGACTATACTACAAAGCTACAATCATGAAGACAGTATGGTATTGGCACAAAGACAGAAATATAGATCAGTGGAACAAAATAGAAAGCCCAGAGATAAATCCATGCACCTATGGACACCTTATCTTTGACAAAGGAGGCAAGAAAAGACAATCTCTTTAACAAGTGGTGCTGTGAAAACTGGTCAACCACTTGTAAAATAATGAAACTCAAGCACTTTCTAACACCATGCACAAAAATAAACTCAAAATAGATTAAAGATCTAAATGTAAGACCAGAAACTGTAAAACTCTTAGAGGAAAACATAAGCAAAACACTCTCTGACATAAATCACAGCAGGATCCTCTGTGACCCACCTCCCAGAGTAATGGAAATAAAAGCAAAAATAAATGGGACCTAATTAAAATTAAAAGCTTTTGCACAATGAAGGAAACTATAAGCAAGGTGAAAAGACAGCCTTCAGAATGGGAGAAAATAATAGCAAATGAAGCAACTGACAAAGAATTAATCTCAAAAATATACAAGCAACTCCTGCAGCTCAATTCCAGAAAAATAAATGACCCAATCAAAAAATGGGTCAAAGAACTAAACAGACATTTCTCCAAAGAAGACATACAGATGGCTAAAAAACACATGAAAAGATGCTCAACATCACTCATTATCAGAGAAATGCAAATCAAAACCACAATGAGGTACCATCTCATGCCGGTCAGAATAGCTGCTATCCAAAAGTCTACAAACCCTCTTATGCTGTTGGTGGGAATGCAAACTAGTACAGCCACTATGGAGAACAGTGTAGAGATTCCTTAAAAAGCTGGAAATAGAACTGCCATACAACCCAGCAAACCCACTGCTGGGCATACACACTGAGGAAACCAGAATTGAAAGAGACGCGTATACCCCAATTTCATCGCAGCACTGTTTACAATAGCCAGGACATGGAAGCAACCTAGATGTCCATCAGCAGACAAATGGATAAGAAAGCTGTGGTACATATACACAATGAAGTATTACTCAGCTATTAAAAAGAATACATTTGAATCAGTTCTAATAAGGTGGATGAAACTGGAGCCTATTATATAGAGTGAAGTAAGTCAGAAAGAAAAACATCAGTACAGTATATTAATGCATATATATGGAATTTAGAAAGATGATATCAATGACCCTATATGCAAGACAGCAAAAGAGACACAGATGTAAAGAACAGACAATTGGATTCTGTGGGAGAAGGTGAGGGTGGGATGATTTGAGAAAATAGCATTGAAACATGTATATTATCATATATGAAATAGATTGCCAGTCCAGGTTTTGATGCATGAGGCAGGGTGCTCAGGGCTGGTGCACTGGGATGACCCTGAGGGATGGATTGGGGAGGGAGGCGGGAAGGGGGTTCATGATAGGGAACACATGTACCCCCATGGCTGATTCATGTCAGTGTATGGCAAAAACCACTACAATATTGTAAAGTAATTAGCCTCTAATTAAAATAACTTAATTGTTTTAAAAAAGAATTTAAAAAAATTTCTGTATTGCTTAGAAGTTTACTTTTTTAAACAGTGCAGTCATAAAAGATCATCATTTCCTTTTAAATTTCTTTTCCTAGAAAATATCTTTCCAAAGATATAATATGTGTTCTTTCCTAAACCCAGTTTGTTTTTCATCAACTAAATTTTCAATATTTTATCCATCCAAAATTTATGTTGCATAATGTAAGGAATGTAATTCAACCAAATTTTCCCCCAAAGTGGCCATAGTTATCCTAGCACTATTACATAAATATTTCTTTCCCAGTGTTTGACAGTGCTTACCTCATTTGCATAGTAAATTCTTATATATAAATGATTTCTTTCTGGATTGCTTTCCTTTTCTACTAGTTCTCTTTATTTTTCTGTTTTATATTAGTACTATATTGTTTTGATTATTATTATTTTATGTTGTGTTCCAATATTTGGCAAGGTTGTACCTTCTCCTTTTTATTCCTTTGCAAAATATTGTTTTGATATTATTGATGTTGATTTTTTCCAAATGAATTTTAGAATCATTTTGTTGAGTGTCATAGCAAACATTTTGGGATTTAGATTAGGAATTTATCAAATTTGATACATTATCATTGAGGAATAGTCTAGTACAATGGGAAAAATCATTTTAGCTGTGTTAATGTACAACTAACTGAATTTTTCCTTGGTCTGGGGATTTGATCAAATGGTGATTTTACTTTTTGTGGGAATAAGTTAGTGTCAGTTAACTTAGTTAAAATTTGGGGATTTAAAAAGTTTAAATGAGTAATAAGTATTTTATTTTAATTTCTTTGGGGATTAATGCCAAGCGAGGGTGTGGCACACCACAAAGTAAAATTGAGAATGTAGTTATTTATACATTCAAAAAAATTTTTTGAATGCCTCCTGTTGTGCTAGGTTTTGGGAGCACAACAGAATAGAAAACAAACCCAAATCCCTGCCTTCCTGGAGCTCACAATCTAATCATAGAGTGTTTAATGATCAATGGTGACAACTGAAATATTAGCTCCCAGGCTACAGAAGATTTTACTGAGAAATTCTAGGAGATTCCTTGTCCAAAATTTAGTGTGCTTTCTGCCTGCTTAATTTGAACTGGTTCTGAGGTTTTGCCAAGGATGGCTGGGAAAGACTTGTAATGATATTGGGTAATATCCAGAATGTAATGTGAACGTAGAACCATCACTGAAATATGCTACCCTGCACCTGCATTGCAGCTGTACCCATGAATCTTTATTCTGAGAGGAATGGGTTTCTTGTTTGGCTTTAGATGAGTTTTGTGATCTCATGCTCAGTGACCCAGGCACTGTTGTGAATGTTGCATTGGGCTTATGGGACTTGGTATATTTCTCTTAAATGTTCTTAATATTTGATTTGATTCTTTATGGGGCTTCCCAGGTGGTTCAGTGGTAAAGAATGCGCCTGCCAATGCAGGAGATGTGGGTTCGATCCCTGGGTTGGGAAGATCCCCTGGAGGAGGAAATGGCAACCCACTGCAGTATTCTGCCTGGGAAATCCCATAGACAGAGGAGCCTACAGTTCATGGGGTTGCAAAGAGTTGGACAAAACTGACCACGCACACATGCAATGATTTAGTCTGATATTCTTGATTGGCTATCTGCTCAGAGACTTGGAGGGAGTTGAAAATAAAGGACAAAATGCAAAGGCAAATATTAAAAGCCTTTATGGGAGGGATTGAAGAACAGATGGCATCGGTATGTAGTGGTAGCTGGCATGGGGACATGGGAAGTTTGAGGGAAGATGGCAAAAAAGTCCAAAGTAAGGTAAACGAAGGTTTGTAGAAATCTCCCCATCACTGAGGAAGTTAGACTTGGCCTCGAAATTAATTAGGGCATGCTCAGTGGTGAAAGAATTTCTTTTGGCATGGGTCTAATCTGAGCAGTTTGAATTTCTCAAAAACAACAGTTGTGGTAGAACAGCTGTTATTTTACATCTGCAAATCTCCACAGGACAAACCCTGTGCCCTATATTTGGCTATTTTTCATTAATAGGGATAGAATCCCTGGAAGAGAAAGCAGTCTTGGGTCTTGGATTGAGAGAGTACTGAGCCTTGACACTCTGGAGCTTTAAGAGCAGCTTGCAAAAGGGCATTTGGCAGGGAGGGATGTTTGAAGAGGCAATAAGAGAAGTCAAAGAAGAGGGGAGGGAATCAACAGTAAAGCTGCCTGTGACAAAAGGATAAGCAATTGGATCAATACAGAAAAATATGAAAGAAGTCATCTTGGGGTTCTGGCAGAGGAGGCAGAGTTTATTAATGTATGTAATTGTCAACAGTGTTAACAGTTGCCTTATACATGTTATCTCATTTAATCCTCACAGCAATTCTCTGAGGTAATTATTATCACTACCCCATTTTACAAAAAAACAGAGGTGAAGGGACTTAGCTAAAGTTATCCAGGTAGTAAGTGGCAGAGTCAGGATTCTAGTCTCAACAGTTTGGTCTTGAGGGACTCAACTATTACACTTACACAGTCTTTCCCAGACTATGTGGAATCAGAGCAGGATTTTGACATCATCCCAAGCCCATTTTTGTTTCTTTAGTTATTACTAATCTGTGTTTAGTGTATGAGGATTTATTTTGTGATATGGGATGCTTTGTGGGTCCTCTTTGAGTGAAGATTACTTTTGCTTTTTTTTTTTCCTTCAGAGTGCCCAGTGGAGAACAGTTGGATCTCTGTATTTCTGAACTAATGCCAGGGTTAAACCCAGGATCACTGGGCTGGTCCATGCTTTTAATGGTCTAAGTGTTTTATTTGTGAACCCCTTCCATTCTTGAAGCACCTCAATCTTGGATGATTTAATGAGCTTCTATTCATTCATATAAAAGCAACAAGCTTATAAAGCAAAACAAAAAGTAGGAATGTTGAAGTGATTATAAAAGGGGAAAATAAGTCTTGAGGAAAAGTCTTGAGAAAAGATGGAGAAAGCAAAATCAAAACACACAAGAGTCTTTAGATTACATTCCTGTCTGTTAGGAAGGAGGGAGCTAAAAGTGGGTGAGGGTCTTAATAATGGCCAAGTACAAGGGTCTTCTTGTGTTCTGAGAATGTCTGGCATGAAGTTACCAGGGGAGAAACTAGAGCTATAGAACTCTATACTTTAAACAGGGTTGAAGAAGACACCCCAGTGGACTTCGAGGTATCTCTCTTAAGGGCATCAAGTAAAATATATTAATAAATACATCCAAAGACTCTCCTTTCATAAGCTATCTAGATTCTGTCCATCTCTGGAGTTACTTTTACTCCAGTATGTGGCACTTAAAAATAACAACTGATTCAAGAATTTATGTCCTTATAACATTTAGGGTTTCCATCTATGAACATAGCATGTGTTCTATTTATGTAATTCATCTTTTATATCTCATAAAAGGAAAACATCTACCTTTGTTAATTAAATTAAGCCTAGAACCCTTAACTCTTGTCCTCAACAAATTGTCTTTCCCTAGGGGTCTTTTGAAATAGGTAGCAGTAAAGAACAGGCGTTTGAAGTTGGACAGAACTTTGAAGTTCTGCCATTTTCCTTGCTGTATAATTTTGGGTGCATCACTACACTTTTCTGAGTTTTAGTTTTCTCATCTGTAAATTGAGGTTTAAGAAGTATCCACCTCCCTGGTTTGTGGAGAGGTTTAAATGAGATTATGTGTGAATTCCCTGGCAGTCTAGTGGTTAGGACTTCATGCTTTTCACTGAAGGCTGGGGTTCAATCTCTGGTTGGGGAACCAAGGTCTCAAGGCCTAAATAAATAAATAAATATAATGAGATTATGTAAAGCAGTGCCTAGTTCAAGCACTCAGTTACCCACATAATTACCCACAACCCATGACTGCCTGTCTATGAAAGAAGAGATTCTGCTCCCCCATGAGCATTTTGGTCTAAATGTGGCTACATTAACTTTACCTGAATACTTTCTAGCATAGTTGAAATAAGGCTGGAACATTTAACAAAATTGTTCTAAAGGCTAGGGAATAACCATAGATCAGTAAACACAGAGAATAATAGACACCAGATCATTGTACTTTACAAAAAGACTTGCTTTTCAGAACCCCATTTTATCCTTGATCCACAACTATTTCCACAAGATGGGTACCGTCTTGTGTATTCTTTTTTTTTTAATTTTTTATGTGGACCACTTTTAAAAGTCTTTGTTGACTTTGTCACAATATTGCTTCAGTTATATATATATATATATATATATATATATATATATGTCTTCTTCAACCCTGTTTAAAGTATAGAATTTTATATATATATATTTTGGCTGCAAGGCATGTGGAATCTTAGTTCTCTGACTAGATATTGAACCTGTACCCCCTGCATTGGGAGGTGAGGTCCTAACCACTGGACTGCTAAGGAAGTCCCTCTCTTGTTTATTCTTAAATTCCTTATATTTTCCATCATAATTTATTTAATACTTGTATTTTATTTCTTTTTTATATTTTATTGAATTGATCAAAAGTTCTAAAATAATATAAAAAATGATAGAAGATATCTTTTTCTTGTTTTTTTAAAAAGGAAATACTGTTAATAATTTTCAATAAATATTATTATGCTTCCTGTTTAAAATAGATGTTCTGGGACTTCCCTGGTGTTCCAGTGGTTAAGACTGTGCATCCAGTGTAGGGAAATAGATCCCACATGCCACAACTAAAGATCCTATATACTGCATCTGAGAACCAGTGCAGTCAAATAAATAAATATTTAAAAATAAAGTAGATGTTCTTTGTCATATTATCATTTTCAAATATATCCTTAGCATATTCATCATTCTATTCCTAATTTTACAGAATGCATATTAAATATTATTATTTGCTCTTTTGGTTTTCTCTTGGAATTATATCTTGATCCATCTGGCAAATACTTATTAAGGTTCTACTCTGTGTCAGGCACTATATGAGGGTGCTGGAGAGACAAAGATGAATAGTATCACAGACTAGTCATAAGGACAAGATGCCAACCATTACAATACAGGGTGGTAAGTCCTAAAACAGACTAAGAGTGCAGGTTAATCCAGACCTTCCCAAGTGATTCACGTGACGGATTGGGTCTGGGTTGCAGACAGAGCTTATATTCAACTGGTCCTCACTAAAACAATTGGATCATTTAAAATATTGAAATACTTCCATAGTCAATCACTGTTGCCTTAAGCACCCTGAGCAATCACTCACTGACCCAGCTGTTTCCTGGAACTCACCCCAGCCCAGACCTCCTGGGAATTTACCAGCTAAAGGAGTAACACCTGCTACAGTATGACACCACAAGCACCCAGATTTAATGCTGCCACCCAGAATCCAAGTACATTCTGATTGGTCAATTCTTGTACCTTATCACTTGATAAATACTGTAAATAGCACCCTTGGTTATGAATGTACCAATATATCCATCCTCTCGACTCTCAAGATGACCAGTGATTTGGGACAGCCAGAGACCCCTTCTCTTCTCCTCCATCTAGGAGCAGCCTCATCTGCATACCTCAATGACCCATACAAATATTTTTATTTTCTATCTATGCTATGAAAACAGTTGGCAAGCACTGATTTAACCTATTTGTTGTTGTTGTTGTTTAGTTGCCAAGTCATGTCCAACTCTTTTATGACCCCATGGACTGTACACCGGGCTCCTCTGTCCATGGGATTTCCCAGGCAAGAATACTAGATTGGGTTGCCATTTCCTTCTCTAGGGAATCTTCCTGACCCAGGGACTGAACCCGAGTCTCCTGCATTGCAGGCAGATTCTTTACCACTGGGCCACCAGACCTATATCAGTTCAGTTCAGTTCAGTTCAGTTGCTCAGTCGTGTCTGACTCTGCGACCCCATGAATTGCAGCACGCCAGGCCTCCCTGTCCATCACCAACTCCCAGAATTCACTCAAACTCACGTCCATCAAGTCAGTGATGCCATCCAGCCATCTCATCCTCTGTTGTCCCCTTCTCCTCCTGCCCCCAATCCCTCCCACCATCAGAGTCTTTTCCAATGAGTCAACTCTTCGCATGAGGTGGCCAGAGTACTGGAGTTTCAGCTTTAGCATCATTCCTTCCAAAGAATACCCAGGACTGATCTCCTTTAGAATGGACTGGTTGGATCTCCTTGCAGTCCAAGGGACTCTCAAGAGTTTTCTCCAACACCACAGTTCAAAAGCATCAATTGTTCGGCGCTCAGCTTTCTTCACAGTCCAACTCTCATATCCATACATGACCACTGGAAAAACTATAGCCTTGACTAGACGGACCTTTGTTGGCAAAGTAATGTCTCTGCTTTTGAATATGCTGTCTAGGTTGGTCACAACTTTCCTTACAAGGAGTAAGCGTCTTTTAATTTCATGGCTGCAATCACCATCTGCAGTGATTTTGGAGCCCCCCAAAATAAAGTCTGACACTGTTTCCAATGTTTCCCCATGTATTTCCCATGAAGTGATGGGACCAGTTGCCATGATCTTTGTTTTCTGAATGTTGAGCTTTAAGCCAACTTTTTCACTCTCCTCTTTCACTTTCATCAAGAGGCTTTTTATATAGATAGTCTTATACTAATAGACTGCGTTAGTCTCAACCATTGTTGCTTTCCTACAATCAGTCCTTTATGATTGTGGGTTGCCATTGCCTTCTCCAATGCATGAAAGTGAAAGGGAAGTCGCTCAGTGGTGTCCGACTCTTCGCGACCCCATGGACTTCAGCCTACCAGGCTCCTCCATCCATGGGATTTAAGTTTTGCTAAATCATAACTGCTAGGATCTTCAAGATTTTTTCCTCATATTCAGAGTTTATACGGGTCTCTGATTTTTGTGTTTTATTTTATCTTTGTCAGGTTTTGGGATCAGGGCTAGATTTGTTTATCATGGAACAAATTAGGTATCTCCTCACTTTTTTTATACTTTCTTCCTTGGAAATTTGAAAATACTTATTTATTAGTTTTAACAACTTTATGTGGTGACAGTTTCTCAATTTATTCCTCAGTTATTAATTTCTTCAAATTTTCTACTTGTAGTATGAATTTTGGAGAAGGCAAAGGCACCCCACTCCAGTACTCTTGCCTGGGAAATCCCATGGATGGAGGAGCCTGGTAGGCTACAGTCCATGGGGTCGCTAAGAGTGGCTTCACTTTCACTTTTCAGTTTCATGCATTGGAGAAGGAAATGGCAACCTACTCCAGTCTTGCCTGGAGAACCCAGGGATGGGGGAGCCTGGTGGGCTGCCATCTATGGGGTCGCACAGAGTCAGACACGACTGAAGCGACTTCCCTTTCAGCAGCAGTATGAATTTTAGTATTTTATATTTTGAAGAAAAATGTATTAGCATACAATTGTGGATAGCATTTCTTTACAATTAAAAAATATTGTTTATCCTGGTTGTTATATTCCCTCTCTCATTTTTAATTTTATGTGTATGTTTTTCTTACATAGGTTTGTCAGAGGTTCATCTACTTTATTAGCCCTTTCAAGCAACCAGCTCTTGAATTTACTTATTAATTCCACTGTTTTTACATCCTCTAATTAATTTTTTTGTTTTTATCTTTATTATTTCCTTCCTCCTATTTTCTCATGCAATATTTTGCTCTTTTTCTAAAATGTTCCATTTATTGTATTGGCCTTAAATTTTAACAGTGAGAGGTGAAGACGATGCTATTATACATCCATCAGAAATCCTTTTCTCTGAGCTAGACAGGTGTTGGAGGAAATGGAAAATGGGGGCTGCTAGAAACCCAAAACCAGAGACTACCACAACAAATATATGTATTCACTTTCCTGAAAGCGTTTCTCCACAATGGGGCAGTAGGGAGTAAGAAGTGTTGGACCTGGCTTTCAAGAGAGGAAAACGTTTCCCTCTGTGCTATGAGACCTGGGCATGTTTGAGCTAGGAGCCCTCCATCCAGCCTGTCTGCTCTTGGTGCAGAGGCTGTGCTTGTAATTCTTGTCCCTAGTGTTTGCTTTCTCTGAGTCTTGCTTTCCTTCCTGCTCACCATAGTAGTTAGGAAGCACACCCTCTAGACTGATGTTTTAACCAAACTAAAATGGTCTGAATCTCTCCAGGAGTCAAGCAGAAGAAGCCCTAGAGCTTTGAGCTCAGGCCGGGATGTGGCGGCTGCACTGCCACCGTCACTCCCTCTTATTTGACTCCAGGGTTTCTGCATTAGAGGCTCAGGCACAGCTTGGCTGTCTCATGGCGTCAGGAGGAGCTGAAGGATATGGCTTGCATGTTTAAATTGTTTAGAGATGTGTGTGGAGGAGGAGGCAGAAGGAGAGTAAAAAGTGGGAGGAGGCTACAGAGATAGGCATTCCCAGGGGACAGAGGAAGCAGGTGCAGGGAAGACCCGTGCTTTCCTTCCTGAGCCCAGGGATCTTGCCTCTGAATATCCCCCTTCATAAATGTGTTTCTTCCAGCCTGGCTCTTGTTATAAGTCAATAGGGGGCAGCAGTCCCAATCCTAAGTGTAGGTACAACCAGAGGTGCGCAGAGCCTGCACAGTTCTGTAAGATCTGACATCTATCAGTCACCCCTTTGCTTCCTGTGCTCTGCCCACCCTAGCCCTCTTTTCTGTCCTTTAATGGGCAAAACACTTTCTTAGCTCCTGGCTCCTATACATCCTGGCTCATCTGCCTGAAACATGCTTCTACTGGCTCTTATCATGGTTGGCTCTTTCTCATCATTTAAGTTGCAGCTCAAATGAATCATCACCTACGTAGAGAAGCCTTCCCTGACCACCTACCTTAGTCTCATAAAGCGCTGCCCACCTCCACCCCAAGCTACTGTTAGTTCCATTTTCTTGCTGTATTTTCTTCATAGACAAATCTTGGTTTTTTACTTGCCTGTCTCCTTCACCTGAGTGTAAGCTCCATCAGGCCAGGGGTCTTACTGCCTTGTTCACTGATGTATGGTCTAGTCCTACAATCAGTGTTTAGTATATAGTACACACTCAATAGATCTGTTTTGAAGGAATGAATGAACCACTGTGCAAAGCATTATGCTAGGTGCTGGTGGCACAAACCCAGAGGGAGCTTATAGCACAGTAGGAGAGGAAGATATGTAAATGAATAATTACTAATGGAAGGCAAGTGTACTGTACCATCATAAGCCTTGCCTCTGCATTTAGACAGGTAGACAGGTCTGGTTTAAATCTTGGCTCTATCATTTACTGGATGCATGACTTTGGGTGGTTGCTCAAGCTCTCTGTGGCTCAGTTTCCTTATTTGTAAAATGAGGATAATAATAATAATACTTACTCCATGGGATCGTTATGAACATTATACTATGTTATAAAGAGTCAACATGGTGTTTGATAAATGGGAGTTATTATATTGAAGCCTTAGAGTGTGTTTATAGACGGAGTGTGCTGTGCTTCTAAATTTTTTTGTTGCTTTTGACAATTTTAGCTCTAGTTGCTCTAATGGAGAGCAGTATAGACTGAGAAGGAGCCACAGTGATATTCATTAACAGCAAGCCCACTAAGAAGAGTTCAGGCCTGGCTGATGGAGCTGGGAAAGGCTTCACTGAGAGAGAGCAGTACCTCCTACTTTCTATTCCATCTTACATAGCCAGGCCAGTGGAGAGAAATTAAATGCTGATAAATGCACAGGCACTTACTACTACAAATTCAATCAAGTGTCAAGATAGAACTGATTAAAAGATGATTCAGAAGCTTCTAGCTGATAACCATTCTAATGTAAGACGTTATTTTAATTTTTTTTGTTTATTTGACGCCAGTAAATGCCACATTGCTAATACTTTAAAGGAAAAAAAAGGCAATATTTTGTAAAGTGCCACTTTGTATTAATTTGAGAGAAATGTACTTTTATTGCATTTGGTTTCCTTTTGGCTCTCCTTCACAATTATAAAACTAAACATATCAGTTCAGTTCAGTCGTTCAGTCATGTCCCACTCTTTGCGACCCCATGGACTGCAGCACACTAGGCTTCCCTGTCCATTACCAACTCCCAGACCTTACTCAAACTCATGTCCATAGAGTCAGTAATGCCATCCAACCATCTCATCCTCTGTCGTCCCCTTCTCCTCCACCTTCAATCTTTCCCAGCATCAGAGTCTTTTCCAATGAGTCAGTTCTCATCAGATGGCCAAAGTATTGGAGTTTCAGCTATAGCATCAGTCCTTCGAATGAATATTCAGGGCTGATTTCCTTTAGGATGGACTGGTTGGATCTCCTTGCAGTCCAAGGGACTCTCAAGAGTCTTCTCCAACACCACATTTCAAAAGCATCAGTTCTTCGGCGCTCAGCTTTCTTTATAGTCCAACTCTCACATCAGTACATGACTACTGGAAAAGCCATAGCTTTGACTAGACAGACCTTTGTTGGCAAAGTAATGTCTCTGCTTTTTAATATGCTGGCTAGGTTGGTCATAGCTTTTCTTCCAAGGAGCAAGCGTCTTCATTTTCATTTTTTCATTTCATTTCATTTTCATTAATTTCATGGCTGCAGTCACCATCTGCAGTGATTTTGGAGCCCCAAAAAATAAAGTCTCACTGTTTCCATTGTTTCCCTGTCTATTTGCCATGAAGTAATGGGACGGGATGCCATGATCTTAGTTTTCTGAATATTGAGTTTTAAGCCAACTTTTTTACTCTCCTCTTTCACTTTCATCAAGAGGCTCTTTAGTTCTTCTTCAGTTTCTGCCATAAGGGTGGTGTCATCTGCATATCTGAGATTATTGATATTTCTCCCAGAAATCTTGATTCCAGCTTGTGCTTCATCCATCCCAGCATTTCTCATGATGTATTCTGCATATAAGTTAAATAAACAGGGTGATAATATACTTGACATACTCCTTTCCCTATTTGGAACCAGTCTGTTGTTTCATGTCCAGTTCTAACTGTTACTTCCTGACCTGCATACAGATTTCTCAGGAGGCAGGTCAGTTGGTCTGGTATTCCCATCTCTTTCAGAATTTTCCACAATTTGTTGTGATCCACACAGTCAAGGGCTCTGGCATGGTCAATAAAGCAGAAGTTTTTCTGGAACTCTCTTACTTTTTCGATGATCCAACGGATGTTGGCAATTTGATTTTTGGTTCCTCTGCTTTTTCTAAATCCAGCTTGAACATCTGAAATTTCATGGTTCATGTACTGTTGAAGCCTGGCTTGGAGAATTTTAAGCATTACTTTGCTAGCGTGTGAGATGAGTGCAATTGTGTGGTAGTTTGAACATTCTTTGGCATTGCCTTTCTTTGGGATTGGAGTGAAAACTGACCTTTTCCAGTCCTGTGGCCACTGCTGAGTTTTCCAAATTTGCTGGCATATTGAGTGCAGCACTTTCATAGCATCTTTTTTTAAGAATTTGAAATAGCTGAACTGGAATTTCATCACCTCTACCAGCTTTGTTCGTAGTGATGCTTCCTAAGGCCCACTTGACTTCGCATTCCAGGATGTCTGGCTCTAGGTGAGTGATCACACCATCATGGTTATCTGGGTCATGAAGACCTTTTTGTATAGTTCTTCTGTGTATTGTTGCCACCTCTTCTTAATGTCTTCTGCTTCTGTTAGGTCCACACCATTTTTGTCCTTTATTGTGTCCATCTTTGCATGAAATGTTCCCTTGGTATCTCTAATTTTCTTGAAGAGATCTCTAGTCTTTCCCATTCTATTATTTTCCTCTATTTGTTTGCACTGATCACTGAGGAAGGGTTTCTTATCTCTCCTTGCTATTCTTTGGAACTCTGCATTCAAGTTACAAGTATCACTGATACTTGAAAGCAATCAGTGTCTGAGGTGAAAAAAACTGTAAGGATTATTCAGGTGAACTCTTCATTTTGTAGAGGAAAAACTGAGGCCCAGCATCTTGCATGAGGACATTAGATTTGAAAAAAGTAGTGTTTTAGAAAGTTTAATCTAGTAACACAGCGAAAAACCTCCTGTTGGTCTGCTACCAATAACACGTCCACTTTTCTGTTCTGGGCCAGCTTCTCATGTTTCTGTTTCATTAATTCAACAAAGTAATTAACTGCTTACCATGTGTCACACACTGCTGGTGTTGGGTACAAGCAACATACACACAGCCCACCTTACTGTTCAGCTGGCAAACTGAGAGAAAAACAGACAAAAAACAAGCAAGAAGGGATGCACAGGATATTGGGGGAGCACCTAGGAAGCTTGCCTAATTCAGGCTGGAGCAGGAGGGGATATGGAAGAGGGCTGTCATCAAAGGCTTCTAGGGGGCAATCTTATCATTCCATCTAAATTGAGAACTGAAGTTTTAACTGGGAGTTAGCCATGTGCGTCGAGGTGGAGGGCAGCTATATGTTACTACCAGAGGGGATACCAAGTACAAAGGTCAATGAAAGAACACTTGGTATGGCCATAAACAAGGAATGAAGTACTGATATATGCTACCGCATGGAGAAACGTTGACAACATTATGCTAAGTGGAAGAAGTCAGACACAAAAGGCCACATATTGCATGATGCTACTTATATGAAAACTCCAGAAGAGGTAAATCCATGCAGACAGAAAGTAGATGAATGAGTGGTTTCCTAGAGCTAGGGCAGAGGGAGGTGGCTGGGGGTGATGGCTAAGGGGTGTGGGACTTCTTTGAGGGGTGATGAAAATATTCTAAAATTGAGTGAGATGATGGATACGCAATTCTACAAATATACTAGAAGCCATTGAATAGTGCACTTAAAAAAGGAGACTGTGTTATGCTGTAGAAACTAAAAGACATATGATATGACTAGAGGATAGAGAGAGAGGAGAAGAAATAGCAAAAGATAAGGCTGAAGAGATAATTTTACTATGAAAAGCTAACATAGAGCACTATTTGAAAACTATGCATATATTAACAAAGTATTAAAAAACAGCTCTAGAATGTAGGTACTGTAATTACCTCATTTTACAGATGAG
This sequence comes from Bos javanicus, assembly GCF_032452875.1. Classification (NCBI taxonomy): domain Eukaryota; kingdom Metazoa; phylum Chordata; class Mammalia; order Artiodactyla; family Bovidae; genus Bos; species Bos javanicus. The sequence continues at coordinate 17,975,066 of NC_083897.1, read as the reverse complement.
AAAACTAAGACATAGGGAAGTTAACTTGCTCAAAGTTACACAGCTACTAAAAATGGTAAAGCTGAGATATAAACCCAGCCAGTCTTGCTTCCGAGTGTAACCGTTACACTTTACCATGAAAGCAAGATCTGATCATGAAGAGCTTTGGAAATCACGTTCAGTGCTCAGTCATGTCTGACTCTTTGCAACCCCATGGACTGTAGCCCGCCAGGCTCCTCCGTCCATGGAATTCTCCAGGCAAGAATGCTGGAGTGGGTAGCCATTTCCTCCTCCAGAGCATCTTCCTGACCTAGGGATCGAATCGACATTGGCAGGTGGATTCTTTACCACTGGGCCACCTGGGAAGCCCAGAAATCATGTTAAAGAGTTTTAATTTTGTATTGAGGTCCTCTTAAAGTGTTTTAAGCAGAGGTGATAAGATCAGACCTGTGTTGGAAAAGACCAATTGCATTCCTGTTGCAATGTGACCAAATGGATTGGGCTGGGGCAGGGAGAGGAGTAGCAAGATCAGAGGCTGTGAGATCTGTAAGGAGTTGATCTGAACTGGGGGCTGTGAAATAAGAATGGCAGTAGCAATGAGGATGAAGGATGAAGAGAAGATAGATTTCAGAAATATTTAGGAGGATTAATTGACAGAATGTGATGATTGACTGTAGAGAGAAAGTCGAGATTGACTCAAGGGTTTTCACTTGGACAGCTGGCTTGCTGATGATGCTGTTTTCTGAGCTCATAGGAAGAAGATGAATTCAGATTTTTGTATGTCGAGTATGTGCTGTGCTGTGTTTAGTTGCTCAGTCACGTCCTACTCTTTGTGACCCTCTGAACTGTAGCCTGCCAGGCTCCTCTGTCCATTGGAATTCTCCAGGCAAGTGTACTGGAATGGGTTGCCATGCCCTCCTCCAGGGGATCTTCCCGACCCAGGGATCGAATCCAGGTCTCCTGCATTGCAGGCAGATTCTTTACCACTGAGCCACTAGGAAAGCCCACGTTGAGTATAAGTTCAAGTTTAAATGTTGAGTAGGATGTTGGATATTAAGGTCCAAAAATCAAGGAGACGTACCACACCAGGCATACAGATTTGGGGAGTTATCAGCCTACTGATGGTAGGAAGCCATGGGAGTAAGTGAGTGCTCAGAGTATGTGTCAAGTGAGAAGAGAAGGCGGCCTAGGGCACATTCTCAAGGAATACCCCTATTTAAGGATTCACAGTATGAGGAGATTGAGCTGGAGAAGCCAAAGAAGTAGGACCCAAATCAGGAGAACCTGATTTTGTAGACGGCAAACAAACAGAATGCTTCAAGAACGAGGGAGTGTCGACTGCATCAGAGATATCTGAGAGCTAATGATGGGAAAGTGCCCATTGAGTTTTGCAATAAGGGGTCAGTCCATTGGTGAGTGCAATTTCAGTGGAGTATGGGGAGAGGAAGACTGATTATAGTCATTGAGAGAGTGATTCATAGGAAACTTGCTTTTTGCCTTTTTTCCACAGATCCCACTAGCTGATTTTTCTACTTGAGTTACTCTCTGCCTTGTCCAGAGAGGTAGCTCCTATTGAACACTCAGCTTCCTTTCCCTTTAAAGCTCCATTTTGCTGGTAATAACTAAATGGAAATAGGCAGCAGATAAAAAAATTCTAAGGAAGGGATTTAAGGCTTCTAGAAATCTGATAACTTTCTTATCATGGTTATTTCCTAGACCAGTTTTTTTCTAAAATATTTTCCACAGATATTAGATGATAAAAAGTTTCTGTGATTAAGATTGTTTCTTTTATATCTGACATTTGAAAGCCCTTAATATACTTATATACTTTGTGAATCTGTGGGTGCACTGAGTGTAGAATTAATGATGCTGTGTTTCTCAAACTTACTTGTTCATGGAACCTTTTGTTAAGAAGCATTCATAAGATTAGTGTTCCCCAGTATACACTTTGGGCAAGTCTACTCATGTTTATAATTCCAAATAACACTCTTCTGATGGCTCTAGAAGTTTTAAAACCCTCTTACTATTACTCTTCCACTCTTGAGGGTGGAGCTCCTACTCCTTCACCACCTCTTCAAAGTCTACATTCCCTTTCTCTTACCACCACCTGAGTGAAGCCTAATATGGAGGTGCATACAGGATCGGAATATGAAAGTCCAGCCAGGATCCCATTGCAGATGTCTAGTGTTTCATTTATTTATCCATCCATCCATTCATTCAGAGAGTAACTAAGCCAGACACTGTACATGGTCCTGGAGATATTTCAATGAATTCAACAGCAAAAAAACACAAACCTGCTCTCATGGAACTTATATTCATAGTAGCAGGTGACAGACGGTAATCAAGTAGACAAAAATATAGAATGATTTCAGGCATGAAAGGATGAACTCCTAAACCAAGTAAGGTAGAGGGAATAAGAATAGATTAGTTAAGTCTCAGGAGCAGGTATGGAGCATAGGGAGAGAAATTTCAGTTTGGCAAAGCTGAATGAATGAAACCCAGTCCAGAGCTTGGCATTACCAGTCCTTTTTTGCTTATATCTTTCTCCCAGAGAAGCTCTGGGCAGCGTTTTCTCTGCTTACTTAGAAAACCAATTGTCTTTCTTCACATCTATTGCCTGGGTAAGGATGTTAAGGAAAGCACAAAACATTCTAAAGGGCGTCAGAGGGGTAGTTTTAGACCTCCTAACTTGACACAAGTTGAAGTAATAACTTATTTTGTGTTTCTAGTTTTCAAAATGCTTTTTCATACAAGGTAGAATTTATTAGCCCCATTATATAGAAAAGGACATTGAAACTTATAGTCTGACTTGCTGAAGATTGTATAGCTGTTCATCCTTGGGATTGGGTCTTGAATTCAAGTCTAGCTGGCAAAACATCTAAACGTTGGTTATATTACTGCAGATTTAAAAATTCTCATGCTCATGGACATGTCTGGATTATTCTTGTGTGTTGGGGGGATTGGTAGGAAGTGGAGAGGGTAGAGAGGAGGAGGTGGAGTAATGATTAACTCTCCTTGAGGGGAAAATGGTCCCCGTTAATGCATTTAGATTGAATGAAAGAGTTGTCAGGGCAAGGGCCAAATAGCGATTAGATCTTTTTCCCTCCGAGTAATCTCCATTCAGGGCCACATAAATTAGAATCCTAAGGGGAGGAACTGCGAAGCAACTAACCCTTTAGTCTCTCTCCCAACTAGTCAGACACTTTGAATGAGAGAATCTGGATGGGGTTTATGTGAAGGTTTAGGTTTGTAGCTTAAAGGCAGATGTGGTGAACTTGAAGAAGGCTCAGAGGAGCTGATAAAAGGATTGCAGAATAGAGGTTGAATTAAAAAGGTTGAAAGGATTGGAACTGTTCTACTTGGGACTTGCCTACCTCTCTCATCATCCCTCATAACTTCCTGCTTGCAGTTTGTGTTTCTGAGGTACTGAAATGCTTATAGCATTTCACATCCCTCCCCACATTTCTGTGGCATTTTTCACACCATGTCTGTGTATCATGTTGTCCAATTTGCTCAGGATGTCCTCTCTCCACATACCCAGACTTTACTAAGAGTCTGCACTTAACGAACTCTTACTTGGTATCTAGGACTGTGCTAAATATTTTAGAGGCAGTGATTCATGTCATCCTCATAGAACCTTCTGAGGTGGACAGTGCTGCCTCCATTTTCCATACAAGTGAACGGAGTTCAGAGAAGTGTGGTAACTTGCCCAAGGCCACACAGTTGAATCCAGATATTTCTGATACCAGAGTCTGGCTGCCTATGTTAGTCTGGGTCTTCTGAGAAGCAGAAACCAATATGGGATTAAACGTGCAAAAATCTCTTTAGGGAAGACCAGTATGAGAGAAACTGGAGAGGTTGCTGGAGAAGGCTGAGAGCTATCAGGCTGAGATACAGATCTGAGCTGTGTTGGAAAGATAGGGAAATATCTGGTAGGACTATCCTAGATTGCCAGGTAGTCAAAGAAAGATTCAGAGAGGCCTTCACCATTCTCTTGAGCCAAAGTCTGGTGTTGGTGGATTCCTGCATCTCCCCCACAACAGGTCTGTCTTACTGTTCCTGATGGCCTCAGTCTCTTCGCTAGAGATGGCCTGTGGAAGTGCAGCCTTGCGCACATTCAGTGATGAATTTCAGAATACAGCACCTCAGGCCTTTGATCAAATTATGCTCCTTGTAGTTCAATATCAATCACCTGGGCTAATTTTGTCCCTCCAGGGGACATTTGATAAGACCTGGGACATTTTTGATTGCCACAAGTTGGAGGAGGGTGCTCCTGACATCCAGTGGGTAGAGGCCAGGGAGGCTGCTCAATATCCTGCAATGCACAGCACAGCCCCTACAGCAAAGAAGGACGTAGTCTAAATACCAATAGTGTTGAGGCTGAGAAAGGCTGCTTAGTGAAAAGCCTGAAAGGACCATTCTCCTGGCCTCTGTGATTCTTCCCCTCTCCATCATACTGCCTCTGTTGTTGTTGTCATGTCTGACTCTTTTGCAACCCCCTGGACTATAGCCTGCCAGGCTCCCCTGTCCATGGGATTCTTCAGGCAAGAATACTGGAGTGGGTGGCCATTTTCTTCTTCAGGGGATCTTCCCGACCCAGGGACTAAACTCACATTTCCTGCATTAGCGGGTGAATTCTTTACCCCTGAGCCACAGGGAAGCCCCATATTGCCTCTACCAGCAAGCTTTCTCTGCCTTTCTGCCTTACCCTCACTCCTTTAGGTGCTCTTCCTCTCCTGCTCTTACAGCATTCTTCAGATATGCATCATAGTGCTTATCAAACTGCGTTATTGTCGCACGTTTACTTATCTGTCTCCCTCTATGGACTGTGAGAACCTTGAAGGCTCTGAGCTGTTTAGTGGCAAATGTAGTCGTATATGACAGGAAGTCACATAGTTCCTTTTCAGAACCCATTTACCCTAGTAGCTCCCATAACTCTCTGCTTAATGCTCACCAGTATGGCAAAGCCCCTTTTGAACATTTTCACTTGAATGTCCTATAGTAGCTCAAACTCAACACACAGTAATAAAATTCATGCTGCTTCTCCTCAGTTGCTTCAGTCGTGTCCGACTCTGCGCGACCCTGTGGATTGTAGCCTAGCTCTGTCCATGGGATTCTCCAGGCAAGAACACTGGAGTGGGTTGCTGTGCCCTCCTCCAGGGGATCTTCCCAACCCAGGGATTGAACCCAGGTCTCCTGCATTGCAGGTGGATTCTTTACCACTGAGCTACCAGGGAAGCCCAATAAAATGTATAGGCCTCCTCAAACCTGATTTTCTTCTTATGTTTTCTTCATCTGTGAACGACCCCATAATTTATCCAACTATTGAAACTAGAAACTTCAGAGTCATATCTTTTCCTTCATCTCCCCAATATCCCTAAATCACTAAATCCTCCCAAGGATTTTACTTTTATTCCTATCTCTCAAATCTTCCCCCTTTACTCCATTCCCAGAGCCATTGCCTAAACAGTGACTCTCATCACTTCCTTTCTGCATGATTGCAAGAGTCTTTGAACTCATCACCCTGCTTCCACTCTTTCCACACATGCCCTTCAAGTTTACACTCGACACTGCTGCCAGAGTGATAAGTCTTGCACATCTGAACATATTATCTTCTGGCTTGACATGCTTCAAGGGCTTCTTGTGATCTTCAGGATAAAGTCCAAACTTCTTATCACAGTGCACATGACTTTCATGACCTGGACCCCTGCCTGGCCTTCCAATCTTGTTTCCCATCACTTCCTCACACAAACCTTTGCCTCTAACTGTTTCTCAAATGGGAGTTATTTTGCCCCCTGAGGAACATCTGGCAATAACTGGAGACATTTTTGGTTGTTGCAACTCAGGGAAGCGAGGTGCTATTCAAGTAGTAGGTCGGGTCTAGAGCTATTGCTGCTCAACATCCTACAATGCACAGGACAGCCTCCCACAACAGTGAATTATCCAGGCCATAATGTCAATAGTAACTGTATCAACTGGGCTTCCCAGGTGGCTCAATGATAAAGAATCTGCCTGCCAATGCAGGAGACACGGGTTCAATCCCTGGGTTGGGAAGATCCCCTGAAAGGAAAGGGCAACCCACTCCAGTATTCTTGCCTGGGAAATCCCACAGATAGAAGAGCCTGGTGGGTTACAGTCCATGGGGTCACAATGAATTGGAGATGACTTAGTGACTAAAAAACATCAAACTGTATCAACTACCTATAGTTCCTTGGAAACAGCATGCTGCTTTCACCAGCCTGTGTCTAAAACATGCCTTCTCTTTTTCATCTTGGCTAACTTCCACCTGCCCTACAAAACTCCAGTGAATTCTCACCTCTCCTGGGAAGCCTTTCCTGACCTCTCAGCCTAAATTAGATGTCCCTCCTTTGTGCTCCCACGGCCCTTGGTGCCTATCCCCTCAAGCACTTATAAGATAGCATTGCAATCATTTTATTGTCTATTCCCTAGACAGATTGAATTCCTTGACAGACAGTACCACAGTTTATTCATGTTTGTGTTCCCTATACTTGGCACATGGTACATTTCAATAAATGTTTATTACCTGAATGAATGACCACATGATCTAAACACATGACTGCTCAAATCCAAAACAGAGTAGAAGCTATTCCTTGTCATCATCCTCACCATTTGTCTTTATGAGATGCCTAAAATATTTACTGTGATGCTTGGCCAGCAAACCTACTAGAAGTTGATCTGAAAGGATTCCTTCATTTATTCATCAATGTTTCATTGGTTACCTAGTAGGTGCCGGACACTGAGCTAGGCACTGAGGACACAGCAATGAAAAAGACAGACATTTGTAAGTTGTCTCGAGGAATTTACAAATCTAGCAGGTTATACATGTTTGACTGAAATCTAGTTTGTCTAAGTAGACCACCTTGGGGATCCCAGTTAAGGGTCTGGAAATAATATCTATTAGAAAGAGTGCTTTCCAGTCTGGTTTGATTTGCTTGTAGTAAATTGACCATCTTGCAAATCCTTGCTGTAATAGGCATGTCCTTCCCCTTAGCAATACACAGAGTAACAATGCAGCTAAACTTGCTCTATTTCTGGCCCTGAGTATTCAGCCATAGGACTGTATCTGAAAGGAAGAAGAAGATTACTGGTCTGAATAAGCTGCAAAATAAGTGCAGCCACTTCCTTAATTGGCTTTGTATGAAGAACATGAACGCTCATTACATATCTTGTCAATTGCCCCCATCTCTGGAACTGGGGCAGCAATTAAATAATGAAAAAAGCTCACTAGCACAGAAACAGTTAACATTAACTATGGTACTGGGTGTCAGGTGAGGTTTGGGCCTGTTATCTCTTTTCTAGGAGTGTCTCAAACTCAGCTACAGCACTAAGATATCCAAAGCAAAGGAGTAAATCATTACATTTTTCCAAGTGGATCTAATGATATTCATTCAACTTATTTGAGTAGCTTTGGGATGAACTAACACTGAAAGTGAAAGCATTAGTTTTAGTTACTCAGTCGTGTCTGACTCTTTGGGACCCCATGGATTGTAGCCTACCAGGTTGCTCTGTCCACGGAATTCTCCAGGCAAGAATACTGGAGTGGGGGGAGAGGCTGGGATGATTTGGGAGAATGGCATTGAAACATGTATGTCATATATGAAACAAGTCACCAGTCCAGGTTCGATGCACGATACTGGATGCTTGGGGCTGGTGCACTGGGATGACCCAGAGGGATGGTATGGGGAGGGAGGAGGGAGGAGGGTTCAGGATGGAGAACACGTGTATACCAGTGGTGGATTCATGTTGATATATGGCAAAACCAATACAATATTGTAAAGTTAAAAAAAAAAAAAAAGAATACTGGAGTGGGTTGCCATTTCCTTCTCCAGGGGATCTTCCTGACCCAGGGATTGAACCCAGGTCTCCTGCATTGCAGGCAGATTCTTTTTCATCTGAGCCATCAGGGAAGCACTACTAAAAGACTTACTTTGACCATGACTGGAAAAAAAATGCTACAGGAAAGGTTAAACCCCAGTATGTGAGAGAATGGAAGGGACAGTATCCTCCAGATGCCCAGAGCAATTTCCAACTGACCTAACCTTGGGAGTTATCATGGAGTCTTTGGGCATCAGAGGAAACTCTGCTTTCATCCATTTAACAAATATTTATTGAGCACATACTATACATCAGTCACCACGCTGTGTGCTAGAGATGCTGCAATAGAGGGGGCGGTAAGACAAAAATCCCTGACCTGGTGGAGTTTACATACTATTGCGTAAACATTTGGTGAACAAAGATAAGCTGCTCTGTGTGTATGGGAGAATTCCTGCTGGGTTTATGTTCAGCCTTTCTCCTCACCCCTTTGCCCTCCCCCAGGAAGGGCTAGTAATTCTTTTACAGATTCTGTAACTTTGGGGGGAACTGAACTAGATGGATATATCAAATCATTGATGAAACTGTCTTGACCCTTAGGTACAATTGGAGTTTTCCCTTAAACACTTACCCTGCCTTTCAGGACTTTACTGCTATAAATGGAATCATTCTGGTTCTCAGTATCCATGATTAAGCTCCTCTGTTTGCATGTTCAAATCTTGAGGGTGCCCCTTGGGCATTTGGAGAGCATTTAGCACACTCAGCAGCCTCTGCAACAGAAGCCAAAGTGGCAGCAGGAGTGCATTCCATAAAAGCAGCTCTCTTCCTAGAGCCCATAATTAGAATGTGTTAACTACATCCTCTTTGCATCTGGTACAGAGCAATTGAAGGGTGACAGAGGCAGAATGGAAATGGTACCCATAAAAACGTCTCACTATCTGTAAAGGTAAAAAGTTGGTCTTTATTCTCACTTGTCCACTGGAAGTTAGGTTTTTTTCCCTGCCCTAGATTAGACACCTATGGAATCCTCACTATTTTCAGAGCAAAGGATTCTATGCTAAACACCACAGTTCCTGGCACATCGTAAGAATTAAAAAAAACAACAAAACATGACAGCTGTCGTCATCATCATCATCATCATGTTAGCAGAGAATGCGATAACCAGAAGAAAACACATTGGATTGAGAGGAGTTCAGGTCTGTGATCTGATTTTGTCACTAAATAGTCATGGAGTGTCTCAGATGCCATGATAAGAAGTGCAGTCTGGAGTATGGAATAGGGAGGAAGGAGGAAGTGGAAGGAATCTGCTCTCAGGAGCACACTGGGGCTAGGGAGGAAATAATCAAGTTGCACAGTGTTACTAGATACGCAGATCCGCCCTTCACTCTGCTCTGTGCCACAGGAGGCGGATCCATCTGGATTGCATTAATGGGCTCCCTTGCCTCCTGACTTCTGGTTGTGTTTGGCACCAACTGGAGATCAGAGGGTGGACGGAGAGCGAAGCTGGAGTATTTATTCCCCAGGCTCTCTTCTGATGGGCCGAGTACTGGCAGCAGCTGCTTCCCTCTGCTGAAGGCCACAGGTCCTATAAAACCACACTCTTCATACTGTTCCCACTCCTTAGCCCTTCGGGTGGGTAACAGCTCCCTGCTATTACTATCTCCTGGGTACCATTCAGTCTCTTGTGAAGTTCCTACACTCTACTCATACCTTTATAAATAACCTCTTTATGAAATTCTCCCAACAGTACTCAGTTTGAGTATGCCATCTGTTTCCTGCCCAGACCTTAATTGATAAACCTGGGTGATTCTTGTACTCTATCCCCAAACCCAAGGCATTAGCATCATCACATCAGAAGACGTCCCTCCTTTTGGTCCCTCAAGCCCCTAGCACAGTGCTTGGCAAATAGAAGGTACATGGTAAAGATTAGTTAAATGAATAAATTAATGGACTTTAGTGAGGAGAGCTGCGTGGTCCAAAGGAAAGACTTAACTAACTTGGGTATAGTTCTGGTCATCAGTAGTTCTCGAAGGGCCAGTCTGGCAAAAGGAGCTGCCTTATGGTGGGGGCATAGGATTTAGGGAGAGCAGAATCCAGCTCTTAGAAGAAGGTTGGCAGAAATCGAGCAAGAATAGTTTCTAAGACCCTCGTCACTGCCTGAGGTTCAAGATAGGGCCCAGATATGGGTGTTTAAGGACAGAAAAAGCAACATTGCAGTTACACTTAATCACTGGAGTTCTGGAGGAGAGTGTCCTGACTGATTGATTTATAGGCCTGGAATCTATTGAGTAGGAGTCAAAGAGTCTAATTCACTAGGCTGGCATAGTTTGAGGACTATTAACTAGTCATCCATGAAAGGTATTTATTGGGCTCCTTATTCTGATTTTGACACTTACCAAACAATCTTCAAGACTTAACTCAGTTTTCATTATCTTCCTTCTTGGAGAGACAGTACACAAACTAGCCAACAAGTACCATTTTTTCAGTATAAAATAATGAGTAATGGTGGGTGTAAGGTTAAGAACATGGGCATTAGAATCAGATAGACTTTTATTAATAAAAGAATCCTAACTTGCCCAGCTTGGGTAAGTCCTAACCTTTCTGAGTCTTGTTTATTGACTTTAAAAATGAAGGTGGCGGGAGTAGTTTTCTCATAGTGTTGCTATGACTGTTAAATAAGATAATTCACATAAAGCCCTTAGAACACTTCTTGGCATATAGTAAATACATAGTAAAGTAATTTTAGTGCATCATTTATATTAGTACTTGACTTTCTTGTTTATCAGTCCCTTGGAGTTTGATTGACCCTAGAGCAACTCTTAAAAATAAGTTTCTGAATCTGCAATACTGAGGCCTGTGGCCAATCTTCATGATGCCGCCGCAGCCATTCCTTAGCTCAGCTCTATGTCAATCACTAGCATTGGCCAGAGGAGAACAGTTCTCTCTCCTCTGGGCTCCCTCAGCTTTCGGCTTGTGCTTCTGTCATAGTGAGCCATGTGAGTGCAGGGTGAGGCGCAAGAGTACAAGCTCAAATACACTTTTTGAAGAGTTTTAAAATAAAATTTCATTTGCATACATCATTCTAGGATGTCAACCTCTTCTGAAGAATAAGTTGGGCACTTTCAGCATATGAGGGCACCTGCGTCTCTCCTCTTATTCCAATCCCTGTTCCTTCCACTCCCAGACACCTGCCTCCTGCTCTGAACAAGTGTTGGAAAGCAAATATGGCCGAAATAAATACCATTCAAGCAGTGCCTACCCTGCAGGGAGCCCATAAAAGGAGAAGGCCCCTCTAAACTGGAGATCTGTTTATTTTGCAATTAACAAAAGGTCAGGAGGCCTGGCATAGAATCCAAGTGTAACTCTGCTGTGTTAGCAAGAATTGTGGAGTTTGAAAGTTATTGCTGAGGAATTGGTATTTTTATTATGAATTCTGAGAAGCCAAAGGTTTCTGGGTAATATGTGAATCACAGCAAAGTATTCTGCCATGGTTTGACCCAAAGTTAGCTCCTTTTTGGTGATATAAAAGGTCAATAGGTCATGGGAGCTCCTCTGTGTTACCTTAAAATGACCCCTGTTGAGGATGTAACAGATTATTAATCAGGAGCCATATCAAGGAGCTATGGCTAGGGAGGAGCCAGCTTTCAACCTCTGATTTAGGACCTGGGAATTTACAGTTCTCTTTCTTCCGCAGGGCCCTAAATTGGCTTGACATAAGTTTAACAGGAACGTTTATTTAGCTGTGGTTCTTTTCATCACAGGGTATTATGGGATATCATCCATTCAAAAAAAGTTTTGAGCACCTACTATGCACTAGGTACTGAATTAGAGTGATGAAGACACACAAAAGAATCAGAGGACCTTGTCCTCAAAGTACTTGAAGTCCAGCAGTGACACAGACATGAAAACAGAAATGCAAAAAAAAAAAAAAAAAAAAACAACAAACAGAAATGCAGTAAGTTGTTATGGGTGATGTGATGGAGCGTGTACCAGGGCACAGTGAGACCAAAAGGAAAGAAAGTCAAGTTGTTTAGTCGTGTCCGACTCTTTGCGACCCCATGGGCTGTAGCCTACCAGGCTCCTCCATCCATGGGATTTTCCAGGCAAGAATACTGGAGTGGGTTGCCATTGCCTTCTCCAGAGGATCTTCCCGACCCAGGGATCAGACCTGGGTCTCCCACGTTATAGGCAGATGCTTTACCGTCTGAGCCACCAGGGAAGTCCAACCAAAAAGAAAGAGTAGGCCAATGTAGCCAGGGGAAGAGTGAGAGACAGGAAAGACTTCAGAGAGGAGGTAGTGTATTTCAATTGCATGAGCAAAAAAGCATCTTTTAAATGAGAAAAGTGCCTCCCTAAGATTTGCTTCATTGTTGCATTGGCCACAGCATCACTGATCCTGCATTTACTTTAGCCCTCTTCTATTGGCTTGTATCTACTTGTACTTTGAAAATTGGTTTTGAAGTCTTAATTGTAAGATTGTGCATTTCAAATTCTTTCACTTTGCCTTTGAAGCTAAAACGCTTATGCTCCTCTATCCCTCAGTTAATGCATATATTACATTGGTTAACAATGAAACATTTCTGTACTACGTGTGTCATCTCAGGCCGGAAACTTCTTGGAAGGGGAATCCCTTTGTTGTTATAAGCTGCCTGCCTTGTAAGCTTTTAAAGCTTATTACATGAGGTGCATGCTGGGAGGTAAGGGATGATAAAGTATTTGGGCTACAAAACCCAGTTCAGAATACTTACCTCTTAGCACTAAACTACCTCAAACCCTCAGTCACATGTCTTACCTGCTGCTAGCCAGGTAAGCTCCTATCACCAAGCCTTAACACTCCCTTTCTATTGATGAGACTCAGAACCAGAGCAGCATCATTGCTTCTTTTTTATTCCTGGGGCTCTCAGAATGCTTTTTCAACAGCAGGTCATAATTCTTGTCATATAGGAAACAAATATCAATACAACTATCAATTGACATATGTGTGTGTGTGTATGTGTGTATACACACATATATAAAACCAAAGACCTATATAAAGCTTCTGAACCTGGCTTAATGTCTTCCTGGGAAACTCCAGCTACTGCACACAGGCTAGAACCCTTGGCATGATAGACTCCCACAGGCTTTAGAGATGAAGTGCTCTTAATATGATTAGAAACATGAAATTCTTATTTAAATATTCTCTTTACACATGTCCTTTAAATGACGTATGGCTCACTTTTTTTGAGCATGCACTTTATAGCTTGATGATCTTAGAAAATATTGTTCAAAAGTAACACATCACAGGTGTCATTGCAATCCAAAGAGATATCTCAAAGGGCGTGACCGGCCAGAGCATCTTCTAGGATACCTCTAAGTTATCTCATTCTAGGATACCTCTAAGTTATTGATGAGCATTTGAGCTTCATGTTTGAAGCCCAAATGCTTGAAAGCTAACTTAATTTGACATTAGCTTGATAACATTTATGAAACCAAAGAAGAAAAACAAAGTTGTTTGGAACTTGGCAAGAAAGTCAGTGCTCATTCTTGTTGTAACACAACTTTCTAGTGAGAACCAAGGTAAATAATAAGTTGGGAAAAAATGGTCACCTATTGATCCTAATAGTGAGATGTCAAACCGTGTGTCTCAAATTAAAAGAGAGGGTGCGAGAAACCTCTTCTTCCTTACCACTTGCAAACTACTTGAAAATCTGCCTCAGTAAAATCTCATCTATTTGGACTAATGGGGGTGGGGGCAGGCAGACCAATCTGAATTAGTGACAGGTTGGAATTCTGGAATGTCTTAAAACATGCCCTTTTATTAGTTGAAGTCTATGTGTACAATAACTCAAACTAACTGCTCACAATGGTTCCCAAGAGAGATTCTCGGAGACTTGCTTTCTAGAATAGATAAGACCCATTTGTTATTAGCAGTTGCCATTGACTCATAAACCATGTGCTGAAGTCCTTAATAAGTTTGTTCCTTTAAGGAGATAGAAATGCATTTGCAGTATGGTTTAAAGAATCCTGCCCAGCAAACTTTTTCTTCATGGGGAATGCAAAGAGATCTCTCCCTAGAATCTCTCACACACAGTTGCTTGTGGGCTGAGGTAAAGGAAGTTAAGAGAAGCAGAGAATGTAGAGTTGGGAGAAACAACCCTTCCCCACACCAGCCTCTGCTTGAGTCCTTCTGGTCACAGGAACGGAGATCACTACCTCAGGAAGCTGATCAGTGCTAATGTTTAGAAACGGTGTTCCTTTACTCTCCATTATTTGAGGGGAGGACAGCTCCTCAAAGCCTCTGTGAGGGTGGATTTGTCACATCAGTATCTTTTGCCTCCCTGCCTCCTTCACTTGGGTGTAAAAGTGAAAGCTGATCTTGGTTGCCCACCCATCTCCTGTCCTCCCCCACTGCTTCCTCTCTCATACTGGAGCCCTGTAATAAAAAACAGGAAACAAACTGTTAGCTGAAAACCAGTCGTGTCCCTTCTTGGGTTATTTGCCTACTCATTAGGAGTTGTGGAAGATCCTAATCCTTCAAGATTTGAAAAAAGGACTATAATTGTGGAATGCATGACAGGCTGTGGCGTTGATATATTTTTGAGAAATGTATTGGGAGCAGCATCTAGTCAAATTACCCTGTATGGACAGCCTGCCCTCCTTCCATCCCAAAATGCACTCACCTTTGCTCTGTTGGGTAATGTAAATACCCAGCTGCCTCTCCATATCTGGGCTGAATGTTTGTGTTCTCTTGCCTGTGTGGCCTTGACATGCCTGACCACATCATGAAGGGTCTGTATTACAATGTAAACTTCAGCAAAGGGTTTGTGTTTGTTAATCTTTGAACAATGCTCACAAAAAGCGGTTTAATAAGTGTTTAAAATTTTTTTAAATTGTGGTGAAATACACTTAACAGAAAATTTACCATCACAATCATTGTAAGTGTACAGCTCAGTAATATTAAGTATATTCAAGTTGTTGTGCTCCAGAGCTCTAGAACTTTTTCATCTTGCTAAACTGAAACTCTATGCCTGTTAACATGAGAAACTTTCCATTCCTCCCTCTTCCTAGCCCCTGGCAGCCAACGATTCTACTTTCTTGTCTTTTTGTGGCTGGTTTAATTCACTCAGCATAATGTCCTCAAGGTCTATCCAGTTACACCATGTATCAGAATTTCCTTCCTTTTAAAGGCTGAATAATACTCTATTTGTATGCATAAATGCTGCTATGAGCTGCTGCTGCTACTGCTGCTAAGTCGCTTCAGTCGTGTCCGACTCTTTGCGACCCCATAGACGGCAGCCCGCCAGGCTCCCCCATCCCTGGGATTCTCTAGGCAAGAACACTGGAGTGGGTTGCCATTTCCTTTTCCACTGGTGTACAAATAGCTGCTAAAGCTTCTACTTTCACTTCTTTTGGACATATACATAGGAATGAAATGACTGGATCATATGGTAATTATATTCTTAATTTTTTGAGGATAATAAGTTTTTTTAAATGAGACTGAGGAGGCAGAGAAACATAAAGTAGATGCATGATTATATTAGAGTCTCCCATTTCACTACACATCTATTGGGTGCTCACCATGTGCTCAGTGCTGTGTCTGATATAACTTGAGACCTTATAGTTCCTTCTTGGCTCTCACTACAATGTCATCTCCATAAAGGTGAGGATTTTTGCTTATTTTCTTCACTGCTGAATGCCCAGAACCTAGCATAGCACCTGACATTCAGTAATTTTTTTCACCAAATACTACTGAATATCTAGTATGTATCAATTACAAAATGATCATGAAAGTCAGTGAGGAAAGCGATGTTTCCTGTCTTCTTGACTCGTGAGCAGAGTGGGTGAAAGGAGGCAACAGGGTCTTTCCCCCATTACTCTGTGCTAAACACTGGTGATACCCTACTTGCAAAGGGAGAAAGGGGTGAATTTAAGACCAAGAGAGAGCAGCTCAGCTAGAAATAAAGATCAGCGGAGACAGAAGCTTTTTGTGTTCCTAGACAGACAGCTGCCCATTCACAATACTGAAGCCATATTGAATTAGGAAGAGAGCAGAGAGCAGTACTTGATTATCCAAATCAACTGCTTATCTTGGCAGGGCACAATGAGCTCTTGACTGAAAAGAATTTTATTTTACTTTTGCATCAAATCGAAGTGAGGAGTTGGGGGCCCAAGCAGAGCTTTCAAATTAGGGGATTTAAGATGTTACCTCATACCTCGTCAATTCCACTTACAGAATATTAAAGAATATTCTCAGAGTTCTCTGGGGTTCACAAAATGGTGCATTCACGTAACAATGCCCATTCAAGGGCCCTTCCCTAAGTTAGCATGAGATATACTATTGCAAAAGTTTGTCTGGTAGGGAAATACCTAGGGTTCTTCACAAAGCCCTCAAAGGATTTGGCAGTCCTGTGCTGGTTCCAGGTATGCAGCATTTCTTATCCCTTCTGTGAGCCTCAGAGATTTTTCTTGTCTATTTTCTACTTTTAAAACCACCACCACCACTTATTCCATTCCTTAGGGTCCTTTTCACTTCCTTTGGGGTAGGCTGTACTCTCTCCCGTTATCCTCTTCTTGCGGTAATCCCAGTGCTGATACTTCAAGGGAATAAGCAAGTTGCAAATACAGAGAAGAGTTACACAAACTCAAGCCATTTCACAAAGTTCTTGTAATTAGTTCCTGCTTCGTTTCCTCGAAGGTACCCAGAAGCCCCAGTGGTCTGTTTTCTTTTATCTGTGAGGGTGGCACTCCTTCTTGCTTATAGGATAAGGCAACACTAATTAGCCTAGCATTCAAGGTCCTCTAGAAGCAGACTAAGGTCCAGCGCTCCATTATTATCTCCCACTTGTCTTCCAGTCTACACAAACTGTCTGCTCCCATCAAATGGTCTCCTAATTGTTTCCCTCCCCAAACTATTTTCATTCCTGTTTCCTGGTCTTTGTTCACATTAATTCTCTCAGGCTCTCTGCTACTCTTTCCTCAGGGCTTGGAGTCTTACCTTTTGTGACCACCTGGGCCCTTTGGGCAGAGTTACTCCTTCCTTGGAATTCCAGTAATCCTTCTAGTGTGAGCCACTTCTCTGGATTTAGCACATGGGAGTACATATGTGTGCAGGTGTGCCTAAGGGCAGGTGGTTACTCCATCTCTAGGACTAACAGCACTATGCACTGAGTAGGTACTCAGTAAACATTTATTTTTAATGATGATGTCATGTTCTTGAAGCCTGTTCTTTCTTTCCCTAGGTAATGTTTACTAATGTGAATGAAGTGTTGCTGAGACTTGCTCATGTTTTTAAAAAGATGAGGATGGTGATGACTCAGTGGCAAGATCTTTTGGCAGAGAATTCATCTTGAAAATACTTGTATTATCCTAGCAACACACATGTAACAAGGGGAAACAGCCCAACAGTCTTAAGATAAAGCAGCAAAGATTTTTAGGATTTTAGTAAGCAAGACTTTCTTTCTTTCTTTCTTTCATCAAAGTGATTAAACACTGGAATGAGCTACAGAGGTAGATTATTAAGAAAATTTGGAGGGCTGGACAATTTATTCATTCATTCAAAGGAAAACGGGGAGGCAAAATAAAGGAAGGGGGAAAAGTTTAAGTATGAAGGATTTGGCATTTATCCATGTAAAACAGAGGAAGGCGGATGCAATCTTTTTTTTTTTTTTTGCACTTTTTGGTCTTTCAGCTATGTATGGCTTCCCCAGCAGGATGAAGAGCCTTGTGGTGGGTGGGGCTCCTTCTTCACTGGGTTGTATAGCCATCAAGCAGGCCAATAAAATTAAAAAGGCAGCAGATGTTTTTCTCCCCAAAGAAGGGGTTGAAATGGTTATTGAGTAACTGTTTTTGTGATAATGTCCATATACATTTAATCACAAAAAGATACAAACAAATGACAATTGTAGCTCTGATATACTTCACCCAAAGAAGTATTGGGGGTGAGGGGTAGAAAAGGACCTGCTGATACAACAAAGGGGCATCAGGAGTTGGAAAAAAGATAGGCTCATGCATGTAGCAGGACAGGAAGTAAAATAATAAAAAGAAGTACAGAAAGTCACTGAACGGAAAGCACGAAAACAAAAATAAAACGTTAGTGAGAAGTTTGGAAGTTTGCGATTAGATTCTTGGAAGAAAGTACAGACGATTTGGCATGTATTGCACAAAAAGCTGGTGATTGAATCCAATACAGAATACATCAATCCCAGAAACATCAGACCTTGCACTGCTCAATGACACAGTAATTTCAGGTGTCCAAGAGTAGGAATCTGTGTTTCTAATAAGTGATTTTGTTGATTGTTTGTAGTTGCTATTCAGTCACTCACTTATGTCCAACTCTTTGCAACTCCATGAACTGCAGCATGCCAGGCTTCCTTGTCCTTCACTATCTCCCTGAGTTTGGTCAACTCATGTCCATCGAGTCAGTGATGCCATCCCACCACCTCATCTTCTGTTGCCCCTTTTTCCTCTTGCCCTCAATCTTTCCCAGCATCAGGGTCTTTTCCAATAAGATCAAAGAAGTTTGGGGAGCACTCTCCTGTAAGGTAGTAGGAGTTTCATCAAAGTGTGAAACATCAAATGATTTCACTTGAAAGACAATTCATACAGAAGACAGAAGGAGAAGTGGGATAAAAGATTGAAAATTTGATTTGAGGAATAATAATTTTCTTTTGCCCTTCTTGCTCCCAAAATGATTAAAGGTAACATAGTTATTAATAATGGATACTAGCTGCTTGGCACTATACATGTATTATTTAATGCCTACAACAACCCCATGAGGGAGAAACTGCAATTGTTGTTTCCATTTTACAGATGAGGAAACTGAGACTCAGGTTAAACTATGAAAGGGTGGAGCTAGGATCCAGAGCCTCCGCTGCTCTTGTTTCATGAAACTGTTTACAAACATCACAAGAGACCAATCCAGAAATCCCAGAAACAACAGCAAAAAACACAACTAAGTGAAGAAATTTGGATGAAGAGAAAGCAAAGGAAGGAAAGTGGGTGAAGCTGAGATAGGGTCCTGTTCATTGATCTACATTTGGCTCTGAGCTTTCCAACAGTCAAAGGGAAAGAGGCAACATCTCTTGATTCAAAGTATCCATAAGGTGAAAGCAAACCTGCTTTTTAGGAGAAACATAAGGATCTCTGGTAGAATTTCCTGAGAGCAATGTCCCATGTGGGTCCTCAAATAGAGGAGAAATGCTTCTATTGAAAGGATTTTTTCAAAGGAGAAAGGAAACTTTACTATATTAATTTTTTAAAGCTTGGGAAAGCAAATGTTTAAAAAAGGAAATAATTTGAAGATGGATTATAATATTATTCCCTTGTAAATATGTTTTACAGTTCACACTTTTTATAATAAAAGAACTACATGTGGAGTTCTTGTCTTTTGAGATCTTAAAGAGAAAGGTGGCTATTCCTCTGGCGTGGATGCCTGAAGGCAAGGACTGGCTTAATGGGGCCCCCTCCAAATCAGGGGCTGTGATTCTATACTTCTGTCGCTGTGCAAACACTTTTACCTGGGGCAGCTTAACCAGTCTTAAACCTAAAGACTCAGCCACAGCCATGGCAATGAATGCTTCCATTGTGAGAATCCTTTCTGATAAAACAAATGGTTTTTAAAAAAAAAAAAAAAACACATACACACATACACACAATAAAACAAAACCTCCACAACATTCAGGATTCAGACACACCCAAGTAAGACATTTGCAGTAACAAAAGTTTCACTTAGTAAATGCTTGTCACTGGGGATGGAGAGTCAGCACTTAAGCACCAGTCGTTTAACTCCGAGCGTTTGCTGAAGTCCTTTGTGTCTTAGATGTCAAAGAAATCTTTTCTAAGGGAGCCATCAACACCACCTCAGGGGTGATGTTTTAAGCCTAATGTGAAAAAGAGAGCTTCTCTAAAACTTCTTATATGATTAACACAGTTGAATGCCCTTTATGACAAAGCATGGGGAGTGCAAATAAAATTCTCTTCAGGAGGAGACCTTCGTCCTTGCTTTTTTCTTAAATCATTTCTTAGCAATGTAACACTGGGAAAGAACTTTCACATTTCAGGGGGATAAAAGCTCAGGAACATATAGCTGTGCGGTTTAAACTGACTCAACTCATCACGAATCGGGTCAAATGGCTCAGAAGAGGCTTCCTGGCTGTATGCAGCGAGGCTGAAACCTGGAAAAGAGGGGAGACAATCGAGTTACCGTCACCGTGTGTGGGGGGAAATGTGTTATGTGGCAGTAGTTAACCCAACAGCATTTGCCTTTGAGGGTCTATTTGAATCTTTGGCCTTCTGTCTAGTGCGGCACATCCAGGAAGAAGTGCACAGGAGGTTTCTCTAAAAAAAGAATGAGATGCTTGCTTCTGCAAAGAGAAGGGTATGGTTATGCCGCTGTCAAATGAAAGACTTCAGCCTTCCAACAGAAGGTGTCACCCTCTGGAGCGCCTGATGGACTGCTACCCTAACAGGTTTCCCTTTATAAACAGAGTCCAGCCGCTTTGGCCTTATCTACTTGATTCTGAAATAGCTCGTCAATTTAATAGCATTCAGGTTGTTTATGCACACACAAGGCCCTTTGAAAATAACCCTTTTCATGTCGCCAAACAGGCATTTTGAAATCAACTAATTGGATGGTTGTCTGAATTCAACTCGTTGTTTTAAAAATAACCAGTTGTTCCACTGAATTACATTTTTTTACCCCCAAGCCAATTGGTGTGTGTAGACAGAGTTTGAGTCAATCCAGATGGCTGGCTGCATTTTTGACTTGAACTGACTGGATGTTTTGTGGTCAGATATATACAGCTCTTGATAGCCACTGGGGAAATGGAGTAGAAGGGAAGGAAGGTGTAGGAAAGTTAGGAGAAATTATATCAACAAAAGTTTCCATCTTGAGTGCTGTGGATCCAGACATTTTCTGCAATCAATCCTCCCTCCCCCTCAACACACATGCACACACGCACGTGCGCACACACACACACACGCACACACACACACACACGCACGTAGTTAAGAAAACAGAAATAAAGTAATAACATCCCTCCCAGCTGGCTCTGCTCACGGCTGTGGGTCTTTTCTTTCTTTATTTCTCTCCATGAATTTCTTCACCGCTTGGGTGGCCTGTGGAGGGATTCTGGCAACTCAGCATCATTGGTTTAGCTCCCTCTTAGGCTAACTTTTCCTTACTGTGTGGAGCTCTCCTTTGAGGGACTTCGTGCTTCTCTCTGTCTGTAAAAGCAAGGCAGGAAGAAGAGGGCTTCAGGCAGACCTGAATCCCTAATTCCAAGCATGAGGCCTGACTCTGACCCATGGAACCACTTTTCCTGAGGGAAACTGAATTTCCTGTAATGAATGTAACCAGTTCTCCCTGCTCAAGCATTACTACTACGTTTTGAGAAATTCTGAGTTTTGTGTCATATATGGGCTCCATAATTAGCTGTCAAATTCCGCTGGCATGAGGAAGTGCAGTTCAGATGCTTTCAAAGGCTACTTCATTCAGACTTAATTTAATTTCTTCATCTGCCTTTCTGATAACATGATGACAGTAGAACCACCTTACAAGGAAGAAAAGGTTCTTCAAACATTTAAAATCAAACTGCAGAGGCAATTTCCAAAATGCCTTCCACCTTTTTTCCCACAAACTTCGAGTGAATTATATGATACAAACTCACTTTTCTACTGCCAACATGGTGTCTTTTCTACCTTGTGCTAATGTCATCGTTTGCAGTGAATCGAAGAGCAAAAGAAATATTCTGTTTGAAACCTGGCTCTGTCTCTGTTGTCCCTAACTTCTCTCTCTCATTTAGTAAATCTCAAATTGGCGTGCTTCTCAGAACATGTCATTTTTCATGCCTGGCTCTTTAAGGTGCATATTGAATCCTGGGAGGCTTTCAGAGACATCTGGATAACATTCAAAAGTTTTTGCCTATGACATTTAGGTTTTAAACCACTGCCACATGGCTTGTTGGGATTTTGTAGTTTGGGAGGTATTGGAGGTATCTGACTCATGTTATGGCCCTGTCTTCATTGCTGACCAGCTATCTATGTGACCTTGGGCACATCACTTTACTCTCTGAATCTCAGAGGTTTTCTCATCAATATTATGGGGGCAATAATATTTGCCCCCACATCTATCTCATGCCTGATCTAGCTCAGAGGACTCTTGGGAAGAACAATCCAGATAAGGCACAGGGAAGCCCTTTGTAAGAAGAATGAAGTCTCAAACAAATATAAGAGATTCTCAAAAGAGAAAATTTAACTGGGATTATTACTTAATAGGTAGTCCTGAAAACTTGGCCCTTCTTTCCCAGATCAAGAGGTTTGTTGTCAGCTCACAAAATTGCACCGTGTGCTACCATTACTTTAATTCCTGCTTGTTGAATTTTTTAAAAAAACCCAAAGATCAAATTCTAAGGAAAAATGATATGAGTAGATATATTGCCTCAGTTTTCAGAATCCATAATAATATTAGCATAGGTTTAAGGAAACTTGGCAGGCTTAAAGTTTTTTTTTTTAGTATTAATGACACTAAATATAATGACTATGTTAAAGTAATCAGTAATATTACAAGTTCTGTTTGCAGCAAAACTAAAGTGAGAAAGTGAATTTCTCCCTGGATTTCAGATTCAGCTCTGCTTCAGTTGTGAACACAACTGCTTATAGCAAGGTAACCTGCTGTTCTTCTCATTTTAGAGGCAAGAACTAAGCCATATCTATGAAAATATACAAAAGGACAACAGGCACATCCATCCTTTATTCTTTGATGTTTCTGTTTAACCGTCTCAGGGTTTCCCATCCTTGAGTGGTGTAGGGGCAGCTGATAAAGCCCCGATGATTTAGAAGCACACAGAATCCTGCTTTATATTATCATCTTGTCTAGCTGCTCCCATGTGATTAAATGACCTTTTTTTGCCATAGGAGCAGTTATACTGAGGAAGATGAACTTTCCCTTCCATCTGTGTGTGAAATGTTGTTCCTCCATATGCAGACTATCAGCCAAGAGAATGGCATTCTTTCCGGTTGTCAGGATATCATTGGCCTTTTTCCTCTGAAGAAGAGTCAATTCATAGCCTAGTATCAAGCAGAAAAAAAGAAAAATAAATACATCATGATGTTTCTGTACAATGGTAAGTTTGAAATGATATGAGTATATGTGAGTATGACTGTGAAGTTTAAAACTAGGGTAGATCTGGCTGCAAGCTTAAGTTTGAAAACTTTTTTTTCAGAAGTGAATTTGAGCTCCTGTAGTTACATCCAGGAAATACGAGCCATTACTAAGGCTGGGAATTGAGGGTAAGGCCAAAAAAAAAAAAAAAACACACACACAAAAAAAAACACAAAAAAAGGTCTGGAAATGTAATTGTAATTGGGGAGGCCAAACGACAGAGGTTAAGCCCTGGGAAATGGAATGGCAAATCGGTCTGAGAATTCCTGGGCCTGTGGCAGGTCTCTTGCTGGACTCTGGCCATCAATGAACACTGCTTAGCTCTCATACTCTCCACATGGACCTGTTTTAAGGGAGGCTGAAGGAGGACTGAGCAGCAGGCAAGATTGTGAAGTTCAAGGAGACCCTCTCAGAGCATATGCCTCCTTCAAACTTATGAATCATGTAAAACCTTGATAATCTGGCAGTCCCAGTGCTGGCATTGAGGTAACCCTGGCAGTGAACTGACAACTGAAGATGCCTGCTCACTCAGATGGTTAAAACAAACCTGGAAAATGTACATGAGGGCAAAAATTTTGCCCTCATCACTATATCACCAGTGCCTAGAACATAGTGACTGTTCTATAAATGTTGGTAATACAAATATTAATTAATGTTTATTACAAATAAACAAACAAACCTGGCTTTGATGGCCTTTAAGAGAAATAGCCTTAAAGTTCATAGAATAATATGAATACCTACAACATGCCAGAAGCTTTACCTATTTTATCTCTAGTCTCTCAAAGACCTTGCAAGGTTATATTTTTCCTAACATACAGAAAAGCTGAAAGAATATTATAGTGGACACTAGTATTCTGACTGCCTATATTCCATAAGTACCATTGTGTTCTCTTTGACTTATCATATGGATCTATCTATCTATTCATCCATTCATCAACGGAGGTTAAGTGTTTAATCCTCATTTTGTAAGTGAAGTCTCAACCAGGTAAGGCGGCTTATCCAAGGTCCCCCAGCTAGTAAGTAATAGAGCTGAAATTTGGACTTGGAACTATTGAACTGCATAACCTATGCCCACTCCACCACGCTGTGTGGACTTTTGTGATCACTGTGTTGCAACATAAGTTAAAGCAAGTAAACTGGAGGGTGGGTTGAAATCGACTGAGAGGTTGAAGGTACTAGTGCTGAAATCAGAGGAACATCCTAGGAAGGGCTAACGTAGCCTTTGACCTCAGTATTACAATGTGTAAATAGCAGACTAACGCAGGAGGGCAAGGATCTATACATTCTACATCATATGGTAAAGAGGAAGAGATAAATCATTACAGGGTATTCTTTTTAAAAATTAATTAATTATTGTTTTTCGCTGTGCTGGATCTTTGTTGCTTCATGTGGGCTTCTCTAGGTGCAGAGAGAGGGGGCTACTCTCTAGCTGTGGTGCATAGGCCTCTCATTGTAGGGGTTTCTCTTGTTGCGGAGCATGGGCTCCAGGCACCGGGGATTCAGTAGTTGTTACACGTGGGCTTAGTTGTCCCGCAGGATGTGGGATCTTCTCAGACCAGGGATCGAACCTGTGTCCCCTGCACTGGCAGGTGAATTCTTAGCCAGTGTGTCACCAGGGAAGTCCTTCTACAGGGAATTCTTGTTATTGTTTTTAAGAAAGCAAGTTTCATGCCATGCCATAGACCCAGCATAGACTCAGCTTATTGTCTCACCATTTCTGTAGATTCATAGCCTAGTATAAAAATTGAATATGATATAACAGAACATCAAGAATAGATTAGATTAGATTTCATATACTTTGTTTACTAAGGCAGGGAAATATGTAATACAGTTCAGAAAGATTTCCATAGAAAGGATTGACACAGGTTTTCAACAGGGCAAAATGAATACTAAACCCCCCTAAAAGTTTATTACCATAATTTCCAAACAACAAAGTAATTTGTTAGGCCCATGTATACTGAGATTTAGGTAAACATAGTCTCTTACCTTTAGTACTTTACAATCTTAAAGAGTCAACATCAAAGCCTCAGTTATTTAAAAAATTTAATGACTTAATTACAAAAATCTCTAATTTAGATTTTTGGAGATAAAGAAAACACAAAGGAAGTATGTCTGTTTATATTTCCACTCTTGCAATATTGCTTACAACAAGCATTACTGTGCTGCTCATTAGGAGAAAAATTAGATTTTAAATGTTGTACACAATACTTGGATTAAAGAGAGTGCTAAGGAATCAACAAATATACCTTGAGAATCTCCTATGAAGCCATTTCTGGGGTCTGTGTTGTGGATGCATTCAGCCTTTCATTCAATAAATAGGTACTGGGGGCCTACTATATCCTAGGCACTGCTCTAGATTCTGGGTACAGAAGTGTAAGAACTCTTCCTTCAAGGAGTTCACAATCTTAGAGACACAGACTGTCAGAGGTGGAAGGAACCTTGGAGAGCATGAAGTCGGCCATCCTCAATTTACAGTTAAGGAGGCTGTGATTCAGAGATGTGAAGTTGCATATTCAGGGTCACAATGCTCAGAGAGGCAGGATGAGAATGAGAAACCAGTGCTTTAGACTGCTGCTCCTCTGCTCCTTCGATTATTCCAATCTATTTGGGAAGACAGGGTACTCTCACATGAAACAACTTCAGAACGATATGAGACAAAAAGCTGCTAACAAACCATATGGTATTAAGCATTAGTTTAACAGCAGTTAGGGAAGGACTGGAGACATCCAACAGAGCTTAAATCTTCTGAGTAATGACATGCAGTTTATTTATGGCAGGGGAGACTTGCTGTACTTCTGACATGAGAATGAATGAGATGAAGGCATTCCAAGGAGCCTACTTCCCTCTGTATCTTATCATCTTGTTTTGTTTTGGTATGTTTGCTATGTTTTTGTACACAGGCAAGCGTCTCTTTCATTTACAACAGAAAACATGACATAAATTAGGGGGGAAATAATGGATATAATAAAACATGAAGGTTGTAGAGATCAACCTCCATTCTGTAATTTACACCAAGTTCTACTGAGGGGCAAAATCTCATGCAAACCATATTTCCTGTCTTCTGAGTATTACTTGAATAAGAGTGAGCCAAAGAAGAAGAGTGTTCCTATGGGATAATTTTTTTGGAGAAATCTTTTAGTTACACATTTATCCTCACATGGGCTACCTATTATTGGAAAGTTTTTATGCCTTGTGAATAGGAATTCCCTATAATTAGGGAATGTGGGAATTTTTTTTGTAAAGAAAAGCATTTCAGAGCTTTATTTAAAAACATTTACTCAGTGACTACCATGGGCCAAGGCACTGTGCACATACTTAGCATAATACTTCTCAAACAGTTTGTAGTGAAGGGTCAATTTATTTAATATTATTTTTATTTTCTGATATTAATGTGAACTCCTGATCACCTAAAGCTCAAAAGTCATGATAGAGACAAAAAAGTAAACATACATTTACCCAATGTGGTAAATGCAGTGGTCACCCCAGGTTTTGGTACAGCAAGTGTAGCAGCCTCTGGGCTTGGTTGGTAGGGGATGGAACCATCTAGCACTTCTCTTCCCCTCCTTTGGCTGCAGGTCCCAACCGTACTGCCTCTGAACAACACAGTTTCTAATAGGTAGACTTTACAATTGACTATAGAGTTACCAGTGGGGTGATGGCCTTTTCTTATGAGATGCTACCGTTGAAATTCCCCTGGACTTGGTACTGTGGCTGAGGCTTGGGAAGTCAGATGGACGAGGCCACTCAAAGTATGAATTGCTGTCCGTGGTGGCTGTTGACTCCCTCCCATATGTTGTTGGGAGCTCAGGGAGCTCTGGGGGTGGGAAAAGGCCTTGAGAGAAGCAAACATGCGAGCAGTCAATGGTTAGAGGTCAACTATTGACCTATTGGGCACCCAGGCTCCAAAGCAAAAAGACCCAGAAAAAACTTAGCAAATTTACTTATAGATTCTACACAGCATACATCCAAATAAACATATTACATTACCTAAACCACTGAGTTTTGGGGGACACAATAATTCAAAGCAAAACAAAGTATTCATGAATTGCCATGTGACACCTAAAGCCATGCCTCAGGCGTCACCACTCTTTCCATTTAAAGCTACCATCTTCTCAATCACCTAACTACAAGCTCCTTAAATTTTAATAGAAAACTGATTATCTTACACAATAGAGACAAAATGTTAGATATACATTTATCTGCCCAATCAAAAAAAAAAATCAATGGACTAGGGGTATGAAGAAATATGTTAGGAATCTAGATCAATATCCTTTATACATATGAAGACAAAATGGAATAATTTCTTATTTGCAGCAATAAACATGATGCCACAAATAAAAATCTCAATAGTTGTTTTCAAAGTCTTGAACTCTAACTTACAAGAACCTCAGGATATTTTGTGGATTTAGTGAGGGCAAAGTATAGTCCTGGTCTGGGGAGAGGCTATCCATCCACAACTCATAATGCAGGCATCTCAGCTGGGTCTATTAATTTTCCACACACATGGAGCCAAATTCTGCCTAGGATTATTATGCAATTTTCAAAATGGCTTTAAGTCTTTCAACTTACAAAGTTACCATTTACATTGCACTGGCCTGCTGGCTGGGATGAATGAATGAACACTCTTTCCCAAAGGACCATAATTCATTCTCTGATCATAGCTTATACATTTGGGAGAATTGGGATCAGTGTGCCTGGCGCCTCCCCTCCCCTCCACCCCACAAAGGAGTCATACACTGCAAGAGAAGGAGACAAAGTGGCTGTGTGCCATAGAGCACAGAGGTGTGGCTAGGGAGGTGTTGACTGTGAGCAGCACCAGTCTAACATATAAGCAACTGTCTACATGATGTGATTTCAGGTGTACCAAAAAAGGCCTCATTGCCCCTCAGTTTAAACACTCCCTTCCCACTAGCAAATGCCTCGAATTCCACAGTTTTTAGAGCCCTGTTCCTTTGGTTTAAAGCTTTGATCCCTGTGAAAATACCCCCTACCCTGGGTGGGCAGCCTCATTGTACCCCATCAACCATATACACTGTGAGCGGATGAGTTTTAAAATTTCTGTTCAGAAAGGAGGTTTTGAGGGTGGTGTGAAGGGGAGAAGATACTGTGTACCTCAGAGGAATGGCGTGGGGAGAGCATCACCTGGAGGGGGGGTGGTGGCAAGGGGAACTGGGCCCAAAACAAACCATGTGTGCGTGTGTGGCCGTATGCATGGCTATATATGAGCCCCTCCCATGGCGGCAGCTGTTGAACACCCTTTCTTAACCCTCTCCCAGAAACCTTGATTTATGCTGCTTTTGGAGTCATAGAACCAGACTCTCCTCCCAGCTACAGCAAGATAATAGCTGCCGGCTACAGCTGGGAATTCTCGAATTCTTTCAAACTAGAGACTAGGAACGAAAGGTGAAGAAAAGTTCTTCTGGGCCTGCTGTGCTAGGTAGCCTTCCTCTGAGGCCCAAAGAGGAAAATGGGGCCCAGTGGTGTTATCTAAATGCTTCCAACTGGGCCTGAAAGCACAGAGCCATGAATTGTGGAAAGTGAACACCGGTGCTCAATCAGCACATCCTTTTGTGTTTCTAGACTGATTGTTTCTCTTTGTCTCTTCCAGCTGAAGAGTAAGGATGAGTCATTGGCCTGACTTCGAAAATAAGGAAGGGAGCCCTGAAAAGTAAGATGGCTGTTTATGTAAAAAGAAAAATAAAACCCAATCTTAATTCATAGTCACTCATCTTGGCAATATATAGCAGATAAAGTAACAGCTTTAACAGTTTGGCAAAGGAACGGGATTTTGTCAGTAAAACTCCACACACCGGACACTGGCAGAATGGACAGCTGTCCAGAGTGTCCCTACAGTCTGTCCTGACCAAAAGCCTATTCTTCAGTGCCTATTCCAGGGCCTGAAATCCCACTGGCAGAGTCTTAGCTTGGGGACTGAAACGTTAGAAAGTCTTTGGGAGTCACTTATTAAAAAAATGCAACCACTCCTTAAGCCTAGCAAGTTTTATTAATCCCACCTTGCTGCTGCTGCTAAGTTGCTTCAGTTGTGTCCGACTCTGTGTGACCCCATAGACGGCAGCCCACCAGGCTCCCCCGTCCCTGGGATCCTCCAGGCAAGAACACTGGAGTGGGTTGCCATTCCCTTCTCCAACTCCTTAGGTCGGCTTAAAGCCCTCAAGTAGCTGCTTGTGGGGGGAGCAGAAACTTTAAGGCCAAAACCTTAAATATTTGCCAAAACCTCAGGGTGAGTTTGCTTATGACCGAAGTCCAAATTCTACTCTTTCACATACCACCGCACAAGTTTTGCTAAATCCTCATATTCTCAGTACTATTAAAAAATTTTGAAGCTAACTCACAGTTTTATTTAAGTGAATTGATCATAGTATTGTCTACTAACTTTGTCTTAATGAAATCATGGGTTGAATGTAGTACTATGCATGTTCATACATTTCTGATCCACATTACAACAAAAATTTATTTAAAAAAAAAAAAACAAAACTTCACTGGTCCACATACCACCAGAGATTCACACACCTCACTTAGGGAAGCACTGCCCTAATTGCTTCCCTGGTTCATATAAAGTATATTAGATATAAAAGTATATATTAAAAATAAGTCATAGTCCCTCTGTTCAAGGTACTCAATACCCAGTAGTTGAAAACAACTGTTGCCTTTGTAGTTAGTTGCATGAGCTCTGGAAGATCATGAATTTATGGGAGGTCATGTCTTCCTCTGCGAGGTCATGAAATTCAATCAATGCTTGCCTTCCAATCTGCCCTTTGGTCACAGGGCTCCACAGGTGGAACATATCAAACTCACCAGCCAAATTATGACTCTTAATTGGTGTTTCTTTTAAAGTGGATATGTCATTTGTCAAATGTTCAATGCAGGCGCAGGCCTAGCCCCAGGCGAAATTATGAAGTAGGAGAAGAATGCCAGAGACGTAGGCCGCACTCAAATGTTTGTTGAAAAAAGAATGAATGAGCCTTCCGTCCTTGAATCCCTCTCTCCCAACCCCCGCATCCACTCGGTGCCTTTTTAAATTCTATCTCCTAAATATCTCCAGTAGTGTTTTCCCTTTCCAAGTCTCCTCTGCCACAGGACTTTATCATTTCTTGTCTGGATTATTTTCACAGCCTCTTAACTTGCTTCCAATCTGCTTCCTTCTCCAAGCCAATCCCCACAATGTTGCTGTAGAGATATTTTCATAGGGCAAACAAGATCATATCACCCCTCTGCTTAGAAGTTCCTTCAGTGCTTCCCCAGGCTCCTTTGCATGGTTTGGGGACTCATAATCTGACCCTTGCTTACCTCTGCTGCTTTAGCTTCCCTAACTCCCCAGCCTGAGACCCTTACTTGCACCTCCCATCATCCAACTGGGTCATGCTCTCTCCTGTCAGAATTTTTGTTCATGTTGCTTGTTTTCCCCTGACACCCTCCCCCCATTTTCTTTTCTCACCTCAATTCTACTGGTCTTTCAAGCCTGAGTTTAGGATATCACCTCTTCTGGGAAGCTTTCTGTGACTTGCCTTCTCACCCCTTAGAACTTTGCATTTGCCCCCATGTTAGCACTTACCACATGCTGGGTTGACATTTTTCTGTTTGGTTGTCTTTCCCACAAGACCCGTAGATCTTTGAGGTCAGGTACCAATGGTTAATCTTTGTATCTCATTGTTTGTACCTCACAGTGTCTGGCATGTAGCAGCAATTCAAATATTTGTCATTGAATGAATGAATGAGCCCCTCAGTCACCTACCTTTCCTTTGTCTCTCTTCTAAGCCCACAAGTTCTGGCACACAACCTCTTCCTCCATGGCCTGGCACTCACTGCAGAATTCCTGGGGTGGAGGCTCTCCTTTTCTTTTCTTTATCTGAACCTGCTTCTCCCTAGATCAGAGACAACAGGATCAGATGGTAAACTAATTCACACTGAGGTGTTAAGTCATTTCATTATACAAACACTTATTGAGTTCCTACTATGTGCCAGGCATTGTGCTAAGGTGTGTGTGAGCCACTAGAAAGAATATGGGAGTTAAAGATCCCTACTTATGGGTAATGACTAAATGCATTTCTCCTCTGAGAGGTATTTGATTTTCAAAGAACCGGATTTCAAATGATGAAATTTAAGCAGGAGAGGTGGGATTTGGGCTAGGAGACCTCTCAAACAGGCTAGCTCTGGCTCAATGAATTTGCTGTGTGAAACGGTTTTCTAATGAATTAGTCTGACTTTAAGCCTTAGGTTATCTTGTTGTCACCAGTTGTGCTTTGCTTCATGAAGGGTCACCAGGGGCTACCTTACAGGAGACATTCTTTTAACATCCTGGGATCAGGTGCCTTATCTGACTTTGTGTGCTTCTATTAAATTAACCCCCATGGGCTGTCAGATTTTTAGTTATAGTATTCAAAGATGAGGCAGGTGTGAACCTACCCCGCTTCGCCAGCGGTCCCCAGCTGCCCTGAATGTGACTCTTTGTGGGGTAGGTTTGTGAGCTGCGTTGGGAAAAAGAATCGAGGGAAGCCCCTCAGAAAGCAGGAAGAAGAGGTGGATTTTGTGCGGAGGAGGAAGACCTCTTGGGAAGCTCTGGTGGCCAGAGATGAGCTGGACCTGGCTGGCGGGGTGGGTACCGAGGCCAGGGACCTCCACGCACCCCAAGGAAGGATGGAGAGGTTGCAAAAATCCTAAAGGAAAAAGCCCACTCGGCTGTAGGCCAATGAGCGGCGGGAAGGAGGAGTGAGGCTGGGGAACTTCTCTCAGAGCCAGTCAGAGGGGACGGCTGCTGGGAAGCCAATCAGCGCGCCCGAGCCTGCAGCCCCTCTGCAGTAGTTATGCCAGAGCGCCCTGTGTAGAGCGGCGGCGAGCCGGCAGCTGGGCTGGGCGGCCAGGAGCCACCGCACGCGCTCCGCGTCCTCCTCTCGCGCGGCTCCTGCGGGATCCCAACACTGCGGTACCCCAGCAGTTCCCGCAGCCCCGCGCCCGCAGGCTGGCCACGCGGCCACCACCGCCCCCTGGCCGCGCAGTTCGCCTCGCCCCGCCCCGCCCGGTCCCTCCTCGCCCCGCCCCAATCCGGTCAGCCCCGCCCCGCCCCGAGCCACCAAGCAGTTCCCGCCCTCGCCCAGCGCCCAGGTAGCTGCGAGGAAACTTTTGCAGCGGCTGGGTAGCGGCACGTCTCCAGCTCCTTAGGGCCACTGCCAGGCTTGCCGCGTCCTGGGACCTCTCTCGCCCCCGCTGCCACTCTCCCACTCTCTCCTCGCTCCCCGCGAAGCAGGATGGCAGGGACCGTGCGCGCCGCGTGCTTGGTGGTGGCGATGCTGCTCAGCTTGGACTGCCCGGGACAGGCGCAGCCCCCGCCGCCGCCGCCGGACGCCACCTGTCACCAGGTCCGCTCCTTCTTCCAGAGACTGCAGCCCGGACTCAAATGGGTGCCTGAAACCCCGGTGCCAGGTGAGGAGTCGTCCCTCGCGCATTCCCCGCGCCGAGCGGTGAGCCAAGGGGCGCATGGTGACCGTAACCCGAGCGCGCTAGCCCCGCGGGGCCGCGATCGTGAGCCCAGAGGCTGAGTACCTGGGAGTGGTCCCCGCGCTCGAGCCCGGCCAGGTCTCCCGAGGAAGAGAAGAAGGGTATATGTGGACCGTGTCCGCATCTCCCAGGCTCGCTGGGCTGTCAGCGAAGATGCGAGTGGTTGAAACGGCGAGCATGGCCTTCTAGCGGGCGCCCATTTTTTGGGGAGGGGGGCAGGGCGGGAAGGCTGGAGTTGGTTCTCCTAGCCTCGGCGAACTGGCGCCGCACATCCGAGCTGGTGCCTCGGGAATTTGCCACCCTCGCTCACACTTACATGCCAGAATTTCAGCCTCAGCTGGACCACGGCTCCAGCCATTCTTTCACCAACCTGCCCTCACGCCCTCCTTTCTGCAGCCTGGGTTCCCAAGGCTCGCGGGCCCAAGTGCAAGCAAAGTTGAGGACAGATCTCCGAATCCGCAGTGACAGGTAAAGACACGCGGAGGGAAACTTTTGAGTAGGAGGGTCCCCCAAATGAGGAGGACTGAGCCTTTTCCCTTCAAAACAGCGTCTCTTCTCTAGGCTGGCAAAATCGTTTCCAAAACCATGCTGCTGGCCGGGGGAGCAAGAGTCCAAAGATGATTTAACTCCTCCCCTTCTCAAATTCATCTGCCTTCTTGACAGGCTGGACCCTGAAGGGAAGATGATTTTAGGTGGAGGAAAGTTTCTGAACGCTTGCCTTTTGTTCAGCACAATCAGATCGTGTTGTAAGGGCATATTTTAACCTTCCCTGAGCACTGCCGCTGTCAACAGATGAATATTAATGGCCTTGTGTGATTGACTGTCCCACGGTTGGAGTCCTAAAAGCCTGCCTTAGAATCCAATTAGGACAAGTTGCTACACTGACAATGCAGGCAAGAAGAGTCGGCTTCAAACAGGTTAATTTATCAGAGGTGCGCTCTAAGAAACGGCTGGTTGTATTCACAAACTGTAAAACGTTTGTGGCCTCCGAGGTCTCTTCACCACCCATGCATCCACCAAGGCGCGCGTCCCGCGCTTCCGAGGGATCAGGGAGCAGCCCTCGCCAAAACTTGGCTCGTGGCTCTCAACAAGTCAGGGAGGCGGGCCTGCTGGTTGGGCCAAGTTGTGAATGCGATGCGCGCCCTGTGGGCGCTGCCGGCGAGCGTTCACTAGCGGGAGGTTACCTAGGCAGCCAGCGCGCCCTCAGCCTTTTCTTTAGGTGGATGAAAAGAGCCAAGCGAGCCTGCTGTTTAGTTGCAAAGGTGATTGGTCACCCTTTTTGGTGACTGAAATGCATTTGCGCATATGTTAAATATTGCTTTGCAGGATTTTGCTCTATGGGAGGGTAAAACTACCTCTTCCACTGTTAAGTGTTAATAACATAACACGTGGGCGTGTGCAGGAGCTGTAAGGGGCAACCTATGAATCAGTTCCACAGAGCTGAAACAGCGGGCGAATCTCTCTCCCCTCGAAGTGCCATCCGTGGTAATTAGATTGCTAAGGCCAGAGACATGCTTTTGTTGATAATGTAAAAATTGGTCCTCGCAGGATGAGCCCCCACAAGATGAATGGGTCCAAGGTTGGGGCTGGGGCCACACTGGGCGGATTTGAAGCCAAGGAGTAAAGATTGTACTTAAAAGAGGAAAAAAGACCAGAGGGAATGCACAGATACTCATTTAGCAACCCCCCTCTACAGAGACTCAAACAGGCCCTCACCCTCCATTGCCCTCCCCCAGATCTCTGGCTGCCTGCCTCTTTGCAGCATCTGTATAAAAGTATTGGGAGGGCCCACACACCGTGTGTGTGAGATTTGGCCTGGGCTCCCTCCTTCCAAGTTCCCTTACTCCTGGCCTAAGGATGGCCATATTCCATGTAGAGAACAGGGACTTGTGATGGAGATTTTTCATTTTCCTCAAGTATCTCCCAAACTCTATAGGAAAAATCATGTTCCGAGCATCTTTACCATATAAACCCAGCGTTCTCTACTTCACTTCTATTTAACAAACATATGCCCTGTTGAGGACCTTCTATATGGCAGGCACTGTTCTGACTCGCCCTGGAGCAAAGCCAAACTTCAAATATGGTGGATTATACCCACACAGCTACCATATAGCCTGGATTTTCTGGGGGCGGCGCAGATTTCCAATACCCCTGGCATAAAACCATGTGTCCCAAGCTTTAGTTGGGCAAATACGGTCTTTGTAGATACAGAAAGCATGGTGAAAATCCTAATGTCCGTGTGTGGAAAGAGCTCATCAGTATTTCAGAGAAGAGATGATAATGGCGGACTTAAATACAATGCCAAGTGCATAATTTCAAAATGAATAAATGTGTGATTTGCTGCTGTCATTCAGTGGTTGGAAATTGAAAAACAGCTGCAAAGTACTTGATAGTTATGAACCATCATGATGACCGCTTGACATTTTTTTCCCTATCTATATTTTAAGCCATGTTCAGTTTGCCCGCTCCACTGTATTAACTGCATTAAAGCTTTCTTTGTCCCAGATAAAATGAGATTTGGTCACAGTAAAGAGAAATCCTCAAGAATGTCCTGTGTCACTTAGGGGGAGCATTTGGGATTGACTGCTAACTTTGACCATTAGCAGAATTGGGTTAGACTGGAGAAGGTACATTTCTTATGCTAATATGGATGAGACTAAATAGCATTTGAAATCGGCCAGCCTAAATAAATCATTGGTGCTGAAGGACTACACTAGACTTCCACAAAGCTGATCTAAAGCCTTACAATCTTGTGTTCCCGTTTTTTTTTTTTTAGTGTTCAAACACACAGGATAGCAATTCTAAATGGCATGTCCCCCAAATCCATAGATCTTTTCATACCCCACTCTTTTTTTTTTTTAAAGGATTTGTAACTTGGAAAGCACCACAGATGGAAACCAGGCACACAGTTAGCATTTGGCAGAAAAATCCATATAACTGACTTTCAGTGCAGCTCTTTTGCCCTTATTTAATTTAGAAAAATTCAGAAAAAAGCCAATGAGCTCATAAGTCTAGATGTTTATTTTGTTTTGCTTAACCTACCCACAGGCGCAATCAAGAATGGATACAATTTTAGGCAAGGAAAGTGAGCTAGTAATCAGACAATGATGTTTCCAATTGTCTCAAGGGAATGTTACAGAAGTCTGAAAAAAAATTCCTCTAAACAAAAATCAAGTGTAATTCACTTTATGAATGCCATACACCACTTTTGGAGGGGGGTGGTGGTGGTGAAGGGAATGGATGGAAATGAGAAAAACAAACCGTGGTAGTGTTGCAACTCCCAGAAGATTGAGGAATCTTGCCTTAGAGGGCCTTGGAAAGTTCAAGAACCAATCCAGAAGGCCAAATGCCTGTATGGGTAAAAGGCAGCCTTGAAGAGCCAAAATCGACTTGGAGTTTCTCAAAATAGATGAAACAACATAAAAATAAAAATCAACATTCTTGAAAAAAGAGAGAGTTTGGTATTCGTTGCTGTTGTTTTAAAGTATGAGAACTAGCAATCTCATCCGGGTTGCCAGCTGTGGCTCCCCAATTAGTTGGAAGCTGTTAGTGGTGCTAAAGCCGGGAGACAGAATAAGTGAGGCATGGGAGGGTTTCTCTCCCCTGAGATTGCACTAGACATTTGAGTGAGCAGGTGATTTGTTGAAACTTTGGAAAAGTCGTATTACCATGTGCTAACTTGGACTAGTTTGGCGAACTTGCTCAGATGTGGTCTGAATATATTTGTTACGCTAATCCTGATGATCAGCACCAGGATGTACTTAGAGGGAAGCATCAGTCTGATTGAGGAGATGGCTGATGATTGGTGGGGCACCTTGGCTTGAAAGGAGTCTCAGATTGCCTGCTCCTTGGCAGGCTCTCTTGTTAGGTGTTGGGGGGTGCCCAGAGGAAGAAGACATGGTCTCTTTTGTCAAGGCACTCACAGTCTAGTGGGGGAGCATACGAGTAAACAGGCTTCTCAGGAAACTTGTAGGATTAAATAGGGTGAAAAGGGCTAGAAAATACCTTCAGGAAATTAGCTGAAATGGTCACAATAGCCAGCCTGGTCAATGGAAAAAAAAAAAAAAAAACTGAAGAGATGAAGTGGGAGATAGGGAGAGGTCGCTTAATAGGGCCGCCATCTTAAAAAGAGTTTTCTTAATTCTTGGAGCAAATTCTGTTTGTAAGCATTAGGAAATACAGGCATAAGAAGATTTCGATGGATGTTAGATGACACAGATGGTGTCAGTTTGGCAATGTGGTTTTTTTCTTATGGGCTGGTAGGTTGTATCCAATGTTTTGATGCAATATTTTTGAGCATTCTGCTGCTTCCATCTTTAGAGTTGCAATGTTTGCTGTTCACTGTAGCCTAGAAAGAGGCTGCTTATTACCAACCTAGGAGAAAAGAGGTCCGGATTTGTCTGCTACGAGAAAAGACAGAAAATATGTTTTCTCCTTAAATGGCAGCTATCAATAGGACCACGCCAACTCTAGTGTTTGATGCATATACAAAAGCATGGGTCTTAAGAGGTATCTTATTACTCATTTCTAAGAAAATTGAAGATAATCACTTATAACTTGTGCACATGATACATCATTTGGAAAGAATTTCACTGGGGATCATATTGCTCAACTGAAAAGTTCTGGCATGCTGAATTTGTACATTTTTGTGAATGCTTCCTTTTACTCTGATCTCTAGCTTTTTTTCTGCATATGGTTATTTGTATGTTTTAGATTATAAGCTCCTTAAAGGGAAAGCACTGCATTTGATGCAGTGTGGAGCCCAATGCTAAGAGTACCATAGCATGTTTCGTAAATAATAGATAATACACTTTCACTTTTCACTTTCCTACACTGGAGAAGGAAATGGCAACCCACTCCAGTGTTCTTGCCTGGAGAATCCCAGGGACAGGGGAGCCTCGTGGGCTGCCCTCTATGGGGTCGCACAGAGTCGGACATGACTGAAGCGACTTAGCAGCAGCATTTCTAGATCATTATGTATTCTTTGATGAAACTCTCAAATCCTTTCTTAAGCTATATGTCATCTTACTTAAAGTCGAAGTCCAAATTTTTATGAGACATATTGGGGTATGTGGACAAACTTCAAGCTGCATATATTTTGGAGACTGATTCAGGCTTACCTCAGTTAGCTGGCGACTCTTACCATCAAGCAGGGCTTATTAAGGTTGAGATTAAGGTTGAGTACTCAGAGAACAAATTGAAATTAGCAACATTGTTATGACTGGCTTAGTATCATTAAAGATCAACAATTATTATAGCACATAAATTGTAAGACATCTCTTAAAATCAAACTCTCTTTGATTTAATGTCAGCTAGACCTTTCTCACTAATGTTGACATTACCATATTTGGGAGTTGAGCTATAACACATGCATGGACCTGTTGAAGTACCTCACAGGTTTCTGTAACCTGGAATCAGAATTTGTGCACAGCCTCAATTCCAGAGATCACACCAGGAGCCAGCATCTCATCAGCCCTAGCTGAACTTCTAAGCGGGTTCAGTGTTTTTTGTTAATCTAAGGTCTAATGGAAAGTGTGTGCTGAAAAATCTCCCCTCTTCTGCCCACGTTTAGCAAGTTGTCAGGCTTGAAACAGGATCCCGAGGACTCCATTAAGAAATGAGTACCAGAAAATAAGAGTCCAAGTCATGGGCCCCCAACTGGCTTTAGAAAGAGCATAAAGTAATGGGATTTTATCTCCTGAAACATAATGACAGTAAAAATGTGATTCACAAAGCATCCTGAAGGTGAGCATTATCAGCAGAGAAAACGTGCCTTTTGAAATGCTGTGTGTGAGTGGAAAACGCTCACTCGAACGTTATAGTCTTACTTGAATGCCTGTTGAACAGACAATGTAAAGATTTACTTCTCTTCTTCAGATTAGGCCAGTTGAATATTAATTATCCAAGTGCTAATTATTAAAAATACTTGTTTGCCATTTTTAAATAAAAATGAATCCAGATTGATTAACAGAGAACGCATTTCCATGTTACAGCCTTATTTGAGAGTTTGTATTTTTTTCTCATGAATAAAAAGGAGTCAATGTTAGGACCAAAATGTGTTGCTAGTGTTCTGAACAGTTAATTACATCTAGTAGCTGAAATTGCATTTATATGCTAGATTAGTAAATCTACTAAGCTCTTTGAAGTATACTTAATAGGCTTATATTGATAAATAATTGATAGGAAGACAGATAAAATACAAGCGAAAGTGGCAGTAAAAAGGGACAGAGAAGTTAAAGCGATTGTAAATGAAAGCTCCACCCACTGGATTCCAACCATTCACCTGAAAGTTGAAAGATGTACATTTCTCAGAAGTGGAAATTTTGAGTTTTCAGTATTTTTCAAAATTTACACAATGAAGCATGCATTTATTTCTTATAATTTCAGCAAAACTGTAGAATTTTAATTGGCTTTTTTGAATCTGCCTTTTGAATATAAGTTTATTACTGGAAAATTAGAAATCTTGATTATGGTATCTTTAAGGTATGTGTTTGTAATAATTTAAATCTCCTTACTAGATTGTGATTTTCTTAGGGTTATAGCGGCTGTGTTTTATCTTTGTATCCCCAGTACCTAGCATAGTGCATAGTACAAATAACAGGTACTCAATACAATTTGTGGGTTAAATAAATAAATGGAATTATAAATGTATTGTAACCATAAAACTTCCATAAAACCATTATTTAAGTAGTTGATTCATTTTTACTAATATACTAAAATTTCTAAAAAAGGAACTACTTTTTCAGGTCAAAAATCCATTTGTTGCCTATAGGTAAGTGATAAAGGACATTGATTTAATGCATTTGGCTGTACTATAACTCCCTGGAAAAAGTAGATAGCCAAGACTTACAAGAGGTAAGTAGTTTGTACTTGTTTACAAGGTTATTTTAAGTAGTTAAAAATAAATTTAATATGTCTACATGTACATAAATGCATATTACATAAATGCATACATTTAACTTCACTTTACAGATCTGTAGTATGTAGTGTGAAAATAATGCAACTGGTGTCAGTTACAGAAACATATACTAAATGTATATCAGTTTTTATTCAGTGTTTGCTGCATCTTACTTAAACATCAAGCTTCATAAATGTACATCTAAGAGGACATAATTCAAAGTGGATTTTCAGCCATGGGAATTTTATTGAAGTAGTATAAAGGGCCTTATGAAAGTCCTCTTAATTTCTGTATGCATTAGGGCATCCTTTTAAAGTTGGCTAGCGATGTTCTTGCAGATACAGGCCCAAGTAGTATAGAGGGGAAAAGAGAAAAAGATTATGATTGTTTAAAAATAATATTAGATTTGAATAGTTTCCTTCTTAATTGTGATTCTGTTCTCTGTCTCCCAAACTCTGCATACTGGTACTTCCAGTGCGTATCATGGCATCCTGGGATTCTCCATTGCTCTTTGTCAAATTTTGGTTTGGATGATTGAAGCTGAGGGAAACATGGTGGAGCCAGGAAAAGTTAGGGTGACAGATACAAGGAGGAGGTAAAAAGCCCTCCCTCTGGTATGTATCAAAAAGTGAACTCACACGTAATGGACTAAAAAGGATGGGGAAACATTTGAACATGGGAATTAACACGTGTGCAGAGACAATACAGAAGTATGCCCCGATTACATTCGGCTCCCAAAATTACCTTATTTGGACTTCTTACTTAGTATCCATGATTTTGAAGTTCATTGTTTATTCATAGCCTCTGACAGACCCTGTGCTCATTGAATGTAGGAGTCATGTTTGATTGTCACAGTATCCTCTAGAGTGGTGAGCAGAGTGCCTTGTACAGAGTTATTATTAAAAGTTGAAATGAATGTAAGAATAAACACATAAAGACCTAGTTTGGAGGACTTTGTCGCTGTCAGATGACATCCTAGGATGCCACGTGTGCTAAGTCTCTCAGCCATGTTTGACTCTGTGCGACCCCATGGACAGTAGCCCACCAGGCTCCCCTGTCCATGGGATTCTCCAGGCAAGAATTCTGGAGTGGGTTGCCATGCCCTCTTCCAGGGGATCTTCATGACCCAGGGATCGAACCCAAGTCTCTTAAGTCTCCTCCATTGGCAGGTGGGTTCTTTACCACTAGCGCCACCCAGGAAGCCCTCAGGATGCTATGTACCTAGAGAAACACTGATTCTCTGAATGCATCATTTTCTAAATTGATTTGTAGCAGAGACTGAGGAAGAGGGGGTGGTGAAGTTGAAGCATATTTTTCTATTCTTTGTGACCCTGGGAGCCTTTTTGCCCCTCTTTAAAAACTGAAGTTTGACAAGTAGAGAGATTTTAGCTGCAGCTTTATCTGAATGTGGTATTTGTATATGTTTTATGTATATATTAATAGATTATATATGTATAAATATATGTTTCTGTTATTTTGATAGCAACAATTAATAATTATGTGTTATTTAAACTGTTTGAAAGTTGTGAGTTGCTACTCTTTGCAGTGGGTGGTCTTTCACAATCATACCTTACATTTGTGTCATGAAAGCTTTGCTTTTATATCTTATGTACAAACAATGCAACCACTCATAAAGTGTCTGCAGGTTCTGAGTTCCACAGATCTGCTTGGTTCCAACAGCCCCCATACATATGTGTATACTTGTACATACACACATGTAAAATATCCCTATAACTGTCCACCCTTAATAATCCGGAGAATAAGCCTAACCTACACTGGGAAGAACTAAGGGGGTACAGCTTTTTAGCACCTGAATAAACCATTTTCAGTTGGATTCACCCCAAAGTGTTGCAGACCTAATTGTCACTGATACAGAGCTACTGCTCATTTATTGAGTTCCATCATTTCCCTAAGTACAGAGATATGATCCTTGTTCAAGTTGTGATGGTTAACCCATACTGTGAATTTGGCTCAGTTTGGAGAACTACATCTAGCGCTGGCTCGATTGCATGTTGAGCTCCCTGGAAATGAGACTATGACCCAAGAGATAGTTTTCAAGTTAGGTTTCATAGAGTGATTTTATTGGGGAACCACATTTGACTATTTTGAAAGACAGATGGAAATTCTCAGAAAATGAACCTATTAATAATGAACTTTGTATGCTATCTCTGAATAAATATTACACGTTTTTCATTCATTCTTCAACCAACATTTATTGAGCACTGATTCTATGCCAGGTACTGAGCTAGGAGCTGATGAATAAGATAAAACCACTGCTTAGGGAGGGAGTCAGTAAGGAAAACTATGGTGTCAAGGCAGCTTGATGAGCTGGGTTCCCTGTGGGGATCTGGTTGCTGTTGAATTATGGAAGAGGGTAACCAGTTGCCTTAAGTGGGCTGTCCTGTAAAGGTATTTGCAAAGGTACAGAGTTACTAGACAAAATGAGACATTTGTTGTATTGGACTAGCTTGGATTGTTTGGAGTGCAGATGTGGGGAAAGTAGAGGAAAGATGAACAAGAGAAGTAGGTAGGAAATGCTAAGGGGTTTTGATGAACTGTATCCAAGGATGATGAGGAGCCATGAA
This sequence comes from Bos javanicus, assembly GCF_032452875.1. Classification (NCBI taxonomy): domain Eukaryota; kingdom Metazoa; phylum Chordata; class Mammalia; order Artiodactyla; family Bovidae; genus Bos; species Bos javanicus. Next base: position 17,933,119 of record NC_083897.1, on the reverse strand, counting down.
AACATTTTAAGAGAGGAAACACTATTCAGTATGGAGGATAATTGGAGAGTGGGTGGTGGCAGAGAGTTTTAATAATGCAGGTGAAAAGGCAGGGCAGTAAATAGGAGAATAAAAGATCAAGTTGAGAGAATATAGGAAGTAGAATAGACATGACTTGTTGACTGGTTACGAGGATAGAAGGGAGAGTCTAGAACTTCTAGTTTTGCTGGGTGGTGGGGCCACAGCAGATAATAGGTGCTCAGTAAATATTTGCTGAATGAATGAGTGAAACATAGGAGGAACATGTTTTTGAGGGGTAAAATAATGAGTTTGATTTTGAACAGGTTGTGTCTGAGGGGTCCTTTGATCATTGGGGCAGAAATGCCTGGTAGGTAGTTGAGGTTGTGTTTTGGACCATAGAAGAGAGAGCAGTCAGGGCTGGAGGTATCTATTTGGACGTTATCAGCATGTAGATGGTAACTTAATACTGGGGATAGATAGATGAGATCACGGGGAAAGAGTGTATATACTCTTCTGGAGTACCAGAGAAGCAGGATTGCGAATCATTAGCATATAGGCTCAAGTTGGAACTCATGGGTGTGGATGATATTTTCCAGGCTTTTTCATGTGACATGTCTTAAAGTGTGTTTTGCCAACATCTGGTGATTTTTCAGGGGAAAAAAAAAAACAGCCAAAGACTTTAAGAACTCTCTTGATTAAAAGTATGAGTATATGTTGTCATAGTGCAAGACTTTTGCAAAAAAGATAATGTCCTCCAACATACACACACACAGACTTCTATGTAGAAAAATACATTAGAAGCAACGGATCAGACTTCTATTATTTTTGATAGCAATAATTAATAATTATGTATGTCATTTAAACTGTTTGAAAGTTGTTGTTAACTCTTAGCGGTGGGTGGTCTTTCACAGTCACACCTTACATTTACATTGGTAAAGCCTTGTTTTTATATATCTTATGTGCAAACAATGCAGCCACTCGTAAAGTGTCAGCAGGTTCTGACTTCCACAGATCTGCTTGGTTCCAACATGGAGGTCCCTCTGGCTCTCCTGCTTTGGAGAGAAAGAAAGCTCTAACTGTGTGTAGCTTTGGAGCTCTGGTCTCTATTCCATTTTAGACTGGGCCCTGCTGACGAGTCTTTGAAACATATGGTTCCAGGCAAATACTAGGAATACTTATGTAATTGGGCTGGTCTTTTCCTTTTTTCTTTATTTTTAATTGGAGGATAATTGCTTCACAATATTGTGTTGGCTTCTGCCATATAACAACATGAATCAGCCACAAGCATACGTATTTCCCTTCCCTCCTGAACCTCCCCCCAAGTGTCTATGGAGATGGGAATTTTTTTGGTTGGTGGTGGGGAAAGGGTTGTATACTTTTCTGTTTCTCCTGCAAAATGGTTTCTTTAATTTCTCTGTTGCTGAGGTTACCATTTTCATTCAACGTAAGCTTGAAACTCCTTGTTCTTCAGTAGATTTTTTGAGTCTACTTTGTTTGATGGCCTAGTTTGAAAGGGCACAAGAGAAGAGCATGGAGACTACAATTCACTGAGTGCCTACTGGATGTCACTTGTTTTATGTTTAATCTCTCATGTAATCTACACAGCAAAGTTAAAAGGTAGGTGATGTCATCTCCATTTTACAGACGAAGAAACTGAGGCCCGGAAGTTTCCTTTCCCCAAGGTTGTTTAAGTAGTGGAGCCAGGATTTACATCCAGATTAGTCTCACTCCATAGCTCATGTTCTTTCCAGTATTCACACTGTATTATGAGGGGAAGAATATGGTCTGGATGGATATAAAGTTTTTGTCCTAAATTCCCACCCTCCTTTGACTTTTGTGATACTGTACACTCTGGCTTCCCCTCCTAATTGTAAAACAGAGTCTCTTTGCCTGTTTATGCTCTTCCTCCCACCCTTCATTAGACACAAGTGTTCCAGTTGGGTTTGTCCTTTGCCCTTTCTGTTCTCTCTGTTCATTCCCACAAGCATTCCCATGACTTCATTATCTTCACTGCTTGAATGACTCCCCTGTCATTTTCCAACCTGACCTCTTCCTTGCTGTCCAGTTCAGTATTTCCCAGTTGCCTGTTGGATATCTCCATCCAGAAGTCCTGCCAGTGCTTTACTTTCAACACAGTAAAAAATTAGTCCATCATTTTCTTTTTCTATCTGCACAAACTGCCTCTCTCCAACATTCTTATTTCTGGTGATAGCATCTCTGCATGGTACCCAACTTGAAACCTTGAAATCATCTTTGACTTCTCTTTTTATACATCTCACATCCAAATCAGATGTCTGAGTCCTGCAAGTCTGCCTCCATCTTGCCTCTCACTCTTATCCTGTTGACATGTGTGCCCTCTATTTAAGCATAACAGGCTGCTAACTCACTACTGAGAGGATCCTGTAGTTGTCTGCCTTCAAGCCTTTACTTATAGACCACCTGACTGTCTTCCTCTCTCTGGTGCCTGTGGCCGTCTTACCCATTTTTCAAGGTGTCAGTGAAATGTTATGTTCTTCATGAATCACTTTATGATTAACCAAGACTAGATGTGATTGTCCCTTTGAACCCTGTGATCAATGAACTTCTATGGCTTTGGTTCTTCTTTGCTCTTGTAAATTATTTATATGCTTGTTTCTTATTAGATCCTTGCTCATTAAAGTGTGGCCCTTGGACCAGCAGCATCAGCAGCATCTGGGAGCTTGTAAGAAAATGTAGAATCTGGGTTTCAAAACAGAAAGAAAAAAGCAGAATCTCAGCTGCCACCCTAGATCTACTGAATCCGTATTTCTATTTTTTTAAACAGGATTCCCCCCAGGTTACTTGTATGCATATATAAACTCCTTGAGGGTAAGAACCTTGGAGCACTTAAGAGAGGGTCTTGCATATAATAGATCATTGTTCTTTTGACTTCTCAAGTTTGTGCCCCGCTTCAGCTGTTGATTCACTGATGTGGGAGCGTGGGGTGTGGGTGGAAAGGAGGGTGGGAGGAGGGGGAAGGAGAGAGAGATTCGGAGTGTCGAGGGGAGAGGGAGAGAATGTAGGGGTGTAAGAAAGTGAGAAGGGGTAGGCTAGAGAGAGCCTACAGGATCTTTGCTCATTTGCTAATAACTACGACTGGTTTGGAAAATAGTCTTTGCTCCTCTATTGTCTAGGCCTTGGCTTAATTTAACGTGGCCAGAGGCAGTATCTCTTGTGATCATTTTGCTCTTACTCTAGGGAACTAGGACCTTCCCTGTAGTTCATAAGAATCTGTTTGCAATTCAGGAGACCTGCGTTTGACCCCTGGGTCGGGAAGATCCTCTGGAGAAGGGAATGGCAACCCACACCAGTCTTCTTGCCTGGAGAATCTAGAGCTTCCCAGGTGGTGCGGTGGTAAAGAATCTGCCTGCCAATGCAGGAGACACAGGTTCCATTGCTGGGTCAGGAAAATGCCCTGGAGGAGGAAATAGCAACCCACTCCAGTACTCTTGCCTGGGAAATCCCAGGACAGAGGAGCCTTGTGGGCTGCAATCCACAGGGTTGCAGAGTCAGACGCTACCGAGCATGCACATGCGCTAGGGAAGTAATGTTCCCCACGTTCTCTTTTGCTGTATTCTGTGGTGTGTCTTCTCTGGCCATCTCCAGAAGTCAGAGTGGAGCCTGTGAGGAGTGTCAAAGAGCCACAGGAGAACTGTGCTCAGTGTTTCAAATAGTCCCTTCTGTTTTCAGAAACAGATTTTCTGTTTTGTTTTCAAACTTCAAAGTCTATTTCTGAAATAAGGTTTATTTTCCCCCACGGAATTCTGAAGATTTTATACAAGTGTTAATTTCTAAAACCCAAGTCATTTCTTGCCTTTGAAACTTCAGTGCTGTGGGTCAATTTAATAAAGTCGCCTGAAGGTTCTTTTGGCCTTCAAAAGCTGTCAGATTGCCTTTTTGTTCTTTGAGAGAGTGAGGTTGCCTCATTCACAATGCCTGAAGGTGATGTTGGAATCAACATTTATTCAGTTATTCAGAGTCTTTCCCCACCCCTCAACAATATTCAGTTTTATTTTCAAGTGAGGTCTTGGTGGCCACATGATGTTTTACCAACTAACAAATTCCCCAAAGCTCCGGAGTGTTCCATAGAGGAGTGATAAGCAGCCCAAGCTCCTCTGACACCCACAGTAAGGGGGAGAGTGAGCGTTCTGTGTGCTTTTGTCTTCATTTTTCGCCTTCTTCTTTCCCACCCGCACACTCTTTCAAGTGGTGATAGTTTAGAACAGAAGGTGTTTTATGGTTTGCTATATTTATTGAATGCTTTTGTGTTTCTTGTTCTCTTAAAAAGATGAGTGGAATGCTTTGTATTTCCCTCACTATTTTTAAAGTGGCGTTTCCTTTTCCTCTTGCTTCTGAGTTCCCTTTTCCCCCTCTTTCCCCCTGTCTTCCTCTGCCTCCTCCACATCCGCTTGCCCTCAGCGATTCTGGAGAGAAAACAGGCTTTGCATTTCTGCCCACATATTGGGTTGGGGCACCTGGTTACTTCTCTTGGGATATTGTGAAATTCACTTCCTTAGTTTGGAAATGAAGAGGTCTAAAATGTGCACTGATGAATTTACACTCCACTTTCTAAGAACTCTGAGTAGTTAAGAGGCTTCTTGTACAGATAGAACAAGGCTAAATATATCTGACTTGAATACCTCTGATCGTTGCAATATAGTTTACATTCACTCTTACTTTGTCATAATTCTCAATGAATGCAAATTGCATCTCTGTTCTTCAAAATCTCTTTTCTTACACGGAATGCCTTTTCTTTTTCTTGGGTTAAGGGAGCCCCTTTGAAACACTGCTAACATGGGGTAGAACTGCTACCTACCTTGAAGGCTAACCAAACTAGTCTGCTTTTCCGTGACGAAGGGATCACATTTCAGGACATTGTTTCATTTGTAGGATTTTAGTGGCCTAGTTTCAAGTTTGACTGCAGGTTACAGAGTGTATTCCAATTGGAGTATTCTGTGGTATTTTTTTTTCTGTGTGTTTACACTTTGGGGATCTTGGGTTTGTCCTATATCTGTTATCTCTTCCAAGCCTGGCCAAGGTTGTTAGGTTATGCAGTTATGTATAAATATTTAACAAGATAAGTTAGACAAAATGTGCTTAAAGATACTTTAGCCCTCCCCCCAACCTCCTCACCACCCCGGGCCCCAGCTCAGTTTTTGTGTGGACTCACAGATGGTTGCTTTATCTCACATGTTTAGATTTGGAAGACATTCCTTTGCACTTTGCTTGATGGACACAGTGAAATGGAAGCTTTTCAGTCAATCTTGACTACCAAAATGGTAGCACCAAGTAACAGATAACATTAGGCTCCTCTTCCTATTTTTTTTTTCCTGACCAGTTATCCAAACTCCCCTAAGCCAGAAGAGTTTTAAGCATGAGATTGTATGTTTTTTAAGAAAATATTTTGGATAAAGACTAATGCTCTCAAGTCCGGAATAACAATTAGTACCATTCATTAATCAGGGGCATGTTTTGACTTTGAGTCCTGGCGAGGAAATATAAACTGTGAAAGTCACACATATATATGAACCTCAGGCAAATTTATGACTTGTCAACCTTTTAAGGTTAAATTCTTAACCCCAAATCGGGGCTGGCTTTATATGTGGAGTTTGACACATTCCTTTGGGCCACTGAACACCCCCCTCCCTGAGCCCTTTGCTTAACAGCAGCTAATGGCCTAATGAGCAAGAAGGATTTCTGCCTCTTATCAGCTGCCTAAACAGCAACAGGAAGGCTGATATACAGAGTATAGGTCAAAACCAGAGTTCTTGAACCAAAAAAAAACCACAAGGTCAGTTAAAAACTCTGGCATCACTATAGTCATCAATACCTGTCAGTAAAGGAGCTGGACACTTGAGTTCAAACAAATAGTTAATAGTTGTCAAAAGCATGAACAGTCTAATTAATTTTGCTAGTAGTCCTTTCCTTCTTTGTTTAGTTCTTCTATAAATAGCCTTCATATAGTCTTTAATGAGCTTTTAGTTTGTGCCTGGAAGTTGTTATGGTCATGCGGCAGGAGTGTTTGATTGTCAGGTGGTGATGATGATGGAGGCAAGGGTATTTATATTTTGGCCCCAATTTTGGAAGGGGCTGCCAGATAAAGGTAAATAGATCTCTACTACTACTTTTCTTCCTTTTCGAAACGGAGTTTTTGAATAAATACACACTCAACTTGCCACAGAGTCAGAGAACCCTTTGTGATTCTTCATATTGTACTCAGACCTTTTTAAGGAGAAAAGAGTCATGGCTTGTTTCTTAGATCCACTTGGAATCCAGGCTCAGACTCGCATAGGATAAATATTTTAGGGGATTCAGTGCCCATCATAGTGAAAGCCCCTTGACTTTCATCTTCTACATTTGCATTTTTTCAGAGACAATAATGAAAACATTTTTTTTCAGATTCCGTTCCGTTATTGAAAATCCTATTTACATAAACAGGCATTGTTGTGGCTTAGGGAAGAATGTGGGGTCCCATTCTTTAGCTCCTTGTATATCTTTGCTAAGGCTTGTCTAAATAGAAGTAATGACGCTTTAGTCTAAGCAGCTTTTCTCATTTAGGTAAGCAGGGTGGTTTGAAATTTCAGTTTACTAGATAATTGAGTTTCTTCTTCTTAATTATTTCAGGCATGCAGGTTGCTCTCTTGATAGCAAAGACCTTAAAAATCTAGTAATCTCCTCCGGCATCCATTGGGTAATAAAATCCTGTGCATTTTCAGGGGTTAATTTTCATGACAATTGTGTATCCCCTCCCCACCTACAACCCAACCCCCACCCCTGAAGAAATTCTGCTATCTATTAGGGCTTTGATCTCCTCACATTTGCAAAAAGCACACTTAAAAAATATATAAGGATGATGCTGGAATAACTGGATCTAGAGGAAATTTAAATATATTCAGATTCATGCTCATTACACAACTTTAATTTAGCATTTATAATAGCCTTGTCATATTCTTCAGAAAATCATCTGCCTGACTTTGCCAGACTTGGTTTTCTGCCCTGAATGAAAAACTGAAGATCAGCAAAACTGGAGCCTAACTATCCCTATTCTATTCCATTTCTCGAAAAAAAGAAAAGAAAGGAAAAAAAAAATGAAAGAAAAAGAAAAATTCTCACAGGTCATCTAGTGCATAGTGAGGTGAGGAAAAACCTTAAAAAAAAAAAAAGAGCTCAGGCTGCCTTCACATCTGCTATTCATTCCCACTGGTGTGACTTCAATTCAACAAGTTTTTATTGAGCACCTGTGCTGGGGGCGGTGCTAATAATCATTAACATTTATTGAGCCAGGCGCTGTGCTAAACCCTTTATGGGCAACATCCCATTTAATCTTTACAATAGAACTACCAGGTGGGTATGATTTCTCCCATTTTACAGATAAGGAAACAGAGGCTTACAGAGGTTTAGTGACTTGTCCAAGTTTGAATAACCACAAAATGAATTAAATCTACTTAGGCTGGTTTAAGAGCCATGTTCCTAATCACTACTCTTGTGATGGGCTCAGCATTTCTGGGGATTATTTTTGAAACCAGTTTTGAGAATCCAGTATATGTTAGATACTAGGGGTTTGAAGTAAAACAACAACAACTCTACTCTCTGTTCTTGATGGGGGAGGCAGACATGGAGACAGATGAGGACCAGGCTTGGAGGGGTCTCTGTATCTGTTGAGGGTAAGGAGGAGGGCATGGGAAGAGCAAAGGCTTGAATCTGTGGGAATGCTGCATCCCAAATGTAGCTCAGCAGACAGGGGTCATGGGCATTTGATTTTCCTGTTCAGTGAAGGTTATCATCTCTGGGTTGATCTGCCTCAGTGATTGCATTAAATGGTTTCCATCACTGCCCTAGTTGTCTGTAGCATCAGCTACCTTGAGCACCTATACTCTTTAGATATACATGCAGGGTCAGCGTGGTTTGGGGAGAATTGGCCCCATAGTTCCCATATTGTTTCTACTTTATTTCAGTTCTTTCTTTTAAGAAAGTAAAAATTAAATGGGGCAGATATTCCCGAATCAAATTACTGTGGTCTCAAGAGCTGGTGGCTTTCTGAAGGCAGGTCATATAAGACTAGCAGCTCACAGGGAGGTCCTAGATCCAGGCTTAGTTCGTTCAGCTTGATCTGGAGCCCTCCTGGCACTGCCTCTCGGAGCCCACACTGGGCTCTAGAGAGCTCTGTATCTGAATCATCCTTAGCCAGACAGGAGAATGAAGTTACTATTAGCAATTTTTGAGTTTTTCAGTGAAATCCTGGAATGAGAAGGCCAATCCCCAAATCACCTGTTTGGGTAATTTATTTTTGTTTTTAGTAGCTCCTGAAGAAAGCAAGGAGGAAAAAAGTCACTACTGAGCATCACGGAACCATCTTTTATGTGTTGCAGTAATAACTTAAAATTTCCTCAGTTTTTGGAAACATTTAGTTCAGGGCAAAGTGAATTCACCAACATGTATGTGTGTGTTTGAAACAATATTCTTTAGTTTCCAATCTCAGCTTACTCCAAACTCATGTCTCCAAGTTTCTTATAGCTGATTTGCTCGCCAACTCCCCTCCCATGCACTTTCACCTTCATTAAATCTCTTCCACAGAAGGGGTTGCCACCAAGTCTAGACTTCAGTAACACACAAGAGGAGGGCCAATTAGTGAAGATTTTGATTCATATTACATGAGAGTCGGGGGAGGAGGAGGGGGAGGAGGAAAATGTGTCCTTCCCAGTCCTTCAGATACTAAAGTTCTAACACAACAGTATGCTGAAGATGTATAAAATTACTGGAGCATTTACACAGCTATTCCCCAAGATGGCATAAATGCCACAGCACTAGAGCATGTCAGTGTAGACACTCAGATCAGCTGAAGGATAGGAAAAAGGAAAAGATCAATAACGTTGCTTCTCACTAAGGGATCAAGAGTGAGGGTTTGATTTTCTTTTGGTTGCATTTTGCTCAGGTGCAATGTGTCTGTTGTACTAACAAGGCACCCGGCTCCCTTTTCCACAGGTTCCTATCATAGGGAAAGGGGAAAGATAAAATAGAGGGCACAGATTATTTACAGTGGCTGAGAAAGTAATTACAAGGTGCAATGGCTTGAAACTGAAATTTAGGTTAGCCATTAGAGCTGGGAGAAGCATCTTAACAGTAAGGGCAATTGGGCATCGGAAAGATTTGCTTGGGAGCTGGTTAAACAGCATCTCCAGAAGTGCTGGAAGACTAGGGCACCTATAATGTGAAGAAAGACAATGGGATATGCCAGCTGTCTTTGTGGTTGTTCGGTTGCTAATAGCTTAAAACTCTTTTTTCATGTATATGAAATACATCTAATTTATCAGACTTAAGAAAACAAACAGGGATTTCCCTGGAGGTCCAGTGGCTAAGACTCTGCACTCCCCATACAGGGCGCCCAGGTTCAATCCCTGGTCAGGTACCTACATCCCACACTCCCCAACTAAAGAGCCCACACGCTGCAATGAAGATTGAGGATGCTGAGTGGTATAACGAAGACCTGGTACAGCCAAATAAATAAATACTTTAAAAAGATAACAAACACATTTGAGCACTGAGAATGAGGCATTTGGATTAGTCTGAGCACCCTTCTAACAACTTTTCTGTAATATAAGCCAAGGACTAAGGCAATAATATTGTTTTTTGCTTCTGCAAGACGTCTGTTTTATGGCTTGGGACTAATGCTGTTAAAGTGACATTTGGGCTTTGTCAGTAGGACTTCCTCAAGGCTGAACATAAATAAAATTTGTTTTTTTTGTCCCTTTTGATCTTTTTTAAAACTTTCACTTTGACTGTCCAGGTGTTCTGGGTTAACTCCCACCCCCTCTTTCCTGTGCTGAAGGAAGCTCCCACATAAACTCTTTAGATTTGAAGAGAATTAATTACTCAAGAAATGTTGCACTTTAAGACAACACCTGATGAAACTGTTAATCAAAGTAGTAACTCATTCATGATGGAACATTGAGACATTACTAGGCAGATACTTGGGGACTTCCCAGGTGGCTCAGTGGGTAAAGAAACCACCTGCAATGCAGGAGATGCAGGTTTGATCCCTGGGTCGGGAAGATCCGCTGGAGAAGGAAATGGCAACCAACTCCAGTATTCTTGCCTGGGAAATCCCATGGACAGAGGAGCCTGGCGGGCTATGGTTCAGGGTGTTGCAAAAAGTCAGACACGACTGAGCAACTGGCCACACACACATAGGTAGATACTTACAGGTGGTAGAGAGGAGGGTGTACTAGTTTCCTTGGGCTGTCATAATAAACTACCTCAAATTTTGTGGCTTATAACAAGTGAGTTTATTATCTCATAGTTCTGGAGGCCAGAAGTACAAACTCAAAGTATCAGCTGAATTCCCTCCATAGGCTGTAAGAGAATCCTCCCTGTCCTCTTCCAGCTTCTGTTGGCTCCAAGCCTTCCTTGGCTTGTGGCTGCATCAGTCCAGTCCCTGCCTCTGTCTTCACATGGCCTTCTGTTCTTCCTGTATCTCCTCTGTATGTGTGTTGTTCATAAGGACTTGTCATTGGATTTGGGGCCCACCTAGCTAATCCAGGATGACCTCATCTCGAGATCTTTAATTTAATCACATCTTCAAGACCCCTTTTTCCAAATAAGATCACATTCACTGGTTCTAGGGGTTAGGAGGTAGACATCATCTTTTTAGGGGTACCAGTCAATCTACTATAGAAGAGAACTTTCAGGGCCTCTTGAATCATACCAATTTACCAGAGCTTTCTACTCTAAGGGTAGCTTGTTCTAGGGAAGCTTAAATTTGGTTGTAACATTTCAGTGTGTTTCCTGAAGGGGATGTAGGTTCAACTGCTGTTAACCCACTTTCTAAATGGGAGTGAAATGACTTACCTAGTCATGCTGGATCAGAAGAAGAGTTCTGAAACAGAGTAGGCTACCATATTATTATTCACCATGGACTTGGTGTCTTAACTCTTGGCCTTATTGGGTTGGATTTTTCTCATAAAAATATATCTTTTTCTAAACACTTTAGCCATAAGAAGGCAACTATTGCTTATTAACCACTTGAAAAACCTTTCAGATCCTTTTCAGGGGATCTGTAGGGTCAGGGTGGTTGGTGTGTTTTCAGTCTAGTTTTTGTGGTTTGCAGAAACATCAGGTACAGGGATTTTACAAACCAGAGACATCTGTGAAGCAAAAGGTTGCTTTTTCAGGGTTAGGTATACTGAGTCTTGATCTTCCCTGGTGGCTCAGTGGTAAAGAATCTGCCTGCAATGCAGGAGCTTCAGGAGACATAGGTTCAATCCCTGGGTCGGGAGGATCCCCCGGAGAAGGGAATGGCAACCCACTCCAGTATTCTTGCCTGGAGAATTCCATGGACAGAGGAGCCTGGTGGGATACAGTCCATGGAGTTGCAAAGAGTTGGACACGACTGAGTGACTAAACAACAATTCTTAATCTAGAATGGGCTCAGTGATTATCGATTAACCTATAGTTGGAAACTTAGACTCTCAGACCGGAAATTATCTATGCAGTCATCTAGTGAGGCCCAGATTTGAAAAGGTTTTGGTTGAGTTATAATAACACTTTAGTCATGATACAGAGGGTTCTTTCTTCTCCCCTGCCCCAGTGTGATTTCATGCACAGGGGGAATGGCCTAGCACTTAGATTGGGCCTAGGTTGTTGAAATTCTCAGCTATGCTTCAGGTCTACATGTTTGAAGATTGTATCTGAAAAATAAAAATTATACATCTCCTAAAATATGGGCTCTCTGCTACTTATCTGAGTAGAATAGCAATTAGTGAAAGAGCGACTTGGGGAGACAGGAAAATTGCCTTGGTTTAGTTCTTCTGGCAGATTTCTAAAGATTCTTTATCCCAATTGGTATATCCTCCACCCCTATTTTGTTTTTATTAGGGTTTTCCCCTGTTGAAGTAATATAGGTGGGTGGGAGGAGGGTGCAGGGAAGAGAAGAGGGGAAAAGAGGAGGAGAGAGAGATCTCCATTTTGGGCCCTGAGCACTCTTCATTTTCTCTGGAATACTGTTCTACAAGTTGCTCTGCTGCTGCTGCTGCTGCTAAGTCACTTCAGTTGTGTCCGACTCTGTGCGACCCCATAGACGGCAGCCCACCAGGCTCCCCTGTCCCTGGGATTCTCCAGGCAAGAACACTGGAGTGGGTTGCCATTTCCTTCTCCAATGCATGAAAGTGAAAAGTGAAAGTGAAGTCGCTCAGTCGTGTCCGACTCTTAGCGACCCCATGGACTGCAGCCCACCAGGCTCTCCGTCCATGGGATTTTCCAGGCAAGAGTACTGGAGTGGGGTGCCATTGCCTTCTCCACAAGTTGCTCTAGTAGCATCAATTGGTCTGACCTAGTTCCTTTAAAATTGAACTCTCTTGACGTTCTGGCATTGGTTCCAAGTCAAAGGGGAGGGCGTGAAGCCCAAACCTCAGTGAGCCCCTTGAGATACAAAGATGAGTCAGTTAAGGAACTTAAATCTAGCAAAGATAAGGCATGCAAATATAACCATGATGCAAGTTACACAGTGTGAGAAGTGTCTGTGTAAAGGATGTGGAGTGCTGTGGGAATTCAAAGGGTAGACAGCTTGTGGAGGATGGAGGACATCTCTGCTTCCACGAACACTCTTTCCTGTGAGAATCCAATCCAAAGATAACTCAGAGTCAGTGATACCTCAGTAAAGCTGGAAAAAGTATTTAAAAAGACAACAAAACAAAAAGTAGCCAAAGATAACTAGGAATCATCTTGTGGCAGGGCTCATATCACTCCTCCTCATCTGGCCCCAGCCACTTTGCACCAGCTCACTTTTGCCTCTAGCCTTACCAGTTTGCTGGGCAATGCCTGAGTATGCCACCCCTTTCACACCCCTGAGCACTTGCTCTGTTTTAAGAAGGAGAAGGATGTAGATGTATATGTTAGCAACATCTCTCTAGGGCTTAGATGGAAGAGCGTGTAGAGGCAGGAAGGCCAGTTTGGGGGCTGTAATAGTTTTCCAAGTGAAAAGAGGTGAGGAAATGAGGCAGAGATGGAAAGAAGGGGAATGATGAGGGATTTTTTAAAAAGCAGAATCAGTAGGAGCGGGCTTCCCTTGTAGCTCAATTGGGAAAGAACCTGGCTGCAATGCAGGAGACCCGGATTTGATTCCTGGGTCAGGAAGATTCCCTGGAGAAGGAAATGGCAACCCACTCCAGTATTCTTGCCTGGAAAATCCCATAGACAGAGGAGCCTGGCGCGCTACCGTTCATGGGGTCGCAAGAGTTGGAGACGACTTAGCTATAACCAGTGACAGTTGGCTATAGGGGGAAAAGGTGAATGAGATGTCCTGAGTGATCTAGAGGTTTCCTGTTAGTTTGGGAGTCCATTTCCTGGACCAGTCTGTGAACTCCAGGGCAGAGACTATGCCCTGTTCATTATTGTATTCCTTGAGTTGGGCAGAGACCCTAGCTCAGAGTAGGCATTCAGTGAATGTTGGATGAATGAATTGTTCACCACTTTGGCAGGCTGCATGTAATCAGTGAATTTGTATTCCCAGAGCACATGTTGATGGCTGGTTGGCAATGTGGTCCAGAAAGAACCTCTTTGTGGGAGAGTGTAGCAATCAAGGGATTCAGCCTTTACTGGGCATGAAATGATACGCAATTAATTGACAGTTGGCAGTAGAGATAAAGGTAATTCGTTCTTTAATTCTCAGGCTTAGAGAATGGCTTATCTCCAGGGTTGCTTTAAACTCCCAGTACTCCAGTGTGGTAGCGACATTTTTGGCCTGCCTTTTACAGAGGCAGAATCTGTGGCGGCCCCAGGCATGATCTTTGATTTAAAGTCTGAGCTCGTGATACCCAGGTGTGCCCTCTGCAAGGTCATGTTCTTTCAGGCTAAATAATAGAAGAATAACCTTCATCTGGGTTCCCTAAGACAATTTCTTCTACCAGCAATTCTCACTTCCCCATTGGTTTCAAATGCAGCCATTTCTTTCATCTGTATTCCTATCTTGATTAGTAAGAAATTAATGAGCGTGTAAGATTTGATTTAGATAATGATTAATTAGGGGAAAAGGCACCGTTCTAACAGCAAGTCACTATTATATGCTAAGGAAATTAGTTAATATTTTTGGATGGCAAATTGACTTGTCCTCTGTTTAAAAAAAAACCTTTTAAAAATGGTTGATATGTTTTTTTTTTTTTTTGGTTCATTAGTAGAGCAATCTGCACTTAATCCTTTGGATAATTCAAATAGGCATCTATTATTTTCCCAATAAGTCATGAAGCAACCAGTTTTGGATATCATTCATTTCTTTGCTTAATATTACTTTAATGGTAATATTGCATTATTACTTTTAGCACAACATACTTTTGTTAGCAAAAAAGTCTGCTGTTCATAAAGCAGACCTTGGCAATAAAATATGTCAAATCATCACATACACACACACACACACACATACATATATATATGGAAAAGATTTCAATTTTCATTGTTACTGAGCCCTGACGATTTATTCTCTTCTGTTGCTGTTTGAATATGTTCTATCTGCTTTTAGAAAAGTATGAGGATAAAGGTCTGCATTAATATTTCTTCTGTTCTTTAGTGTGTTTTTAAATGTGATTTTTGACAATTTATGGTCATTAGCTAAAATTGCAGTGTAGTAAAATAAACCAATATGTAGAACATAATAAAGGTAATTAGAGAATCAGAGGGCTGGAAGTGACCTTGAGGGGTTATTTCGCCCATTTCCCAACTTCAAGCTTTAAGACTAATCTTCCTAGACAGCACCCTTCATCATATTATGCCTCTGCTTGAGACTCAACGGGGTTCTTTATTGTCTGTACAGTCAAGCTCATAGTCTTTTAACTCCATTCCAGGCCTTTCAGACTCTGGCCCCTCTTGTCTGGTAAGCTAGCTACACCCCAGATTCTAGCTTTTCTCCAGACGGGTTAGACTTGCCCCACTATTCCACTCGTGCCAAACACATTTCGCCCATTGGCCTCATCTTTTACTGTTTAGCTTAAGCCCCACCTCCTCTTGGAAGTCTTGTTTGACCCCTAGAGCCTCTGGTGAGCATTTACTTATATAGCAAATGTTGTCTATATTTCATATTTTAAAAAATCAACTGTATTGAAATATAATTTACAAATAACAAAGTACATTTTGAGTGAAGAATTTACTGAGTTTTGACAAATTTATATACCCATGTAACTACCACCCCGATTAAAATATAGACTATTTCCATTCCCTCAGAAAATATACTGCATATTTTTTCACCTAACCATATATCAGCTTTAACTGTTCTCTAGCTATTTTTGTGTGTGAAAGTCTGGTCTCTTAGCATGAATTTATTTTTTGTTTATTTTAATTTTACTTAACATATATTGAATATTTACCTTGTATCAAGTAGTAGGCTAAGAGCTTCATATGCATAGTGTTACTCAGTCCTTGCAACAACTTCGCGGGGTAAGTGCTGTCGATAATAAGGATTGAAAAAGCATGTATAGGTTAAATAATCCATCTTTGCTTGCAAGCTGGTAAGTGGTGGGGCTTAGGACTGAATTGTAAACTACTTGACCAGAGGGGCCATAAGTGTTTTGCTCCTTCCTGCCTACTAGTGTCTTACAATGATGTAAGGCCGTTAAAACTTAACTGACTTAGAATAAAATCCAATAGAACAGATGCATTTAAACAGCCTCATACACAGTGTTCACTGTCCCCTTCCAATTAGAGACCAGGCTTAGGCCTGGAATGGGGTCTCCAAGTGAATGTGGCACTGACATCCTGGTACTGACAGAGGTAGCTAAGGGAATCCAGAGCAGTCTAAAATGTCAAGTCTTTGAATGGAGCTAAAGAAAGACCAAGAACTAGGCCCGAAGGAAAGAGTCTGTGTTATTGGGCCAAGAAGGTAAGGCTGGGGAACTTCACTGCTGGGCCAGGAGCTAAGACTCCATGCTCCCAATGCAGGGGGCCCAGGTTCAGTCCCTAGTTGGGGAACTAGATTCCACGTGCCACAACGAAGAGTTCGTATACTGCAAGTAGAGATCCTGAATGTAACTAAGACCCAGCACAGCCAGATAAATAAATAAAAGAATGCAAGGCCATAGGTAGCCAAACCTAAGAGATCCCTTTACACAAGAGGACACAGGAGGGAGCCTGCTGTGGACTTCTTGCTATTTAGCCTCTGGAAGGGGAAGCAACTGGTAAAGGTGCCCAGCTTGGATACACATGGGAATAATCCTCCAGAGAAGAGCTTCCATAACTCAAATATCCATTCTCAGTTGGAAGACCCAGAGCTGGACCCAATGTGCAAGCAAGACATTGTCTCAAAATAACTAGGAATAAATTACTTCATAGCTCCTTCAAGTGAAGCATCTATTTGTGAATCTTCAAGGTGTTTGGAAATTGATTTTTATGGAATTTAAAAATATTTTTCAGAGATCAAAGTTAAGCATACAGATGTAACATTTTCAGGGTTGTCTATCTCCACCCCTCCATTTTCGATCAGACAGAAAGTTCTTTTCTAGTGCTCTCAGTCTGCAGCCCTCATTAATCACTGCTACATGCACAGGGCTGGCTGAGATCGACAGAGCATCCCAAAGGAGATGGGAGTCATTCTCTGCTCTTCAGGAACTGAAAATCTAGGAGAGGAGATTATAGTATGAAGGTACTTTTTAATCCTCCAAAATAAATGGGAACTAGCAGCCCCATAATGACTTTAATTTTTTTTTTTTTTTTTAGCATCTGGGAATGCAAGTTATTAAGCCCTAAAGAGTTGAACCTTTGTGACTCATTTGAATAGTCAATTGCTAAGTCTTCTCCTTATCTCCATCCCATGCTATACTGCTTGTCTCTAGTCCCATTTCCCAGCTGAATTCCATTTTTACAAAAAAAAAAAAAAAAAAAAAAAAGAACACCTCTTTGACGAGTGTGGCCTGCGATTACTTTTCTTTCCCACCTAATAAAGGAGCACTTTCCCCTGGACCTTCTTTTGTTCCTGACATACTTAAGGAATGCTTTGCTACTTACTACGTCTTTTGTAGGTTGCATCTTATTTTGAATTGGCCTTTCTGCTTTTATTCACACAAGTGTGTACCAGTTCTCAGTGTGCCTCCTTAGTCATCTGCCCTGGGTTTTACATTGTATTCATCCCACTTGGCATTTGGTTCCCAGAGTAATTCTTTGTTTTGTTGATGAGGATTCCTCTCTAAATTCTTTCTGTCTTTCTTTCTGTTTTGTGCATTCTTTCTGTCTTGTTTCTTTCCTGTGCTTGTTCATGCATTAAAATGATTGTATTTCATTGTTGTCATTTAATTTAGGTATGTCTAGCTCTCCTGGCCCACTGTTCCTTATGCTGTCATGTGCGGAGGCTTATTTTAACCTGGCCTGTGAGTTATTTGAAATTTACTTAAAAGAAATGTTTTTCCCTTTGGCATTTATTTTTCTCCTTTGTGGTTTGGAAATCCTGAATTCTTATCAGTTTAGAGATGTTTTATTTCCTCCAATCTATAGCTCACTCTTAGCCCCCAGATCAATTGTACTGGTTTATTGATTAACCAGGCAGTGATAAGTTGGAGGGAGGATAAATATTGCTATATATACATTTCTTATATTTGGATATAATAAGTACCTTTCTTCATGACATCTGACATGTTTTCCCATAAGTTCTCATTTAAGATTTTAGTCCTTTAAAGATTTTGGCTAAACAAATTCTTGAGGTAGTGGGAGTCTGTACAATGATGAGACTTGATCAACTCAGGGAACGGTTACCCCTATGCTTGCTCTAAGTTACTTTGTGAATTATCATATTAAGGCAAACCAAATTGAGGTCATGGTAATTTAAAGAGCCATTCCTGGGCTTCTGTTGGTACATCGAGTGGCAGTTTGTTACCTTATAGTAAGGTGCTCAGGGTACTTCACAAAGAAAAACTATGAGCCCTATTATATTATGACTCCCACTGGTTAGAGCTGGTGGGAGAAAAGCAGTACTAACAGCCACCCTTCCAAATAAACTCCAGCATTCTTGAAAACTGGAAATCTTCACCAGTGATGAAACACCGGTTTAGAAACACAAAGAGTTTATTGATAACATTTAATTTTAAGAGTGTATGCAAATAAAGGTATTTTAAACACACATTACTTAGGTATCAATTTACTAAGAAAATAAATTAAACCTTGCTAAATGGACAGGAACTTGGTATACGGAAATTGCCTGCTATGTAGGATTTTTCATATCTACACATCAGTCTCAACTACCCTTGTTTAACTCTAGATTAACCACATGTCCCCAAGGGGACTCTTTCCTTTCTTGGTCCAGTAAACTGTGTCAGTTTCTGCTTTTAGAAAAGCATTACATTTTGTAACTTCATATAGAAAGAACACCATGAGCTAGAGAGCTCTGTTTTATTTTTTCTTTTTTCCTAAGATAATAATAAAGCCTTTGAGCTTAGACCCTATTAAAATTGGTTTAAGGCTTGTACATGAGATTGACATTTATAGGAGATAAATCTGAACTCTGTGTCTCCAGACCCCAAACTGTATTTTGACACATTAAATATCACCTTTCCATCCAGTACTATAAATCGCAGTGCTGGATTAGGGTCGGTGATACATGTTATCTGTGCTCTCCTTCACTACTTTTGTCAGCAGCTCCCTTGAGGAGGGGAAAGTGGAGAGGTTGGAGTCAATACAGTGAACTCCAACAGTGATCTTATGTGAGGTTGAACTTGATTAATTTCATTCCTAAATTAACAAAACTTGGACACATACATTAAGGTCATGATTAACTGGAATTCATAGGGAAATGAGACATTGTAATAATCAATTTTCTGGTAACTTATGGCTAATTAATCCCCCCCACTGAAAACAACACCTCAGATGTTGAAAAGCTGTCTAAAATGTCTGAATATGGGGACTTCCTTGGTGGTCCAGTGGCTAAGACTCTGCACTCCCAATGCAGGGGGCCCAGGTTCAATCCCTGGTCAGAGAACTAGATCCCACATGTCACAACTAAAGATCCCACATGCTGCAATGAAGATCGAAGATCCTGCGTGCAGCAACTAAGACCCAACGTAGCTAAATAAAATATAAATATTCTAAAAAGAATGTCTGAATATGCTTTCTAGCCTCACTTCAGTACGATTTGATGTTTATTATGAAACTGTACTTTGCCAGGACTTCCCAGGTGGCACAATGGTAAAGAACAGGCCTGCCAATGCAGGAGATGCCAGAGACATGGGTTTGATCCCTGGGTTGGGGAGATCCCCTGGAGAAGGGAATGGCAACCCACTCCAGTATTCTTGCCTGGAGAATCACATGGATGGAGGATCCTGGTGAGCTACAACTCATGGGTTTGCAAAGAGTTGAATATGACTGAACACACATGCACTTAGGTTACTTTGCCAACCACCTCATGGAACTTTGGGGGTGTGCCCCCTCTGGGGGATATCCCATATATGTGTTTTGTCAACCCAGCTAATGATGTTGCTTTATTGCACTCATTTATATGCACTAGGTATTCATCTCTTAACCCCTTTAGACAGTCCACGTTTTTCCTGTTGAAAGCTGCACAGTGCTTGGCACATAGAAGATATGTTAGCCTGGGTCCTCTGAGAAGCAGATGTTAACTAGATGTGCAAGAAATTTATTGGGGAAAACACTGGGGAAGGAAATGAGCAGGGAATTGAAGGATGCTGGAGAAGCCATTTGACTGTGGTGTAGGTCTGACCCCTGTAGAGGGGAGAGGGAAGGAAGGAGGATTGAGTAGAAAGAATGTAAACTGCAGGGCTGTTTTAAGGAAGTTTTGTCAAGGTCAGTGGGGAGTCCTCAAGCCAAAATGCCTGTCAGCACCTTTGCCATGCTCAGTCATTGGCTGGGAGCAGCCCCTAAGGATTGTGGCGTAGGTATAACATGGCAGTGAATGCAGAGTGCAGCAGCTGGGGTCGTTAGTTATACACCCTGCGGCAGAAGGTCTGAGATGCCCATATTCATGGCCACTACAGAAGGAGCTCAACAAATGCTTATTGAAGGGAAAGTTTGAGAAAAACAGGAATTACAGAAGAAGGGGATTTGACTTAAATATTCATTGAGCCCTAATATTTGCTAGTACTGGTGGAGGATATAAAATCATGGGACTCCCTCCTGGTTCTCGCTTCTCCTCAAATGTCACCTTGTGAAAGAAACCATCCCTGATTACCCTATATAAATAGAGTCATCCCTGCAGCCACTACATCCCCTATGTCCCTTAGTTTGTTCCTTAAACATTAAAAAAATCAGCAGCTTTATTGAAGTTTAATTGACATACCACAAATATTTTAAGGGTACCCTTTGACAATTTGACATATGCCTTCAGCCATGAAACAGTCATCACAATCAAAATAACGAGCATACCAATCACTCTCCCAAATTTCCTCACTCTCACCCCCTCCTTGCCCTCCGACTCTCCCAACAACCACTGAACTGCTTTCTGTCACTATGAATTTTCACTTTCTAGATGGAAACATACAGTTCAGTTCAGTTCAGTTGCTCAGTCGTGTCCGACTCTTTGCAACACCCTGAATTGCAGCACGCCAGGCCTCCCTGTCCATCACCAACTCCCGGAGTTCACCCAGACTCATGTCCATCGAGTCGGTGATGCCATCCAGCCATGTCATCCTCTGTCGTCCCCTTCTCCTCCTGCCCCCAATCCCTCCCAGCCTCAGTCTTTTCCAATGAGTCAACTCTTCGCGTGAGGTGGCCAAAGTATTGGAGTTTCAGCTTCAGCATCAGTCCTTGCAATGAACACCCAGGACTGATCTCCTTTAGGATGGACTGGTTGGATCTCCTTGCAGTCCAAGGGACTCTCAAGAGTCTTCTCCAACACCATAGTTCAAAAGCATCAATTCTTCAGCGCTCAGCTTTCTTCACAGTCCAACTCTCACATCCATACATGACCACAGGAAAAACCACAGCCTTGACTAGACGGACCTTTGTTGGCAAAGTAATGTCTCTGCTTCTGAATATGCTGTCTAGGTTGGTCATGACTTTCCTTCCAAGGAGTAAGCGTCTTTTAATTTCATGGCCGCAATCACCATACAGTAGGTAATATTAAAATCAGGTTTCTTTCACCTAGCATGATGTTTTGGGGGGTTCAACCGTGTGGTGGCATGTATCAATAGTTTATTTCTTTTTATGGCTGAGTAGTATTCCATTGTATGTATATACCACAGTTTGTTTTCCCTTTACTTAGTGTTTTTTTTAATCTGTAGCATTTATCACTACTTGACCTTACATATGCAGTTTGTTGCCTCCCAGAATATAAGCTCCACAGAGGCAGGGTTGTTACAGGACTGCTATATATCCACAGTGCTTGGCACATAGTGGATACCCAATAAAACATTTGTTGAATGACTCTTACTCCCACAGCTTCAATTTTCTTTCACATACTGATGAATTCCAGGGATACAGGAATGTGTTGAGTCACCAGTGAAGAGCAGAAAACAGAAAAAGGGGTTTTTATCATTGAAAAACTTGGTAGATGGTAATTGTTAACTGAGATACAGAATGCAGGAGACTTTGTGCTTGTGCTTCTGGGATATATTGAGTTCAGTTTGGGGTATGCTGAATTTGAGATTCCCATAGAGTAGTTTGAAAATGTGGGATTTGGGAGCTGAGAAGAGAGGTAAAGTCAGGATTAGAGAGTTCAGCAATCATAGGAGTTATATCAGATCATCAGGGTTGAGAGAGAGAGAGAATGAGAAAGGGAGTCAACAACATTTATGTGTTAGGCAGAAGAATAGGAAGCAAGAAAAGACAGATAAGAATAGCCATAGCAGTAGGAGGGTGTATGTGGGTGTATGGGGATGTGTGGGCTCAGAGTAGGTTCACTAAAGCAAGGAATGGGGAGAATTTTAAATAGGGATTGGTTTACTGTGAGGACTGCAAAGTGTCACATTGAGTAAGGACTGAGAAGAAAAGGTTCTGATTCCCTAATTTTGGAATAATCGAGAAGATGATTCATTTGGAAAATCTTTATCAAGATACAAAAATAAAAAAGGCATTATGTATCCTTTGGGAGGTGGTGAAGAGGTGGCTCAGAAATTCAGAGGAACAAGAGTTTGGCATTTGTGATAGAGCTAGAATTGTTGGGGTTGTAAGGGATTTTGGTGATTGTCTGTATGCTAATGTTAGAAGCATGGGATTGGCCAGACATACATTTCACTTGGAAATCATAACTGGAAGTTTGAAAATTGCTTCTTGGTTGTGTTCTCATTCATAAATTATAGTCATGAAAAAGAAATTGTAGGAGTGAAGACTGATCTTTTAACAGGCAAATTAAATATTGGTGTTCAATGACGTATACTTTGTGCTATAAATTAGTTTATGCAGAATTTATGAGTCAAACCTAGGCAATAAGTTCTCACGGTTATTCAAAAGATTCAGTCATAAGGATAACTGGGAGAAATCAGGGATTATTTAAGATAAACTGTAATTTTAAATAATCAAGATTTTACTGTATTTTAAAAGAAACGCATTGTTTTGCTGTATTTGCCTTGTGTGTGTGACATTCTGCTTACTGAAACATGAAAAACTTACTTGTTTCAGGATCAGATCTGCAAGTGTGTCTCCCCAAGGGCCCAACATGCTGCTCAAGAAAGATGGAAGAAAAGTATCAACTAACAGCACGATTGAACATGGAACAACTGCTTCAGTCTGCAAGTATGGAGCTCAAGTTCTTAATTATTCAGAATGCTGCAGTTTTCCAAGGTGAGTTCTGGGCATCATTTGAGATGTGCTGTGCAATGGCATCATTCTTCGGGCACTGGGCTTTTCACATGCTAAGTATAATTTAGAAATTACCATTCCAGTATTAATGCTTGATATAAAAACCTCCCAATGAGAGATTCTGGTTAAGGAAAAACATGGTTTTTAGAGAAGCCACATTACAGTCTTTGGGAAGGTGGGTATTGTCAAAAATCATTGTCCAAGGATATTCTGTTTACCTGTATGGAAAGGATATAAATCTCTGAAGAAAGAGTAAATGGTACTTTTTCTCCACTAGCCCATTAAACTTGTTTAAAACACAAAAAAGTTTACTTAAATACCAGTTTTCTGCACAAGTTAGTTGGATATTTGTGGAACATGCACAAACTCTTTCTGACCACTGGGACTATTTTCATTTAAGAGGGAGAAACTGGCTTAATGGCTCCACATCTTCTCATCTGTGTGAGTGGCTATCTTTCCTTTCTTTCTGAGTCTCAGTACTTACTATGTGTGTATAAAGGATAGCTAGGAGTGATAGCGAATATGTGTGTAGCGCTATGTGCTAGGTACTCTTGTACGTGTTTTACATATATTAACCCATTTGAGCCTCACAGTAAACCCTTTGAAGTAAGTAGCATTATTGAGTGAAGAATGAGTGAGTGAGTGAAGTCGCTCAATCGTGTCCGACTCTTTGCGACCCTGTGGACTGTAGCCCACCAGGCTCCTCTGTCCATGGGATTCTCCAGGCAAGAATACTGGAGTGGGTTGCCATTTCCTTCTCCAGGGGATCTTCCCAACCCAGGGATCGAACCCAGGTCTCCTGCATTGCAGGCAGATGCTTTAACCTCTGAGCCACCAGGGAAGCCATAGTGGTATGATTAGTTTCCCCATTTTATGGATGAAAACTCAAGGCACAGAGTGGTTAAGTAACTTGCCCAAGGTCACACAACTAATAAATGGGGAAAGTAGGATTTGAACCTAGATAGCCTGACTTGCCGAGCGTTTGCTTCATTACACCACTTTCTGTGAAGGAAAGTTAATTATGGATATTGGAGGTTTCTTCTATCCTTCCTTAAGCAGATGGAATGAGCTGCCTTCTTGTCCCACAAGGAGAGAATTGGGGTCAGGTGAAAAAAGAAAACCACTTCTGACTACTTGACATTCAAACTCTTTTGATTTATGGCACCTTTATAAGAATTAACCTGTTTGAATTGTAAGGTGGGCTGATTATAGCTTATTTTGTCTATTGTAACGAAATACTTAGAATTAGCTACAAAAATTTTTCAAATTAGCTAATAAAACATACGTTCACAACAGTTTCTTGGGTCAAAGCCTCAGGGGACATTGGGCTGATTATATGAAATATAATACAGAAGCTTGAAGTATTTGTTAAAGCTATTTATGCAGTCAGACTCTTGTGAAGAGTTTGTTGAGACTAACAATTTGGCAAAAGAATGAATAATTTAAGCTCATTTTAAAAATACATGTACCATTCATGTACTTCTTAGATTAGTTTTGGAGCTGATCCGTTGGGTGAAAGTGGGGTGATGAGAAGTGATGTGATACCGACAATCGAGTTGAAGGAAGGCTGAATCTTACTCTGTGGGGTGTCAAGGTGCTTTTCTAGAATGTAGTATTTGTGATTTGTTTCATTTCTGGAAAAACCAAGCTCACAGATGTTATCTTGCTACCTTTTCCTGGCCCGGCTGGAGCGGGGTGGTGGCGTGATCACACTGGTATTGTAGTGCAGAGTAAGCTGATGCGGCTGTCCATCTGAGGACCTTGCATGTCAGCATTCATATCTCCATCCAGTTCTGCATTTTGCATGTTGTATTTTCTGCTTCTGGAACAGCACAAGAGCAGGAGAGAAAGTTTTGACAAGATTTTGGATTAGCTTCCAACCATGGCTGCTTTAGAATGGAAGTTGAACATTCGTCATGTGAATAGATGGTGGCGGGGGGTGGACAATACCTATTAGCTGTCCTCTCTCTCTCTCTCTCTCTCTCTCTCTCTCTCTCACACACACACAGACAGAGACATCATTTCTCAAATTGTGGGGACAGGCAGGACAACCCTAGCAAAGGAACCTGGAGACAACTGACGTGTAAACTCATTGCTGCTGCCACCTTCTCAAGGCTGGTGCCTTGCCACCATGTGTACTCATTTGGTATCTGTTTCATTCTGTCTTCTTACTCCTTTCCTGTTTATTTTTTCGAAAAAATAAACCCCAAAAGAAAAAAATAGAACATGGTCCTAGACCTCGAGGCAATTATACCATGCTTGTAGAGACATTGCCCCAAATCCTTTTTGTACGATTGTCCCCTTGTTTGGAGAGACAAGACTGAAATCAGGGACTGCTACAAGATGATGTGTTATTAATTACTGAGAAAAAGAGTATCTCCCCTTTTTTTCTTATAGCTACTTAGTATTCCAATTAATTTAAATTGGGAGCACAGTTGCTTTTTCTCTAAAATACACCCCATCCCCAAGATTCTGATAGAACAATTTATTGAGAAAATTGCTCCAATACTTCACTCCTGTGAAATTTGATGTTAGCTGTTTTCACCACATGAAGTTGAAGAAGGCGCATCTTGATCTTGGCCTACATCCACAATCTCTTTAGGATTCCTTCACTAGTCCACATTGGGGGTATTAAGTAGTGACTGCGTTCTGCAAATATGTGCACAGTTCCACGAGCAATCCTTACTGCCTCGATTTGGAGTTACGTCTTCTTTTGCAGGAAGCCTTTGCCCTCATAAATGAGCCTGGGGTCCTTTGCTGCAGTGGTTAGAATGCTCTACTGCTAATGTTGTTTTGATAATGATTGAAGCATTAAAAAAGTTGTTCTTTATTTTCAATCTTTGCATTGCCTCGTTTCCTAAATTTAATTTACTTTGATGTGCTAAGTAAAATGGGGCAGCACAATCGTTTTTTGTTTCTGCTTAATTAATTCTTTTTGAAAAACCCCTTCACTTAAAGTAGATTTCCTTTTCTCTTTTTCTTCTCCACTACCTAATAATGAGGATGATGATGATGATAATGATAATAATAATAGCGATAGTAACAGTTTGTTAAGTGCCTACTATATGATGCTTACTTTTACATAATTATCTCTCATTCATTTTTCCCAGCAGCCCTATGAAGTTCATACTGTAATCATCTCCATTTTACAGATGAGGAAACTCATTGATGCCCAGCTTTTTCCAAGCCATCATGTGACATGGTTTTCCTTGTTCTTAGTGTGCTTGAGGTAAAACAAAATTAAGAAGTTGCAGGATTTGTGGTCCTTGAGAAGAAAAATGAGATAGAATTCTGAATTTTTCATCATATCTCCACCACCTATTTATCTTCAAGCCTTGGGTTCTGCTTTCTTTGTAGAATTTTAAACTTGTATGGGAAGATCCCCTGGAGAGGGCATGGCAACCCACTCTAGTAGTCTCACATGGAGAATCCCATGGACTGAGGAGCCTGGCAGGCTGCAGTCCATGGAGTCATAAAGAGTTGGACACAGCTGAAGTGACTTAGCACACACACACCCAGGAAATATTTGGGGTATGTCCAGGTGTTTTCTGTATGGTAGAGGATGCCAGTCTTCCCCAAGTTACCACTGACTTGGAGTGAGAATACTCTTCAGAATGTAGCAACACTTTGCTTTTCTGGAAGTTGCCTCTCTCACAACTGGAAGTCTCTCTATCAGAGAGGAGAAATGCTGGGTAAAGCAGAAAACATCTCTGTGCACCTAAAATGAAGCTCCTGCTTAGGTAGTTGACTCATCTGAGAGCTCCTGGGTCCTTGTTCAGAGCCTACTACTGTTCTGCATTTATGCACAGTCTTTACAAACTTGATTTTCTAGTTTTCTAGTCACTAGTAGATAAGCAGTTAACTAGAAGCGTTTTTTGAAAGACTGCCAGAGGGAAGTACATATGAGGAGCAAGAAGTTAACGAGTGACAGTAAGAATAGAGGACATAAAAGTGACTCGAGTACCCATTGAATGTGGCAGCTGGGAGCATCTTATAGAGGCTTATATTGCTACGTGCCTCATAGCCCCTAGGTTATAGTAGATCCAACAACTAATGTCCCTAGTGATGGCTATGAATTGATAGGGAAAGATCAAGTTATGTTCATTTTTTCCCCTGAATATTTCCATTTTGAATGGCTAAAAATATTTTTGGTGCTGAAAGGCGAAGGAGGACATGCTGGACTTGGAGTCAGAAAAATTTAAATTCTGGTTTTTTGTTTATGGGCTTTATGTCTTTGAGTGGTTCTTTAGACTCTAATAGCCTCAGTTTTCTTATCTGCAAAATGGAGACAATAATTACAGTCCTGCTTCCCTCAGGAGTAGAGGTAATATATGCGAAAATGTCTTGAAAACTGTAAAACACTATATGCATGCAGTATTATCTAGACAGTTCATTTTGTGGCTGCTTTACCCCACATGGGCCAGATAAATGATGCATTACCATTGCAGACAGTAACCTAGATAAAGCCGGAGTTCCTGATGTAATTTAACAACTTTTACCAAGTGTAGGTGATGCTGAAGCAGCTCCAGTGCGCAGGTGAGAGAGCACTTAGGCAAAGGACCCTTTGAAAGAGAGGTTTATTTTATGCATTCATAGATATGAAGCTGTGTTGTTTGAAATGCCAATACTTCCATGAGCAATCCTTTTTTAAGCTTCTGAAATCTTCTCGGAAGGCCCCTACCTGGTGTATTTTACACACAAATGGAAGGCTAGATCACAAAGGCACTGCTGTGTTCAGGTCATGTTTTCATTGCATTTTCTGGTCCATTCTACCAGGGCAGAGAGGAAGAAAAACACTGTCTTCATCCAGTGTTGGAAGGCTTTCTCCTACCTGCTCTCCATGGAAGAGACGAATGGGGTGGGGGCAGTGCTTTGCGCTTCTTTTCTTTTTCTGCTCCCTTATTTTCCATTTCCATCTGCTCTTTTTTTTCTGTCAGATTCCTGTCTCTCCCACTCCCCCCTAAATAAAATTGTCCTTGGTTAGAACACCCTTTTCCATCAGCTCAGAGCAATTTCTCCAGTCATTTCTGCTTGAAATAACTGTTTAGGGACATTATTCAAGCAAAGCTTTTTTCCTTCACAGTTAATATGTGACTAAATAATTGCTTGAATGTTGATAAACATGTTTTTGAGATTCAATCATTTGTTAATTTAGTTTTTATAATGTGGTGGGGGTTTTAAGTGAGTACTGAGCAATTTTTCTCCATTTCACACTTTTTTTCCTGCTGCCTAGTCTGACACTTCTGCCCATGCTGAGCTGCAGTGAGTCCTCAGCACAAACTGCGGGCCATTCTGTCACAACCCTTTCTTTTTCAAAAACAACATACAGGAGAAAATAATTACACTGATGTCTAATCAGGACTTAATTCATTTGCCAAGACCAAATATAATAACATTAAACTGACTCAGAGAATTTTAGGAACGCAGACCATGACCATGAGTGAGGTTATATATCCTCAAAAATGTAAATTATTAATCAAACCACTCATCTGTACAGCAAAGCTCTAGTAATCCCATTATAAAAGGGTGAATTTCTCATCAGAGGCCAGAAGATGCTGGCTTTAATTAGTGGACTTTTATGGTGTTGACTCAAAGAGATATTTTGGTTATAAAGTTTTTTAAAAATGTGATTAATTATTAGTACTATTGGAAAAACAATTGGAAACTGGGAGTTTAAAGTTATTTTGGTTTTAAACTAAGAATTTTTTGGATTTAATTCAGTTTCAAAATTCTGTGGCTGTAGCAGAGCCAGAGACGGTTCCGGGTGGGGGGGAGGCATGTGGGTACAGTTGTAAACCTTTCCTGTGCCCGCTATTGATTTAGAAGTCAGTCATTAGACTGAAAACTGTTTAATAAAAGGAGCTTAGAAATATGACTCAGTGGGCAGGTGGGGACTGTCTTGGGCCAAGAGTGGGGTGAGGAGATTGTGCAGATTAACCCTTTACCCCAGCCTGTGCCCCTTGTTTCTGAACTCCCCCCTGGAGCTGCCTTCATCACTGCCCACCTTCTCACTAGTGGGCCTGACAAAGCAAATTAAAGGAAATTGTCCCTGCCCTCTAGAAGCTTCCAGGAAAAATACCACTTTTGGCTGGAGTGATTACTCCCTCCCCTCCCCTACTGGGATTTGTTTACTTTCTGAAAACATATGTTCCTCCTCCTCTTTCTGTCTCACTGAGTTGTACTACCTGATAGCGGAGTAATGAAGCATATGTTCCAGAGATTTGAATTCTCCTGTCAATCGAGTGGAGGTACAAACAATTTGCCTTTAAGCTGGAAGTGGTATCACAGAAATGAAAAACACCTTTCCTTCTATTGACTGTGAGATGCTTCCAGGGGCTGCTGCACACCGTGGTACTCCTCCGTTTGCTGTCTGCTCTTTCATTCAGTCATCAGGTCTTGCTGCTGCTTTCATACTTCCTCCCATCTTTCCCCCACATTCTGTTCCCCTTTGCCTTCCCTAGGTCTCAGTCATCTCATTAATCACATACCATTGCCTTGTAGCTCTGTTTCTCTGATTTTAGTTTCAGGCTCCATCAGCTCACATCCAGGCCACCTGCAAAAGCTGAACTGGGTTTCATGTCTGTGGTCTCCTCCCTTGCTTCTCAGTTCAGCCGTGGAGTATAAGTTCAAGATGGCAGGCTCTGGGATCACTTGGGCTGGGTTTGAATGAGTTTAGGTGGCAGAGGTAGGAGATGTGGAGCTGGTGTGGAGGAGAGAAATTGAAGGCTTTTGCAGTAAGAATCACAAACCTCCTGTCTGAATATGTATTTAAGTCTGTGAGAGATGAATGAAAAATTTCCTGTTCTAAAGTGTTTTACTTATATTATCTCATTTAGACCTCACACCAACCCACAAAGTTGGTACTATTTATTATTAGCCTCATTTTATTGCTGAGGAAGTAGAGGCTTAGAGAGATTAAGTAACTTGTCTAAAGTTGCATAGCCAATAAATACATGGAGCAGACAGGAGTTGAACCTGGACATACAGCTCCAGAGCCTGTGCCCTTAATCACCACGTGTTTTATAGTCACTGTATTTTGTTTCATGGTCAAGGACAATCTCCCCAGTTCTAGCTTTCTTGCATGGGAATTCTATTATATTTAACTAAGTAACATTTGCTGAGCAAGTATCTAGCACGTCTGCAGGCAGGCAGGTATAGGGAATTCAAAGATAAAAACTACTTCACGCCTACTTTCAAATAGCTCAAATTTCAGAAACCAAGACTTTTATACATGAGTATCCTATGAGAAATTCAGTAAAAAAATATTAGCCGGTTTCTCTATAGGGGTTAGGAGTGGATCCAGGGTTTTTTTTTTACATTTATTTATTTTAATTGGAGGCTAATTACTTTACAATATTGTATTGGTTTTGCCATACATCAGGATCCAGGTTTTTTAAGGCTCAAAGGTTACAGAATTTGAAGGCCCTCTTAAAAAAAGGAGACAAATGTGCAAAAACCAAATGCCTGTGGTTCTTCTAGAAGGAGGCTTGCAAGTGCGGGTCCCTGTAGTTTGTTTCATTAACTTCATAGGAAATTCACCTCTGTGTGGGGCTGTGGGGTTGGAAGAGATTAATTTCAACCAGAGGGCAGAGATTCTTGGAAGAGATTGCCTGTATGAATTCTCCAGACAGATGTGGCTCTTGATCAAAGAGAAGGGCCAGTGAGGGAGTTAGGTAAATCAGTACACATCTTTCTGTAAATTTAAACTAAACTTTAAACATTATTAATTGCCTACTAGGTACAAGTCTTTCTGGACTTCCTAGCTAGCCCTTTGGTAAGTAGTTATCCCTTTGGAAAGGGCAAAACACCTAGGCAAGAAGCAGGGGGTGGGGGCGTAATGAGACGGGCACGTGCTCTGGCTTCAGGTAGACTGGAATCTAAGTCCCAGCTCTCCTACCTCCTCTCTTTGTAACCCAGGGCAAGTCATTTCTCTCTGAGCCATGAATTAAAGAAGGTTAAATCTAGTGAGGATGGAAGAACTCAGCTCTGTGCTGGTCTATAGGAACCAAATGCATGGTAGCCATTGTTTTTGTTATTCCTTCTCATACATTTATAAGCATCATTGTGTATGAAATATAATACCTGCTTTGCAGTATTGAATGTCAGATACCTGGCACATATACATTAAAAATGCTTTTCATGTTATAATATCATTTAATTAATATGCAATGCTCTAATATACCCACTCATAAGAGAAAACTATGTTTTCAGAGAATAGCGTTTCTGTGTGTTTTCATTCTTTCTCTGTGTGTATGTGTATACTTAAGCCTAAAAAGAGTCTATGTTTTCTCCATAGTCCCCTAGTGGTCTGAATGAGTTAATGTAGCCTCTTGATCTAAGTAGCAATGGCAGACTCTGATTTCATTGGGTTGATTAGGAGAGGAAGGAGAACAAAAATGATGAAATAAGGATGTTTATCTTGCTTCCCTCCTTTGGTTGAAGTTCTTTAGCATTAGTACTGGACTTGATTAACTGAAATGTAATTATCAGATTAGAACAAGTTCTACTGTATTCCCTCTCCTGGGATCCTATGTTCTTTCTAGCACTTACCAAGTTGATAGTGATATATAATGATTATTTTATTAACATGAATCTCCTTTACTAGAGAATAACCTCTCTGAAGGTGGGGCTTATGTGTATTCTACCTCAACCCTGTATCCCCCAGTGAGATAGTGGACACTCAGTAAATGTTTCAGCAACATACACATACACACACAATTAAAATAAGTAATATTAATAGAAGCAAATTACTGTCTTTTCCACTTCCTCTGCAATCACTACCACGATGACCAGATAGACAGAAAAGTATAAGCTATTGCCTACAGCATTTATTCCTAGGTTTTGAAGTCTACTCAGATGTAAGATCTTAAAAGTCTAGATAGTGGATTGATGCTTTCCCATTGAGATGGAATGTCTTATGTTTACCTGAACCTCTGCCTCTGCATCTAGCCTCGCCATTCCCTGGCTGGTCTTTTCCTCCAGCCTAACCTCTTCACAGAGAACTGTGAACAAAGTGCAAAGCCAAAGATGTACATCTTGTGACCAAGAATAACAAGAATGGTGGCATCGATCACCTTTTCCAGATATACTCTTACATGTCATTCTTGATTACTGTGGGCACTTTAAAGTAATATAGCAAACTTTGTTTGAGAATATTCTTTTTTTAAAATAAGTTTTTAGTATACAAATGAATATACGTTTATTAGATACAATGAAAAAACCCACAAAGAAATGAAACAGTAGAAAATAAAATGACCCACATTCTATCCCCTAGAGGATAACTACTATTAATGTTTTAGTATATAATTTAACATACTTTTGTTCAGTATTGTACAGATATAGGTATGTATATATTTAAAAAATGGATTACACTGCTCTTTCAAGTAATGCAATATAACCATCTTTCCATGTAAATATTTGTATAATATAATAGTAATAGAATATTTAGAGGTTACCTAGTACTTAGTCATGCTATTTTCTCATATGTTATTAATCCAACTCTCTCTATTGTTAGAAATTTCAGTTGCTTTCAGTAGACCATAGTAAAATAATGTCCATGTAAGTATTTATGCATATCTTTATTTCCTTAGGATAAATTCCTGGAACTGGAATTGCTGGGTCAGGGGCTTATGCAGTTCTTAAGGTTTCTCACATTTATTGCCTATTTTATTTCCATCAAGTTGTATCTCTTCTCTTGCTAGCAATGTATGAATGTCCATTTTCCTGACCATTTGCCCTTTTAGAATAACCCCAGTTTAGGTGAAAAAAATAGTAGTCTTTTCTTGTCAGGAAACTTTGTTGATCATTTGTACTTTTTATTTTGTGATTTTTCTCAATAATATTCTTTCATCTTTTAAAAAATTTAGCTATTCATTGTTCTTATTGGAATGCCCTTTTATTATTGATTTTAAGAGCTCTTTATATATTCAGGATCATAACCCATTTTATATGTTATAAATTGATTTTACTGATTTGTTAATACAATATTCATTTTTTATGGTGCTTTAATAACACTTCCAGTCAAATGTATCAATATCTTCCTTAGGCTTTCAATATAGCCTTTGGATTTTGCCTAATTGATGTTAGCCTTAGATGAATCAAAAATATGTTCTATTTCCTATTCTGACAGTAGCTGTGTAAAATTTGGTAAGTAATTTAAAGTGTCTGAATTTGTTTTCTTATGTGTGTGATAACACCCGATCTACCAACTTGCCAGAGCTTTTGAGGACCAAAAGAGGTAATGTATATAAGAATGCTTTGAAAACTTTAAAGGATTATTGTTGTTGTTATGCAGTTATCTTTGACACTGACCATTAGTCTGAATGAGTTCCTGTTTATAGTACTGCTATCAGCATTGCCTTTTTTCCCCTGTAGATTTGAGACCTTTCTGACCATTTACTAGGATATAATCTTGGTCTAGAGTTGCACTGGAGTCTGTGCTCTGGTAGCTGGAAAGGCCCTGGGAGGGTGGTGAAATGTTGCCTGCCACCAGTCTCGGCCTGGAGCATGGATTCTGGGCATCCTTCCCACCTTCCCAGCTGGGAAAATGGGCCCTGGAACTATTCTTTGAAGTAGTGTGCGTGTTGACTCCCACATGCCAGCCCATGAAGGGTAGCTAGAGAAACTCATCCAGTGAGGCCAGAGTGCCTGTTCCTGTCCAACAGAGCAGTAGGTGGGAGAAAACCCAAAGCCTTCTGTCCACACTCGTATTCCCTAGGGACTGGAAAAATAGTACTCTTTCTAGCAATTAACATTTGAAACAGACACACTGGCCTATCAGATAAATCAGCAGCTTAGCCTTGTTTTGTGGTACATATTCTGGAACGAGTTATTAGGAAAACCTTTTTTTTTTTTTTTTAAATTATGAAATGACCAGAATTCTCCCTCTCTAAATGCCAGCTTAAAAAAATCAGAGGAAAAACAATTAAACTATCTCATGCATCAAAGTAATCATTAGTAGAAAAACAAAGTATGTTCTTTCTGGCAATCTCTGCCAGATGGTTGAGATGGGTGATAGTGGAAGAAGAGGCTTAAATGATACACATATTATTTCAAATATAACCTTGAAGGCTTTTGTTTGTATTTTGATGGGAGGGGAAGATAGTGTATACTTGCATAACTTAAGCCTTCTTGAAGGTCAGAGGCCTCTGGATAGCTGGTTAGACATTTGTGAGGTTAGACATTTGAATTCATCTGGGTCACTTACATGAAGGAGAAGCAAGGTTAACTAAGTTTACTGAAAGACTGTGTGTTAGGTTTGATTAATCTTCCTTATGGTAGTGATATGGCTAGGTATTATTATCCCCATTTCACAGACATGGAAGCTCGAGTTTGGAGCCATTAAGCAATCTGCCCAAGGCCACATAACCAGTAAGTGGCAGCATTAAGTTTCTAACTTCAAAGTCATTGCTCTTTTCATTGAGCCACACTGTCTCCCTTGGAGGTAGAAGATAAAAATAAGATTTACGAAGTGATAAAAATGATCGTAGAGAGTTTTGAGAAATAGAAAGTGCTGTTAGGAATCTGTACAGTAATGGAGAAATAAACAAAATGCCTCAAGAATGGCCCCCAAATTTTATTTGGCATAAGGCTTCAAATTCCATTGATGTGAAACGATTCTCTGTAGGGACATACTCTGGCGAGTTAATTGTACCCCGAGTATTCTATGGCAGCACGGCAGCCTTTCCTATTGCCTCATAAAGAATCGCACACACCCCCTTCAGAGTTCATTTTAGTACTTTTCAGGCTGACATCTAAAGGGGCTGCTACTCTGACAAACACAATCTGGCCAGATGTTATTATTTTGCACTACATTTAATTTCTTCCTGCCAAAGATTTAGACTTCTTTTCCCTGATAAAGATCAGGGGAAATTGTCTGGTATTTACAAAATCCCATCCAGGCGTATCTGTTACAATGTTCACTTAACAAAGTTTATTAGATTATTAGGGCTTTAAACCCTTGGGCTCTTTCGGTATTGAAATTAAAAAAAGAAAAACCCAAACATCTTCAACAAATTTAAGTGGCATAATTAGACCCTGGGCTTGTCTTACAGGCATTTTAGAATTATGAAAATGATTTAAATAGTATTTGCTTCCTGAGAAACTTGCTGAGTTTGACAGGGATGAAAGGAAGGCGGTTATGCTCCTTTGGTCTCCTGAGTTAATGGGGAAAGTGATATCTGGAACTGAAATAAATTTGCTATAGTTGTATGGTGAAATCACTCCCATAAGTAGTTAGCCGTACCACACAGGGCCTCTCTTTCTTGGCCTAGTTAAAATGTGGGCACGACAGTGTTAGAGAAACATGGGGGTCTGTCATTTCTTTGCTCATAAAATCTATTTAGAGGAAACACTTACCTGGACTCCTTGAACTTGAATTCTCTGCTCATATCTTCTATATTAGGCATATTAAGACTGTAATAGAAGTATTCAATATTTTAAAGGTATGGTTTGTACACACTTTTCCTCAAGAGATTTCAATGTGCTTTATGTTCACTGATTATATTTTTAAGTGTTTCCAGTTGGAGCTTTGTGGTACTCTTGTTATTTTTTCTTTTGTGTGAATGTAAACATGGGAGGGTTGAGAAGGTGACCTGTATTAGTCAAAATAAGGAACTCAGAACCGATCTGAAGCTTTGCCTATATGATGTACATGGGAGAGAGAAGCTAGACAGAAGCAGTCTAATTATGCTTATTTGTTTGGGGAGTTGGGTGGACTGGTACTAATTTAGACACCAGAATTCTGGACCATCAGACTTGGCATAACAAGAGAGAGGACTGTTTAAGAACATTGAATGCAAGTGTTAATTACATATGTCAACTTGGGCATTTTCTTCTACTGTATATTTATTTGGCATTAGACTGGGTTTTTAACAAATTATTAAAGCATAGTTCTTTAGAGACTATGTTAGAAATGTCTCACAAATAAAGCAAGACCACAGTTGGGCTTTTCCTTTTTATTTTGAAAGTGGCCAGAAGCCCGTTATATGAAAACTATAATAATGCAAACATACGTCTGTACAGTGCCGTAAGTGTAACTGTAAGTGTAGCAGTAAGTGCTGAAATGGCAGAAGTGAAGGCAAGGCAGGAGGTAAATATTTTGCAAAAATTAATGATCTAGAGTGAACTCTCATTAACTTTTGGCTCTGTTAATTTGAATATTGTGATAATTTGACTTGGACTGAAGTTTATGAAAGAATCTGCTAAACAAATTAATAGTGTATATAAGATTTGTAGGAAGGCATGTTTAATTTGCTTGAAGGACTTGAGCAAGCCCATTAATTGGGGCTGCTAATTATAACGAGCTTTGCTTATTAAAGCAAACCTGATAGAAACTCTACTTGGAAACACTTTATTAGCAGTGATTTAGAGTTACTCCAGGTATGGAAAAAAATAATAAAAAGTAGTGTAGTGTTTAAGAGAATAGATTCTGGAACAAATTGACTTTGAGCTTGAATCTTGTTACCTAGGGGAGCACACTTAACCTCTCTAAGCCTCAATTTCCTTAAACAGGGATAATAAATAATAGGACCTAACCACACACACACAGTTGTTGTGAGAAATAAATGATATGATGCTTGTAAAACTTAGAATAGTGCCTAGTATACAGCAAGTGCTCAGTAAATGTTAGCTGATGTTTGTTATTCTTGGAAAGTAGTTGTTAATCACACTTAACTAACTTAAACTGTCCTTTCCTTTATCAGATCAATTTAGTGAAGATGTTCCAGGACAACATACTGCTTGTTGAGCTAGCCACTCCTAAATTTGAATGAGAGGCCCTCTGGGGACAGTAACTTAATAAATTGCTTTCCATATTCTATAGACTAAAT
Source organism: Bos javanicus (assembly GCF_032452875.1). Lineage (NCBI taxonomy): Eukaryota > Metazoa > Chordata > Mammalia > Artiodactyla > Bovidae > Bos > Bos javanicus. The sequence continues at coordinate 17,896,559 of NC_083897.1, read as the reverse complement.
GTACACATGGAAAGGGATGATGACCAGATTCAAAGGCTTTTTAGTTTCCCAGGAAGGAAATTCTAATTGAGCATATTTTATGTTATAAGCCTAGTTGACCATGCATTGAGGTTGTGAAGTTATTTTGGAGCCTGAAAAATACCAAGACTTTATATGTCTGAATATTGTAACATTTCTAATCTTATTCCTTTTCTGCTATCCCGTTGATACTACATAAATTATAGGTGTTTGTTTTGAAAGAAAAATTGGTAACTATTGGTAAATATAAAACAGAATATAAATACCATCCAGAATCCTAACACCTAGAGATGACCATAAGTTTTCTGGCTTTCTCTCTGCATATATTCAAATACGCATATGTAGATTTTCTTACAAAAATGGAATCATACTGCACTCATTAAAAGCAATGCTAGTGATAAAGCGGAGAGTGTACATGTTCTTTTCAGGTATGCCTTAAAATAGGGCATTAATTGGTAATCATGAGGTGGACTTGAAAAATTGCATATAATTTTACATCTGAGAGTCCTTGATCTGTTTCTGTTAAGACCAATAGAAATTCAGCACAGAGAATATGGACTCAATTATCTTTATAGGTCCATTATTATTCATATTTGATGTCTGTGTGTATAAGTGTGTGAGAGAGAGAGAAAGACAGAGAGAGGGAGGGAGGGAGGCAGGCAGGCTGCCTGTGTATCCTGGGTGGAGATTTCTCCTTGTTGTGTGGTCTAGTGACGAGCATTGGACAGGGAATAAGAAGATAGCAGCTTGTAGCTGTGACTCCATCATGACTCACTGGATGACCTTAGGCAATTAATTTCATTTCTCTGGGCCTTTGTTCATTTTCTCATATATGAAATGTGGGGTTAGACCAGATAACTTCTACATCTGCTTGCAGCTCAGAGAATCGGAGTTTTTTTGTTTTTAAGTCAAAGTTGCCTGTCTGCCTGGAAGAACCCGAGGCTCTGTGGAGATCTTCCTAAAGAGAGGACAGTGATGAATTTCAATAGTTTCTTTGGCGCCAGATAGACCAAAGCTGTAATTTTTAGCCTATCAGGCATTTGACTTTTGAAAGTGCTAAATCCTCCATTAGGAATAAATGTGGAAGCTTCAGGTTATTTATTGTTATTTACACTTTCCATTCATAACTGTCAGTGTCACAGGCTCTGTCGACATAACTGCGTCAGTGAGGTTAGCTTTAATCAGTTTAGTGGCGGCTAAGTCACAAATATATCAAATAGCCAATCATAATGCAGGAGTCCTCTAAAGCCTGACTGAATTATTTATTTTGTTATGATGAAAATGTCTGGGCTTTATTGGTTTTTTTTTTTTTTTAAGAACTTGATTCAGCTTGAAGTCTAAAGATAAAAGATCAGTGATTGTCTCTTAGATTTTTATTCTGCCTTCCTTCAAGGCTTTTCATTTTTCACAAGCCGTTGTTAACACTTTTAAAGTCAAGGTGAGAGATCTGTGATATTTTTTATCCTAGGGGTTTAAGCATATGTGAAAAAACTTTTACCTTTGATTTCTTGTTCCTTTCTGTCATGTCAAAGCTGTGTGACCTTGAACTAACCACTCAACCTGTTTGAGCCTCATTTTCTTTGTCTGTAAAATGGGGATAATCTTAGTCTTTTCTAAATCTCAAATTATTATGAGACACAAATAAGATAATGCTTTAGTTGTCATACAAATGTATGATAAACTTGTGATTATCATTAAGTTTAGTGTTATCATTTAGGCCTTCAGTGGGTAGGTCTGACTTGATATAATAGATATTTGTGTGTGTGCATATCAGGCGTGTCTGACTGTTGGCGACCCCATGGACTGTAGCCCACCACGCTCCTCTGTCCGTGGGATTTCCCAGGCAAGAATACTCGAGTGGGTTGCCTTTTCCTTCTCTAGAGGATCTTCCTGACACAGGTATTGAACCCGTGTGATGCTGAAAAATTATATGGAAGCCAGTTTTATAAATCAAAACTCTTCTATGTCTTACGTTATATCGTGATAATATTACCCACAGAAAATTTTGTCCTCCAGAGGTCATTAAAAAAATAAAGGATTCAACGAACTTAAAATATACTCAGTACTGAAAAATGAGCAATATTCAAATTAAACATGTGTACTGCAAATCATATTAAATACAGTGCTACAAATATAGAGACTCTGAAAAGGGAAATAATTCATCATGATTCAAAAATGCTCAGGACATTTTAGGGGATGGGTTGAGAAGGGTGGGGGAATGGGCCACTGGCAGTGGGAGGTCAGGGAGGGAAGACAAGAAGAAAAACATTTAAAACATAGCTGAACAATCCTCTCTGTGTCAACCCATGCAGCTATTACCAACCCCCACTGCACACTTATTATTCTTTTTCCAGACATCTTTAATACAGACAGTGAAACTAGAGTAGAAATGTGGCTTTGTACTTAGAATACAGTTGTATGGGCTCTCTAAGAATCACTTTTGTTTTCTTTTTTTCTACCCAGCCATTCAGAGGCCCTGATTACCAGCGAAACAGTAAAGAAAAGAGAAATAGTTAGAGCCAAAGCAAAACACAAAGGAAGCAAGATTAGAAAATGGAGAAGCTGGAGGGAGAACATCTGAGTATAGTAACACGGTCACTCGTAGGAAGAAACTGTTTCAGGTTTACATACTTAATTATCTCATGTTTAAGTTGAATCATGGCTAATTAATTTTCCTGTGCTAAAGCAGATTTACAGGTACTGAGCATGTACTAACTGAGAGTGACGTTTATTGAAAATTGAAGAGTTAGGTGGATTTATTCCTGATGTGACTGAAGCTATGCTCCCAGAATGATTTTTCAACCTCATCTTATTTCCAAGTCCTTGGGAAGCTCATACCATGGGGAAATACCAGCCTTAGGACCCAAATATAGAGGTTCCAGTTCCACCTTGGTCATTCTTCTAGCTCTGGGACCTGCAGCCAGCGCGGATCTTTTGTCAAACTTGCTTGTCTCTCTGCCGGTTTGCTCAGGCCTGCCTGCTCCATGCTCCCTTCTGTATCCTCTGCTGTGCTAAGTCACTTCAGTTTTGTCCGACTCTTTGTGACCCCATAGACTGTAACCCACCAGGCTCCTCTGTCCATGGGATTCTCCAGGCAAGAATACTGGAGTGGGTTGTCATGCCCTTGTCCAGGGGATCATCCCAACCCGGGGATTGAACTCGCGTCTCCTATATCGCCTGCATTGGCAGGTGGATTCTTTACAACTATTGCCCCCTGGCCAAACTAGAAATGATGTGCTTTGGATGAAGGAGGAGGATTTCTGTCCCCCTCACTGAACTGAAGCTCCTCAAGGATCTTCTTTGAGCCCATCTTTGTATCTCTGCCTCCTAACTGAGTGTTGGTGGGTAGATGCACAAAATAGATTTTCAACACATGTTCGTGGAACTTTAATATCTCTAAACCTTGGGTTCTCATCTATAAAATGGAGCAGCTGCTTTTCCAATCTATCTTATTTAGGAGAATATGAAGATGTACATATAAAATTGCATACTAAACCAAACAGCACTATACACTCATTCATGTAAGGGGCTATTACAAATTAGAGTTGTTATGTGTAATTCACATTTTAAAATTTAGGGCTATTTTCTTAATGGAACTTGATCAAGTTAACCTTTCTGAAGTGTAAATTGTCTGTCCAAAGAGGTGAGTAGATTACCACATTGGTCTTTTAACTGGACAGGTTGCAGGGGATCCACAAAGCCCCTGAAACTGTATATAAAATGTTTTGTATATGTGACTTTTTTTGGAAGAGAGAGCACATATCTCAAATCAGATTTGGGGGTCTATGTACCCCAAACTGCTGAGAACCACAAGGCTGACTAATCTCTAGATTTCATTCTGCTCTAATCTGATTCTATGAAGAATCCTAGTCTGAATAAATAGTTTCAAATTTCTGATTATTTAATGGACTTAAGTAAGTAGCCTCAGTTATTTTAATGGCACTTAAGTCAGAATTCCCAGATTTAATAATACCCATTTCAGTACTGATCGTTGGCATATTCTGCTACCACTCAGATGCCAACTTGGCTTGAGGGAAGAACTATTATTTCAAATGTTGCCTCCCATCTACTTTCTCAAATGTAGTTACTTTGTCCTCACCTATGTTGCTTTTTAAGAGGGGCTGTATTTTGGTCTGTAGAATTAGAAACTTTACTCATGTTTGTCAACTGAGTGCAATAAACATTCCTTAAAGAAATAAAATAGCAATAGCAAAACTAAAGCCCAGGAGAGGCATTGGAGGAGTTGCACCATTTAGGAGCCCAGCTGTGGTTGTTCTGATCATAATGAAGCTACTGTATACCATTTAATTCTCTTGGGAAGTGATACAGTTAAAGTCCCAACATCTGTAGAAATAGCAAGGTGGATTCAACTTTGTTATGTACACTGAGCTTTCTATTTTCATGATGAGAGATGGGAGAAAAACTACCAGATTAGGAAGTATGGGCAGTTTTTACAGTGAGTAGAAGGAGGTGGTCTTCCAGTCTGTTTTAGAATCTTATTCATTGCTGGCACTGGAAGGAGAAGACTGCTAACCATGTGGGTGATCTCACCATAATCTTTGGGAGGAGAGCATCTCTAGCCAATCACTTGGAATGATATAGTGGGAAGGGAAAAAAAAACAGCCATTGACTAGGATGCAGAAGATAAGAGTTTTTGTTTATGGCTCTGCCACTAAGCAGATAGTGTATCATTGGGCAAGTCTCTTCCTGATCCTGAGCCTCTTGGCCTAGTTATCATATAGAGGCCTGTTCCAGTGTCAGTTGCTCAGTTGGGTCCGACTCTTTGCAACCCTAAGGACTGTAGCCCACCAGGTTCCTCTGTCCATGGAATTCTCCAGGCAAGAATACTGGAGTGGGTAGCCATTCCCTTCTCCAGGGGATCGTCCCCACCCAGGGATCGAACCTGGGTCTCCTGCATTGCAGGCAGATTCTTTACCATCTGAGCCAATGCTGTAATTATTTTTAATAATAATAATAGAGTTTCAATTTAATTGTCTACTGGGGGCAACTATGTTAGTGTTAGTAGCTCAGTCATGTCTGAGTCTTTGTGGCCCCATGGGCTATAGCCTGCCAGGCTCCTCTGTCCATGGAATTCTCCAGGCAAGAACATTAGAGTCGGTTGCTGTTTCCTTCTCCAGGGGATCTTCTTGACCGAGGGATCAAACCCATGTCTCGTGCTTTGCAGGCAGATTCTTTACTGTCTGAGCCACCAGGGAAGTCCCCACTATGTTATGGGTTTTAAAATAAAATTGATTTACTTACAATAATCCTGTTAGGTAGGTGGTATTATCTCCATTTTATGGATGAGGAAAACTGAAGTCCAGAGAGGATAAGCAACTTGCTCAAGTGCTGGCATCTGCCCACTCCTTCCTGATTTCTTTTCCCTGCAGCCAATCACCGCCAAATCCTGCTAGTTATTCCTCTTCACTATCTCTACCATCACTGCCCTGGTTTCAATGCTTACCTCTAGTCTGGACTTTTAAACCACTTCCTAACTAATCTCTCTGCCTCCAGGTTTATATCCTTCCTCTAGTGTCTATCAGTTTTTAAGAAGGAACTCAGATATCATTTCTTTTAAGAAACCTTCCCTGTCTACCCCCTCCACTGGATTATGTTACCTTCTTCTGTGTCCCATAGTACCTTGTTTATCTCTGGTCTGCTTCATTAACAATATAATACTAGCCAATATTTAATTATTTAATTTAAATATTTAATCTAATAGGTGTCTACTATCTACCAAGTATAATACTATTCTAAGCTCATTATATCCATTAAGTCATCGAATCCTCACAGCAACCATATGAAGTGTAGATACTATTGATGCCATGTTTTACAGATGTTCAATAAGTTGCCCATGATCACAAAGCTATTGTGTACCAGAGCTGGAATTTCAAACCCAGACACGCTTGAGAGCCTGAGTTCTCAGTCTCTGCTCTATACTGTCTTTTGCCTCAAGTACTGCCTTCACCAGGGAGCCTTCTATGGCTCTTTTTAAAATTACTTTAAAAAATAATTTGGATTTCATGAAGTCCAAATTAAAGTTTGAAGCTGAAAATGAACCATTGTCAGGCACTTTTGATAGACTTCGGGGCTTCCCTGATGGCTCAGTTGGTAAAGAATCTGCCTGCAATGCAGGAGACCCCAGTTCAATTCCTGGGTTGGTAAGATCCGCTGGAGAAGGGATAGGCTACCTACTCCAGTATTCTTGGGCTTCCCTTATGGCTCAGCTGGTGAAGAATCTGCCTGCAATGTGGGAGACCTGGGTTTGATCCCTGGATTGGGAAGATCCCCTGGAGAAGGGAAAGGCTACCCACTCCAGTATTCTGGCCTGGAGATTTCCATGGACTATACCGTATAGTCCATGGGGTCGCAAAGAGTCGGACATGACTGAGTGACTTTCACTTCCACTTTGATAGACTTGACGCACTAAATTGACTCCGGGATCAGATAATTCTATATTTATATAAAGCTAAACACTTCAGAACATTTATACTTTCAGGAGACACATGGTTCCTATTTTCCAGGTAACAAAATTGAGGATAGAGTTGTCTTCCATTCACATTCTGATGAGGAAGACCTTGGTCCAGGAGGTGCTTTTTCACATTAACCTTTTCTTTCAAGAAGCACAGAAAGTGTTTGGTGTCTAACCGAAGAAGCACTCATGAGTGATTTACAGGAGCGCTTTGTTGATTCAATCTAGTTATTTGATGCTGTCTCATTTTCTTTTCCTAAACAACTTGTGCATGAGTGTGTCTGGGAGGATTGGATAGAAAAGAACATGCATATCAAGGTTTTATTGCCTGGAGGCTTATGAATCAGCACCTTCATTTTACTGAGTTTCTTTTTGCCTCAAGTGCCAGATTTTCTCCATCTTTCTTCGACAATGGCAAGTAGTTGGTAGGTGCATTACATAATTTTCATAGTGAGCACTGCTGTTGTTGATTACGAGAAGGCTTTGAGAAAGGGTTCTAATGAGACAGGATTGTTGATTCTCCCTGGGTTTTGACTTTCTAAGAAAGTCACTTATTCATAAATTGTCCCCCACCCCCATAGGGTGGCGCTATGTACCACCCTGAGAACTTTTCTCCCCTGAAACCCCTCACCCCCAAGAGAGAGTGGGAATGACTTGAGTGGAGCAGGGAAGCTAAGTGGGTCCTTTAGCATGGCCCTCTGTGAAGTCTGTGGAGGCTTGGTGAGAGCTTGAGTCCTTAGTTTTTGATATTTTTTCAAATTATGCATGTAATTTTCTGAGATGGAAAAGTGTGTGTAGTATTTAGATGTGCCTAATGCAAAAAAAAGCAATACAGAAATATCTAGAGAGTAAAAAGTGAAAATAGAAAAGTTCCAAGTCCCCCTTTGTCCATCTCCCTCTGTCTGACTGGCTATGCTGACTGGAAACACGGTAGTTTGATGTGTGTGTCCTTCCTCAACCATTTCCTGTGCCTTTGTGTATGTACATACACACTCACTGCTGCTGCTGCTACTAAGTCACTTCAGTCGTGTCTGACTCTGTGCGACCCCATAGACGGCAGCCCACTAGGCTCCTCTGTCCCTGGGATTCTCCAGGCAAGAACACTGGAGTGGGTTGCCATTTCCTTCTCCAATGCATGACAGTGAAAAGTGAAAGTGGAGTTGTTCAGTCGTGCCCGACTCCTAGCGACCCCATGGACTGCAGCCCACCAGGCTCCTCCGCCCATGGGATTTTCCAGGCAAGAGTACTGGAGTGGGGTGCCATTGCCTTCTCCGATACACACACTCACTAGTCACTCTCAATTTTTTCCCTATGTAAATGTGACCGTGCCATATGTGCTGTTTTACAATATAATTTTTCACTTCATATATCTTACAAAGTCTTTCAAAATAAGTACTGAAAGGTTTTGTCCTTTTTAAAAATGATTGTGTAATGTTCCTATCCATCTCCTCTCCTGTTGGCACCTGGGTTTGTTATTTGCTTTTTTACTCTGACACACAGTGTCGAAGGGAGTATGTTTAGTCACATCTTTTCATGCACTTGAAAACTTATACCTGGAGCAGAAGCTGTCTAGGCTATCCCTAGAAGGAGGACTTTGGGTCCAAGGAAACATTTCCAGAGGCAACGGGCCAGTTTTACATTCGGTGTTACCTCCCAACGTGCAGAGAGAGCCAGCATTTTCCATGTCACTGGGGAAGCACCTAACTGCTCCAGAGATCTGACCCTGAGCAATCTGTCTAGGAGTCTGTCCTTTTTTCAGTGACCCAGAAGTCAAGGAACAGCAAGGACAGCTTAACACGGCCCAGCCCTGTTAAGTTGTCTCAAGTAGAAGATGGTCTTCTAAATCCTGCTGTCATACTATAGGCTGGAATTTTGAGGGCAGTTTTTGGTTAAATGCCTCAAAAACTTTCTTTCTCTGTTTTTGTTAGCCAGTCAGCAACCATTCAGGAGCATCTACTGTATGCCATGTGCTGCAGTGCATTTTCAGACACACACATGGGATTATGCAGCTGTACTCCTCAAAAACGTGGTCTTGTCTGCTTATGGATATGCTCTCCATTATTTTTTATGTCTTAATTAAGGGCTCATAGAAGAGATGCTTTGACTTAGATGGACTTTCAGTAGCATTTCACAAATAATATTCTTAAAGTGGGTTAGTTGGGTTTTTTTTGTTTTTTTTTTTTTGGTCCCTTTTCATATAAATCACTCTGTCTATAGAAAAACATCAAACTGTTTTCACAGAAGGCAGGGAAATAAGTTGTTTACACATCACCATTTGACTCTCTTTACCCTCATCCTCATTACAAACATCTCAGCCACCCAAGTGAAGTTAGTTTAAACCTCCAAGCTATCCATGCAAACAAGACCCCTACCGCTAAGGAGTTTGGAGCAAGAAAGCATGGGGGTTGTCTGCTATTTTTGTAGTCTCTCTTCTGGGTTCAGAATATTTTTTCTTGTGTTAATTCACTACCAAGAGGTTTGGTTTTAGTTCTGTGTCCTTTTTCAGTTCTATAAATTAAGGAAGGTGGTTCCATAATGTCACAGTATCTCAGAGTTGACAGGGAGCATTAGAGGTCCATCAAATGCAGCCTTCCTGCCTTCATGTGACTCCTCTGTACAATGTATTCTGAGCCAGTGATCATTTGGTTTTGGAGTGAAAACCTCCTCTGATGAAGGAATCCTATCCTTTAAGAAGCAGCCCATTTGATTTTTGTTCAGCTTTAATTGCTAGTTTTTATGTTAGTTTGGGCCAAAGTCAATCTCCTAGTAACTCTTTTGCCATACTGGTCACTCTCATGTGGATAAGCTTCTATTTGGTGATTAGTCCCCTAAACTCTTTTGCCATACTGGTCACTCTCATGTGGATAAGCTTCTATTTGGTGATTAGTCCCCTCAGAATTGCCCAGTACTGAGCACAGAGTAGCCTTCACCTCCTATAGTCTACATATGATTCTTTTATTGAGGCAGCCAGCCTAAGACACTATTGAGTCAAGAAGTGTTGATCTTAAAGTCAAGCAAAATTCTCCAAATTGATGTCACCAGCCTTCATCCCATGTTTGGGGTGTTGGTCTTATATGATAATAATATCTTGTCAAATTTCAGCTAAAACTGTAGCCTGTTGAGATCACTAGGATTTCAAAATGAGTTAACTGTGCCTTCCAGCTTCATGCAGTTTGTAAATTTGATCAGTGTACCATTACGCCATCATACTAGCCATTGATAAAAATGCTGAGCAGAGCAGATCACGTAGGTTCCCCATCAGAAATTTCCTTTTGGATTGACATTAGTCTATTAACTGGCACCTTTGGATACAGCCATTAAAGCAGCGAAGGAACCAGCTAGCAGTATTCTTTCCAATCTCTAATAGTCTGTCTTGGACGTGATGGTTCACTTTGTTCTCAACCCTCTTGAAATCCAGAAGCAGTATATCCACTGTTTTCCCTTAGTTTTCAGTCCAATACTCCCATCATAAAAGGAAATGAGGTTACTGGCGTGACTTGTTCTTATAAAACTATGCCAGCTTCTTGTGATTACTTATTTCTTTGCTCACAAATCTGCTTGATGCTGTGTTCTGAAATCCTGCTTGAGACTGATGTTAGACTGATGAGATTATTATCTGTGACAGCCACCTACTTTTCCCCTTTAAGGAATATGGGAACCAGAGGGGCTTTGTTTTCTGGTTCCCCCTCACCAGTGTTTCCCAAATACTCCTTTCTTTGTCACCTTTTCCTATGCTGGGCTGACTCTCCTTCCCATCCCATCAGAACACTGCCCTCAGTTTTCCTAGGTGACACCTACTTAGTATGCTAATGGGTGCTAATGGACTAAAATGTATTCAACAATGAGTAATCTGTTTGCTTTCTGAGCAGGGCCTAAATCCCAACATGTGATTAGGATGGTGGTAATTTTGGGCATCATGGCGGTTATTAATGTAGTGTGGGAGGCTAAAACCTTTTGTTTCCTCTCAAATAGGTGACTGCCATTTAAACTCCATGTATGGCTTTCTGCCAATTGTGTTGGGGGCAATTTGAAGCGAAATTGATTGGCTAATTGCTTGTGGTCATCCGGCTTTTCAGCTGCCCGTGTAGCATCCCTGGAGGTAATTAGCACTTCCAGAATTGGGGGTGATTTGGAGTTATTCATGGTCATGGCTTCTGTTGTGGGAGCCAGGGCAGCAGTAGCTTAGTTATGAGTGAATCAGTTTTACTTTAAAATGATTACTGAGGATTGATGAGTTTCTTTAACAATTAAAAAAAAAATCCATTATGGAGGAGTTTGATATACAATTGCCTCCTAGAGTCATTTAAAGTGGCCAGTTGGGTTCTATATATTGTGTGATAAACTCATTGGTAGGAAATAGCTTCAAAAATGTTGAGCATTTTCCAAAAGCGACTGGAATTTCAATTGCAGCCCTATAACAGCACACATAGTGGAATATTTTTCAGCCAGTGTTATGCTGAACAGTATAGAATATATTTTTCATTAAGAATGTCTTCATATGTAAATGTCATGTAAAAACCACCGATATCTGTGATCCCCAAATTTAGAATCATCAGCACTTCAAGGTGATTGCTCTCTTTTAAAAACAATGTTCCTGGGTAATTTACAAGGACAGTGAATACCCAAGGAGAGCATCTTGGGATTCTGCCATTTCCCTCCAAAACCTGGCATTTGTCAGTGTCAGTCAGCATTGAAATTCTACCTGTGGCAGTAGAGGAAAGCCCGGAGTCATCTGCTTAGTTTGATTGTTCCTTTTTCATAATTAAATGGGAACCAATGTTATCATCTTTGGAAGATCCAGCTTGAGGGTGATATGCTTTTGCAATGCAAAGAAACAGTGGGTTTGTGTCAGTGCTGAGGCTAGGGCTGGGAAGCCTTGGCCCAACCAGCTGTTATGTTCCAGTTGTTCCCAGGCTCTTCAGTGTGGTCGCCTAGTCCCTTGACCTGCTGGTTGCAGTGTACAGCCCTCCTCTTAGGAATTCTTCTAGTTTTCTCCATTTCTAGCTTGGATTCCCAGCCTTGACTGATGCTGGAATTCAGGGAAGGCTAGAAGGAAAAGGCAATAATTCCTTCCTTTTGTCTACCCAATGATCACAGAAGCCCTACCCTGTATTTTAGGATGAGGTTATAAGAGAGGATGTGACTTAGACTATTTTCTCTTTTTTTTTTTCTGCAAAAAGCTTTATTGTTTCCATTTGGTCCAAGGCTTGAGAGAGGGCTCCAGGGTGTTAAAAAGCTGCCTAATGGCTGCAGAGGGGGGCTTCAGGCAGTCCTGATGTCAGGTGGGTTCTTCAATGGCCACCGGTCTCCAGAAGCTCCTAGTCGTGCTTGAGGGTGAGCCTTTCGAAGAGATACTCGTCCAACCCAGCCTGGGGACCAGCCAGCCTGCGGAGGTTGGTCAGGTGGTCACCCATCTTCTTGATGAGTTTCACTTCCTCATCTAGGAAGTGCTTCTCCAGGAAGTCACAGATGTGGGGGTCTCCGCGGGCACAAGCCAGGCCATGCAGATCCAACAGGGCTTGATTCAGGTTCTTCTCTATGAGAAGGGCGGCTTCCATAGAGTCGTTTTTTTTTTTTTCAGGTTTTAAAACTTTTTATTTGAGTATTAAAAAAATTGTGCATTCCAATAATTTAAATCATTTGAACAATAAAAAAAATGGCACTCCAATTAAACTGCATTTTACAGTCCGCAGAACACCTTGGACCAGCTTTTTACTCTAGATTTCACTGTCATCCCACCCAGCTTCCTCCTTCACCAACATGCAAGTTCTTTTCCTTCCCTGCCAGCCACACAGGCAGATGGGAGAGGCAGGCGCGGCCTACGTTGTCAGTAGTTCTCCATTCTTTGATGTGAAAAGGGGTAGCACAGTCATTTAAACTCGATCCAACCTCTTTGCATCTTACAAAGTTAAACAGCTAAAAGAAGTAAAATAAGAAGGCAATGCTTGTGGAATTTACAGTGCATACTGGCGGCGCACGCTTCATTATGACTCGCCTACTTGCTTCTCCTCTTCAATCATTTCTTTCGAAGGCAGTGGATTTTTCTCTTGCGTTTCCATTTTCTTCAATTTCGACTTATCGAACTTCTTAATCTCAGCCATATCGGGTTTGTCAGACATGGTTGCAGAGGGTGCGAAGCGAACTGCGAGCGAGTGAAGTCGGGTCTGCGCTGTGGCCGCCGCCGAGTGCCCGCGTCCTGGGTTTTACCCAACTCATCTTGAGATGGCTTCTGCACGTCCAGGAAGAGGGCGCGGCCGCCATGTTGGTTTTGCAGTTTCAAGAGACGCTCCGTGGCCTCACGCTTCTCCTTGGCCAGTTCGCGAAAAAAGTGACCGACACCCTCCAGGGCCACATCGTCGCGGTCGAAATAGAAGCCCAGAGAGAGGTAGGTGTAGGAAGCCCGCAGTTGCATGTTAACCAGGCCGTTGACGGCAGCCTCTACCTCGGTAGAATAATTCTGATGAATCTGGGAGCTCATGATTGGTTGGTAATAAGGAGTTAAAAAATGGTGGCTGGTCCGTAATCACAGACAGCTGAGTGGCTGACTCCGGAGGTTGCGACTGGAAAAAAGGTTGGAGGGTGGTCAGAGGCTGGAGCAAGGGGCGTCCCTGGGTCTGTTCCATCCAAGCACTGTTGAAGCAAGAGACAGATCCACAGGCCGCCGAGCGCACTTCAGACTATTTTCTTTTACATTCTTGTTTTAAAACATCTCACAAACAAGGAATCAGTGCCTGACATCTACTGTGTTCCATCTCTGATCACAGCTTCCAGCCTGCTTTCTCTACTTCCTGTTTTCAGCAAGTTTGATTTTTACTTTCACTTGCTTGTCTATTCTCAGCCTGTCTTCTCTCCCTAACTAAATTGGTCAGATTTTGTTTCCTAAAAGGAGATTACATTGCTCTTTGCTGGAAAAGACAGTCACTGGCATGGTGGGAGTAGGGGTGTGTGTGTGTGTGTGTGTGTGTGTGTGTGTTGGCAAGGGGTGTGTGTGTGTGTGTGTGTGTTGGCAAGGGGTGTGTGTGTGTGTGTGTGTGTGTGTTGGCAAGGGGTGTGTGTGTGTGTGTGTGTGTGTTGGCAAGGGGTGCTGTGACAGGGTGTGTAAGGCTGCTTTGCTAAAGTCTGTTTTTAATCCTAATGACTCTCTTAGTTCTAAGGCTGAGTTCAAATCCTAGTTCTGCCTCTTTGTGATCTTGGGAGTTGTTTCCTTAGTGCTTCAGTTTCCCCATCTTTAACATGCGTGGTAGAAGACTCTATCTCATACAGTTCTAGTGTGGACCAAGTGAATAAACTCATGTAAGCTTACATTGATGGTTTCTAAAAAGGTCAGAGGAAAAGGTGGGAAGAGGGTAATGGTGGTGATACGTTTGTATTCACCCCCCTTCACTCCCATCAACAGACGGCACTAGGAAAAGTCACTGGTTTCTCCTGAGGATTCCCTGTTTGACCCAGAGGAAATTGCATAACCCATCTATCCCCAAACTGTTTCTGTCCCGAGTACAAGCTAGATCTTCTGCCGGGGGATCAATCAAAGAGCTGTCTTTGGCAGGGGGAAGTGTCATGAGAATAAACAGCTGCTCTCTCCGCCCCACAACCCCTCCTGCTGCTAAATGACTCTAGGGAAGAGGAAACCAGTCATCAAAGGCTTCTGCCACCTGTGCACAGCTGGTAGTTCCTGAGGTCACTTGGTAGTGACTGGAGGAGTTTAGAAAGTATCCACGGAGCTAAGTCACTGATATATCCCTTTCCCTAAGGCTCAAGGACTTGCTTTCTTCTCTGTCCTTCATTCCCAGAGTGGGGAAGCTCCTTTGTAAGCTGGAACACACTAGGCTGAGATTGCCCTAGGTCTTCCCTAGCGCTGTTTTGTGAATAGCATCCTTTGAGTGATTCTCAGTGTGAAGAAAAGGAGCAGGACTAGGCTTTCTTGTCCTTCTTCTTCAGCCAGAAGAAGAATCTTCAGGAAGATTAGGAAGTCATTTCCTTTGAGCTACTTGCTGCCAAGTGTCAACTCTCCCGGGAAATCCAGGCTGCTTCAGCTAGACTTCCCTTTTCCTGTCTCCAAGGTTGCCAAGCCAACTGGCAGAGTGCAGGGCCCAAAGGTGCAGCTAGGCCTGTGTTCCAGAGGGGGCAGAGTGGCTGACAGAGCAAAGGACACCAGAGGCCCCTCATCGTTGGGGACAGGCAGGACAGTCCCCAACCAGGCAGATCCAGAAAGCTTTAACAGAACATGACTGAGACACACTACAGAGGGGTCAACTTGGTTGGTATAGATACAGCACATCTGAGCAGCTAAGGCCAAGGTTTAGTAAAAGGGGAAGGAAGGCACATGGCCACAAATATCAAATCAGAACCACTGCTGGGTCAGAGTTCTATTCAAGGTTGGAATAGTCAGGGTTTAAGAACTAGAACTGGAATAATTCGGCTCCATCATTTATTGAGAGTTTCTCAAGGAGGAACAATAACAATCAAGAGCATGGATTTAGAGTAACAGAGGAACTGGGGTTAGAATCACTGTTCTGCCATCTATTAACTAATAGACTTTTTGTGGAGTTACTCAGCCTCTCTGCACCACTCTGAAACAGCACACATGATGCTAAAAAGGATTTTATGTATAGATACTAAAGAAATGTTTGGTAAGTGAATCATTTTTATCCAGAGGTTATTTCTGGCAAGATTGAGTTATTGATGGTAGCTCCCAACCTTAAAGTTCTACTGCAGTCAGTTTAGTACTTGTTCTGTGTCTGAGATGGTGCTGCCCTAGTGCCCAGCCACCTGGGGCCTGATCATTAGGGGAATGTGAAACCAGTTAACAGGGACCCAGGGACCACGGGAGGGGGGAAACACAAAGTTCTCTGGGAAGAATTCTGAAATAAATTCATGTGCAAATCAGGAAAACAGATTATTTTGACTTATTTTAAAATGATCTTTTTTATACCTTCATGGCTCTTCAATAGAAATGGCTTAAGTGAAAAGAAAACTTAATTCAATGAATAGGCAATTTATGAGTCTTGGGTGAGGCACAAATTTGAATTCTCTTGTTAAAATTGAGTGACCAAGTAAATGCAATGTGGTATCTTGAATTAGAGCTTGGAACAGATAAAAGACATTAGTGGAAAACCTGGGGAAATCTGAATAAAGGCTGTAGTTTGGTCAATAGCATTGTACCAATGTCAACATTTTAATTTTGACAAATGGCCCATGGTTATTTAAGATGTTACTATTAGGGGAAACCAAGTGAAACTAGCTTTGTAACTCTACTGTAAATCTAAAATTATTGCAAAATAAATCAAGTGGTTAAACTCTCTTACTTTCAATGGTGATAAGCTCTGCTTTTCAAAAAAAATTGAAATGTAATTGAATTACAATGTTATATAAATTTCAGGTGTACAGCATAATGATTCAGTATTTTTACAAATTATACTCTGTTAACTGTTATTACAAGATAATGGCTATAATTCCCTGTGCTATATGATATTTGCTTGTTGCTTATCTATTTTATATGTAGTAGTTTGTATCTCATAGCCCTAATTTGCCCCATCCCCTCCATCTCCCCAGTGGTAACCAGTAAGTAGTTTGTTATCTAGATCTGTGCATCTGTTTCTCTTTTGTATATACATTCATTTGTACTATATTTTAGGTACTACGTATAAGTGATATCATATAGTATTTGTCTTTCATTGTCTGACATTTCAGTAAGCACAACATTCTCTAGTTTCATCCCCATCTCTCTGCTTTTTTTTTTTTTTCCCCACGCACTTTGTTTGAAGATGTTTTTGAAATTACATGGGATTGGGATGGGGGCACTCGGATACTTGCTTCTACTACATAGAGTTTTGAACTCTGCCCTTTTCCTTAACAATATATACATGCACTTTCACATGCCATTAGAAGTTCATGGTAAGTGTGATTGTTCATATGCATAATGTATGTAAGCACCCCCTTACTGATGTACGTTTAGGGTGTTTCCAATTTTGTGCTGCCGTGAACATTTGTGTACATATAACTTTGTGCTGATTTCTGATGTTTCCTTGGGCTAGAGACATAAGGAAACTGCACCAAAGAATATAAACTTTTAGGAAGATCTAGATACTTAATACCGTATCACTTTCCAGAAGAGTTTTATCAATCTATACACCCAGGAGCAGTGTGCAAGTGCCCGTCTCACTACCTCCTAATCAACATTGAGTCTTACTATTAAGAACAAGCATCTTTTATGCATGCACTTGCTTTAACTTGGCTCCCTGCTTAGAATCCGAGTGTCAACCTGTGGTTTAAGAATGACCAGACTTGGCCCCTGCCCCACTCATCCTTTTACCATTTTTGTATATAATTCCTTAACATGGTAGCTAACTGGGACATGATCTTTTAAAAGACAATATCGTATTGACAAGTAACTGGAGATTCTCTTTCTTTTTAACCTTGTTTCCGGGAATATTGTGAAATTCACAGACAAACCTTTTGATTCTTGTTGATATTTACATGCACACACACACTTTAATACCACTGAATGGAAGGGGTGGGGAAAACAAAAAGTTGTCCCTTAGGGAGTCACTACATACCTGGGATTTGGAGAATACCAACTTGGCATGGCCTGGGTTTGCTAAATGCACCATTGCCTAGCACTCTACGCTCCTCACATATAGTAAGCAGCTTCTCAATAAGCAGGACTAATGACTACATTCTGCCTGTTTAACCTGCAGAAGTAGAATGGAGGCAGAAGGCATAGAATGTTTTTGGTGGTGGCAGTGTCACTTCTGCTCCTATCTTGCTGTGTTGGGTCGCAGTTGAGCTCAGGGCCTTCCTTTGACACCAGTCATTCAGGAGGAGTGCACCCTAGCCTGCAAGCCAGCCTCCGATTCTGCTGTAGGGACTGCTCTCAGAAAACCAGCTGCCATTGCTGGGGAAGTAGTTCTTTCCGCTTCTGTCACCCTTCACAGCCTTAGCTCCTCTCGTATTTATAAGACTGTTTTAATAGTCTTGTCTTGTAATTACATCTGGAGACAGGAGACAGCATCTTTTGATAGTTCAAGTCCTAACGCATTTAAATTGCCCTCCTAATGCTGTAAAAGAGTCAAATTATATATTCTGGTTTGCACTAGACAGCAATAAATGTCAAGGTGCCATCCCCTCTGGTCTTTAACTCCTTGATGCTGTCTGTTTTCGTGCACCTCGCACTGACCGTACACTAGTGTTTTCCCATCTCCAGGCTCGAAAGGATCAAGTTGGGGAGATAAATTTCACTATTCAAAATATATTAAAAGGCAGAGGAAGTTTGTAAACATTGCTTTGGAAAGCTAAGCAAAGCAATAAAGTCAAGGACAGGAACCTGATTCAGTAAAGGAAACATTTCACAAGATTGTCATCTACTTTATTTTTAAAGCCGCAATAAGATGTAACGATAAAAAGGCCAATGATGCATTTCAGCCAAGTGATATGAACTCTTGCTAAACCAATTAAACTGTCAGTATACTATGGTTTCACATTTTCTATAACATACTAGGTCACCTTAGGACACTTAGTCACTTATGACTTTTTACCACTGATGCAAAATCAATTTGGCAATTTATAATCTTACATTTCATTATGAAAGTATATTATTCTGTAAGAAAGCTGCTGGAAAAATAAGAGGCTTCTGAAGCCCATTCATTCCTCTCCTGTTCAGGTGATGTCATAAAAGAATAAAATCAATCATATTATCTGATGTTTTGAGACTTCTAGTAGTTTTTGATTTATATGGTTTTTAAAGAAGATGTACCGAGTATACAATTCTAACCCAGGATGCAATTCTGAATGTTAGATAAAATTGCAGACATTAAAAAGTGAGAATTTTTACTGAAGAGCTCATTTTTCATCTACCTCTTTAAAATGTTCGAGTGTATGGATTGAAAGAACCCTTTTGCTTAAGTATCTATATGCCAGAGGGCGGGCTTTTTTGTGTTCCTGTATTTGGAGTTCCTGCTCTTCTCAAAGAGATGGCACAGATGGTTATTCATATTTAATACCATCACATTTCTCAGTTTATTTTTTGGAAATTGTAAGTTACAGAACGATACACCAGCTTATTTGAGAGAGAGGTGGAAAAAAGAAAGAGGAAGAGTTGGAGGCTTATTATTATTATAACTCTCATTTGGAAATACCTTCCTTTTTTCTCTCTAGGACAAACATGTCACCGCTTTTGGAAAAAACCAATGGCAGTAATAAAGTGCACACGACAGATCCTTAGTTTTAGGTGCTCATTAGCACAGAAGCAGACAGAACTGTTCTCATAAGATCATATGGCTAACAAGAGCATAATTAACATTGACTGTACATATAGCCCTTTTCTTTTGTTACGAAGTCAACAAGAGTTTCCTTTAACCTTCCCTTATGACTATTAACCACACTTGTTAATACATCTCCCTGTTCCCAAAGCTCAAATCAGATGTGTGCCTCTGGCAATTACAGCTGCAGTAACACTGGATCATTTAAATATGAGATTTAAACCTGAGATTCTCTTCTTTTTTGGTTTAAGTCAGGGTTACAGGGTAGGTAGGGGCGACAAACTGCATTAATTTTGATTCTGCTTGTGATCAAGCATCTCATGATACAAGAACTGTGTGGTACTCAGCTATTTGTCTACTGCCATTGTCTCAGGTATTTCCACTCTCATTGGCATCTCTCCTGTTTGCGTATTCTTTTTTACATTCCAGTCTGAACACAGAAGGACACATTGAGTGAGAAGAGAAACACAGAGTAGAAATTGAATAATTATAATGAGAGTCACTTTGCACTTTGTATCTTGCTGAGAAAGGTATTGGAACTAGGTTTAACTGACTTTCTGTTTACCAGGTATAGGAAAAGACACTTCCACCTGCACTGTCTCATTTCAACTCACAACAACCCTGTGAGGTAGACAGGATATTCCCTACTTTAGAGATGAGGGCTGTGGTTCCAGGAGATTAAGCAGTTTGCCAGGGGCATAATGTTAGGAACAGGTTGAGTTTAGTTTCCAGTTCTAATTCCAGTATTCTATGGGCTCCATCATGGTTATTTATTATTGTTGATATAATTAAGTCTTGACAAGCCAGAATACATAGGGAATGGTAGCACACACCATAATAGGGGTTTAGAATATGAATGAATGTACAATTTTGGCTTTTTTAAAAGAATAATTTATTGGTATGATACCTGTTAACGTTAGAAAATGCAGCAATATAGGTAAGATAGTGAAGCAAACAATTTACTTGTGATACTAAGACCTATTAACAGTTTGGCTAGTAGACTTTTCTTTTTTAGATCTTTAAATTATATGTATACATTACAAGGGATGGTTAGAAAACATCACAGACTCAGTGGACATGAATTTCAGCAAACTCCAGGAGATAGTGGAAGACAGAGGAGCCTGCCTGGTGTGCTGCAGTCCGTGGGGTCACAGAGAGTCGGACATAACTTAGCGACTAAACAAAAACAAACATACATACCGTTTTATACCCTGCTTTTTAAAAAATGTAACTATTTTCAGAACATGTTCTTGTGTTATTACATAGATGTCAACATGATTTTAATGGCTATGCAGTACTCTACTGTCTGGGTATCCCATAAAATATTTAAGCAATTTATCTTGGATATATTAATGTGAACCAGTCCTCTGGTTTGATAATGTTCCTCTGATGTCACAAAATACATGGTAATGTGGTTTGTTAAAATGTTCAGAATATGTATTTTATTATTAGTTAGCTATGGTTAAATGTACATCATGTTGCATCTTTTTCGAGCTAGTGGTTGCCTTGGACATGGCCCCAAAGTCTAACTTTCAGAGCTTTTGCTTAGACATATGCAGGTAACACTAAAGCCAGTAACCCCTGACAAAGATGGCTGGAAGCTTGGGGGCTGAACATGAGGTGTAATTTAAGGGAAACAGAAACTCCTCCCTGAAATTCTCATTGGAAGAATCCTCTGGGTTGAGCTACAGAGGCCTATGGTGAAAAGTCAATTGTTTCTGTTGAATCAGTGTTGTGTCTGTTAAACTAGTTATGGTGAATCTATTCACTGGAATATTATGAAGCTGTTAACACTGATATTTCCAAAGAATATTTTATGATATATGTTAACACTTTATAGAGAATGGGATGTGTGTGTATGTATATATAAAATTCCAGTTTGGTGGAAAAAACATATATACATATATACTGAAATATCTCAGGGCCTGTTTTTGGATGGTGGGTGTAAAGTAAGGGAGTTAGAGAAGGTGAGGTTCAGAAAAAGAACAAGACTGGCACTTTACAGGAACAGATCACCTTTAATGAGGCAAGAAGGGGCAGCAGTCAGATTAGCGAGCTGCTGCGCTTATCCAAGAAAAGAGTAAGTATATATAGGCATGTATGTGGAAAGTTACTGTCTTAAGGGGGCCTGTTCTTCTCCAAGGTTGTTTGGAGTAGTTATCTCTTAAACGGCTGGGGTAAGGAATTTTGGAGATAGACCAGGGGCTGGACCAGCTGGGAGCTGGGCGTAATCAACTTTAATGTCCATTTTTTTCTTCGGGTGAGAGAGTTCTTTGTTTTGCATAGAATGGTGGGGAGGACCTGGAGGGGAGTTTTAACTCCAGGCTGTTTTGAGCCATGTAACTTTCCTTCAGTGGGCATGATAGTTCATTTTTTTCTCCATATGTTTCTGAATTTAAAAAATATAAATTTTTTTATTATTCACTATGTGCTAGGCACTGTACTAGTATCTCAGTCTTCACAACAACACTAAAGTTACTATGATTGTCTGTTTGGCTAAGACCACACAGATTGCTTGGGAACAGAGCCAGGATATGAACTTGGGGTCTTGTTGTTTAGTCGCTAAGTCATGTCTGACTCTTTCGTGACCCCATGGACTGTAACTTGCCAGGCTTCTCTGTCCATGGGATTTCCCAGGCAAGAATACTGGAGAGGGTTGTCATTTCCTTCTCTAGGGGATCTTTCCAACCCAGGGATCAAACCCATGTCTCCTGCATTGACAGGTAGATTCTTTACCACTGAGCCACCAGGGAAGCCCAAGTTGGGGTCTGTTTATTTCCAAAATCCATATGACATCAGATAGAAAAGGGAGAAGATATATTTTTGATTTTTTCTTAACTGTTGAAAACCAAGCAGTCAAAGCAGTACTGGGACAAGAAAATACAAGTCCATGGCCAGACGATAGGGCATTTATGCTGGTGAATCCTGGGAGGTCCTTTGGCAACAGGGGTTAGCCTAAGGACTCTGCATCCCTGGGGTTAATAATATCTAACGTCACAGAGCTATTGTGAGGATTAAATGAGGCAATGCATGTAAAGGGCACATGGTGCATGCTTGCTCAATAATGGTAGCTAGTATTATTATTTCTCTTATTTAGGACCTTGCTTGTTATAGGGATTAGAGACTCCAAGAAGCCTGAGGTAGGACATGTTTACCTAGGGAATCCTGTCACATCTCAATAGTCCTCAAACATTCCTGACCAGTTGAAATACCTTTTATTTGAAACTTTCAAATAAATAAGTCCTAATCAGCTTTGTGGACCCTACCAGCTTTTCCCGAAAACTGCTCTGCTTTTTGGGGACTTATTTATTTACTCAATGAAAATAGGGACTTTGTGTAACACAAGGGAAGCAGGAAGTGATTGGTTTGGAGTTAATAGGCAAGCCTTTTCTTTTCCCTTTAACCTGAGGAGGCTTGATTGGGTTATGCTCCTTAAGAGTCTTGGAGCGTCTGGGAATTTGGAGAACAAAAGCTCTGCAGGGAGGCCACCTAAGAGAGAAGGCTCTTCACAAATCTTTGTACATTCTTAAATTTTTCATTCTGTTTTTCTCCTCTCTCAGTCCCTAGAATTGAGTGGCATTATCTTGAAGCCATGGAGATTTAAGAAACAACCAAGGTTGGCCTCTCTTTGTTGAGCTTATGAAAGCCATATTTAGTTTTAGTAGGAATGTGTTTTTCCCTTGGGAGGCCCCTCTATACCTGCAGCCATCAGAAATTCCATATTAAAATCCCACATTTAAGTCTTTACAGCTAAAGTCTGTTCTTGCGTGTCTGGACCAAGTCCAGCTGTCAGACTGCAATATTATTGACTTTCTCTTCTCAAGTGAGTGCTTTATATCTGCTGGCTCCATTTCTTTACCACTCGTTCTGAAACACCTTGTAATCTGGCTTCTGCTGCTGCCTCTTTAGTAAAATTGCTCCCCTGCAGGTTACCAATGACGGACTTTTTACTGAATTCACTGGGGCTTATTTTTCTTTCTCCCCCTTGAATGTTTTCCTTTCCTTGGCTTGTGGCAGTACATGTATCTGTTTCCCTCCCACCCCTCTGAGCATTCCTTCTCTCCTTTTTGATGACAAATCTTCCTCTTCCATTCAAATGTGACTATTCTCGAAAGGGGATGTCTTTAGTGCTCCCTTCCCCCTCTACTCTTTACTCATTTTCATGGCTTCAACTGCTATCTCAATATCATTAATTCTCCAGTTCTCACTTCTTACCGATGCCCCAGCCCTAGAGATCTTAGGGACTAATAATAAAGCTTTCTTTTGTTGTTGTTGTTCAGTTGCTCAGTCGAGGTTGACTCTTTGCGACGCCATGGACTGCAGCACTTCAGGCTTCCCTGTCCTTCACCATTTCCCGGAGCTTGCTCAAACTCATGTCCATTGAGTCAGTGATGCCATCCAACCATCTCATCCACTGTCGTCCCCGTCTCCTCCTGCCTTCAATCTTTCCCATCATCAGGGTCTTTTCCAATGAGTCAGTTCTTCGCATCAGGTGGCCAAAGTATTGGAGCTTCAGCATCAGTCCTTCCAATGAATATTCAGGGTTGATTCTCTTTAGAATTGACTGGTTGGATCTCCTTGCAGTCCAAGGGACTCTCAAGAGTCTTCTCCAACACCACAGTTCAAAAGCATCAATTCTTTGGCGCTCCGTCTTCTTTATGGTCCAACACTCATATGCATACATGACTACCACAAAAACCATAGCTTTGACTAGACGGACCTTTGTTGGCAAAGTAATGTCTCTGCTTTTTAACACACTGTCTAGCTTTTTGTCATAGCTTTTCTTCCAAGGAGCAAGCGTCTTTTAATGTCATGGCTGCAGTCACCATCTGCAGTGATTTTGGAGCACAAGAAAATAAAGTCTGTCATTGTTTCCATTGTTTCCCCATCTGTTTGCCATGAAATGATGGGTCTGGATGCCATGACCTTCATTTTTTGAAAGTTGAGTTTTAAGTCAGCTTTTCACTCTCCTCTCTCACCTTCATCAAGAGGCTCTTCAGTGCCTCTTCGCTTCCTGCCATAAGGGTGGTGTTATCTGCATATCTGAGATTACTGATATTTCTCCCGGCAATCTCGATTCCAGCTTGTACTTCCTCCAGTCCAGCATTTTGCATGATGTACTCTGCATATAAGTTAAATAAGCAGGGTGACAATATACAGCCTTGGCGTATTCCGTTCCCAATTTGGAACCAGTCCATTGTTTCATATCCCATTCTGACTGTTGCTTCTTGACCTGCATAAAGGTTTCTCAGGAGGCAGGTCAGGTGGTCTGGTATTCCCATCTCTTTAAGAATTTTGCATGGTTTGTTGTGATCCACACAGTCACAATCCACACAGTCACTTCTGTGTACTCAATGAAGCAGAAGTAGATGTTTTTCTGGAATTCCCTTGCTTTTTCTATGATCCAGTGGATGTTGGCAATTTGATCTCTGGTTCCTCTGCCTTTTCTAAATCCAGCTTGAACAGTTGGAATTTCTTGGTTCACATACTGTTGAAGCCTAGCTTGAAGAGTTTTGAGCATTACTTTGCTACCATGTGAAATGAGTGCAATTGTGCAGTAGTTTGAGCATTCTTTGGCATTGCCCTTCTTTGGGATTAGAATGAAAACTGATCTTTTCCTGTCCTGTGGCCCCTGCTGAGTTATCCACATTTGCTGGCATATTGAGTGCAGCACTTTCACAGCATCATCTTTTAGGATTTGAAATAGCTCAGCTGGAGTTCCATCACCTCTACTAGCTTTGTCACTTGACTTTGTACTCCAAGATGTCTGGCTCTAGGTGAGTGATCACACCATCGTGGTTATTTGGGTCATGAAGATCTTTTTTGTATAGTTCTTCTGTGTATTCTTGTCACTTCTTCTTAATGTCTTCTGCTTCTGTTAGGTCCATACCATTTCTGTCCTTCATTGTGCCCATCTTTGCATGAAATATTCCCTTGGTTTTCCTGATTTTCTTAAAGAGATCTCTAGTTTTTCCAGTTCTATTGTTTTCCCCTATTTCTTTGCACTGATCACTGAGGAAGGATTTCTTATCTCTGCTTGCTATTCTTTGGAACTCTGCATTCAGATGGGTATATCCTTCCTTTTCTCCTTTGTCTTTCACTTCAACTAAAAGTTGTCTTTTAGAGTCAGGCATTGTGCTCTGTACTTATTTACGTTATCTCTAATTCTCATAACATTCTTCAAGGCAGATAGTCTTAAGTCCATTTTACATAAGAGGAAACCAGCTCAAATAAGTTACATGTGTTTGTATTTTTCCATTCAGTCTCCTACCATCAACTGAAACCCAGCAGGTCCACAAGAGAATTCCTTCTCTGGCTCCAAACTCCTGACTTTAAGGCAGTGCCACTCTCCCACTTTCTGTTCTATCCCTTGCAGGCTGAGAGAGTTGAAAATCAGACAGGTATTTGCTTTGGAATATTGCCCTCCCTCTCCAATAAAACAACACCCTCAAAATCCCCCAAGTCCAAATTATTACAGCTTCATATCTTGAAAATTAAAGTTTAGGCTATCCTACAGATGAGCAGATCCCAACTATTAGGAGAGCTAAGTCTCATAACTTTCCAATACTGCATGTTCTGGGCTGCCTAGAGTTAAACTTAATTCTCAGCCCCAGCTGTGTTTTCTTCAGTCCTCAAGATACACCTCCCAAGTAGGTCCCTCCCATAGGTGGGGCTAGCCTGGCTTCTGCGCACTTCCCAGTGTACCAGCGGTAATCCCGCCCCTTTCTTCTCTCTTGGACTGGAAAGCCTACTGGAATGTGAATGATTTAGTGATGGTATTTCTGTAGTATAGGAATAGCTTTCAATGTACTATTTTTTAAAAAGAAAATTACTTACAAATGTTGGTAGTTCAGTATTAGTAACAGCTGATGCAAAACATATTCACAGCTGATCTGCACATACCGATGTGTTGAGACCATGAGTTTGAAAACACACAGATTACCAGGGAAGACCCAAATGCCCATTGGTGAGGACTAGCTTTCCTCTGCATGTGGTGTATTTGCCTAATGCTACAACATTTTAAACCTGATACTACTTAAGAGTCAGAGAAGTGCGAAACTCCACATCTTTCTGAAGTCCACTAACAGGATCACCAGGTGACAAGACCTTACTGTAGATTCTCTATGTGCCATTCTTTACTTGGGCTGTTTTTACTAGTACAGCTCCTATCTCTGTGACCATTTCATTTAAAAACAGAAATCTGCCATAGCTGCTATCATTTTTTTATGGAAGCAGTACAGAAGGTTAAAAGTTCACTTATATTTCATTCTTATGAAGTCAGGCTAAAGGAAAGCGTAGACCCATTGAGAAATTTTGGTTATCTGTTCAGTACTTCCGTTTCTTCTCTTAGTAAGGAATGGGAGTCTGGAATTATGGTGGCATGACTCTTTAATCAGACTTGACCAGGATGGTAGTAACATGTATCAAAAGAGAAACATACTCAGATTAGCCTTTGGTGAATGGTCTTCTTAATAAGGAACTTGGAGCATACCTTTTAAAAAATCTGAGAAGCTGGGTGTTTAATCATTGTCATGAAAAGAAGATAAAAAACTGATGGCGTTTTCCAGGATTGTAACCTATATCTAGTTGAACAAACTAGTGACTAGTGGTGTCTAGCATGTACTTGGGGTTCAATGAACACTTGTGGAATGAATTTGTTATTTTAGTAAAAAGATTAAAATGTTCTGAATTATTATGACATTCCCTGTGGTTGTTAGCATAAATTAAAGTTTGATAGCAGTAAAATTTACTTTGAAAAAAATCACTGAAATACTTAGATTGTAAGAAAAGCTTTATCCTAGAATGTAAAATATCAGTGATATCTTACCAGGCTACCTTTTTCCTTCTTGGACTGTAGGGTGCTTTTCATCTTTGACTTAACATATACTATTTAGGCCAAGGGCAGTGGAGAGGTGATGAAGTTGGGGTCACTTGGAAGCATCAGTCCGTCTGGCCAGGGTCTACCATGGAGGACCTTGCATCAGATTTACTTTTGGGGGGCTCAATATTTTCTCAGTCATCCTTGTAAATTTTTATGTTCTGTAAGCAAAGAGTTTGGCCTGATGGTTACAGTCTGACTAGCAACCAAGGTTACCTGTGGTGTCATATGCTCTTCAGAGAAAAATTATTGAATAGAAGCCTAATTATAGCCAGTTTAGCTCACAAGAGGGAAATCAGTTCAATTGAAAAATGGTTAAGTGCCGACTATGGGCCCAGATTGTGTGATGCCTTCTGTAGAAGTATGAGATGTGGTCCTTGACCCAGAGATGCTTAAAGGCAAGATAATTACAAATGAAACAGTAGTAACAGTACCAGGCATCTGAGAATCATCGCTTGAGAAAGAACTATGAAGATCATTTAGCCCAAACTTTCCAGTTACAAGGAAGACAGGCTCAGATTAGGAATAGAATTTCCCAAGGTTTGCCAAATGATTGGTAGAAATCGTAAATATATACTCAAATCTTCTAATGCTCAGGTACTCCTTTCATTCCATCATTTAGGTAGTTATATGGCATTTGGACACACTTTGCTTTGATCAGTTCTTTTGATGCTGGGAACTTTTTGACAAGACCATTTTAACATGGGCGGGGAGGGGGGACTTCTGCAAAAGCCTACAAAACAAGCTAGTAAAATGTCCAGCTACTTTTTAAAAATTACCAAGTAATGTGCAAAACAGGCATCCTCACCCCATCCCTCAGCTTCACCTCATCCCTTAGCCTGGAGGGTGGAGATCAGGGATGAGGTAGGAGAGGAGGTCAAAGATGGAATGGGTGTCATGGATGGGGTAAAGCTCCAAAAAGGGATGAAGGATGGGGTGGAGGGTCAGGCACCATCTGGCAGGCAAAGCACACATTGCCAGGAGTCATGTGTTTCCCACACTTGCTCATCTTTGAAAGGCCATTAATCACGCTGGGCACATTATCTGCTCATTCTCTGAGAATTCTTTTATTTCTTTAACAGCCTATTTCTTAGAATCTCTGATTCCAAACTTTCAAGGGACAGGAATGGAGTGGGGAAGGATATTTGGGTGACAGTATAGTCCTGTAGTCTCAGACTCAGGCTTCCCTGGTGCCTTAAGTCAGCGTCTATCGGTTCTCTCATTAACATTCCATGTAAAATACTATATGTTTCTGCTCTTTTAAAAATTGTAAGCTTTGATAGGTGCTTTTGAAGGCATAGGACTGTGTAGGCTCTTTTGAGGTTTATCCTCTTTCAAAAGCTAATAAACCTAAATATACATCTAGTATTTTTAATAAAAAATGTATGAGTTTTTCACTTTGTCAGTGCAGTTTTTAATGTAAAATTATTTTTTAAAAATTGCCTCTCTAATGTAAAGAACCTAAAGGCATAAAAGGACTGAATATTCAAGAGTATTCATATAGGAGAAAGTAGAAAATGGAAGTTCCCCTGTAATCTGGGTAAGGATTGAGGATAAAGTGTCAGGGAGGTAAATGATAAACAGCCTCTAGTAGTCTGTTTTTTTCACGGCTGCATCGTGCTGTCTGCATTCTAACAACTGTGCCAGAATGTCAAACATAAATACAGGATGTCTGGATTTTAGCAAACCATTCGAAAGTTTTCTGTAATATCTTGTGCATAAGATTGTGAAATTTGACTGCATAACCAGTAATTAGGCAAATTCACAGCTAGTTGAGCAACAGATTCAGCGTCAACCTGGAGGAAGATGTTTTAGTGAAGGGCCACAGGACTGTTTTGGCTCTGCCTGGGCATTCGTTCACGCAACAAATACTGAGCCCCTACTGTGTAAAAGGCAGCCTACTTAGTACTGTGAGGGGTACAAAGGTGTCCATATCATGGCCCCCACCTTAATGGAGCAAAGTCTTGATCACAATTGATCACAAAGACCGGCTTTTCACTTTGCAGATAACGTAAAGCTGGGTGGCATAGTTTAATATATAGGATGACAGAATCCAGATTTAAAATGACCTCAGCTTGTAGGAACTCTAGGTCAAAACCTACAAGATGAAATTTAACAGTGATAGATGTAAAGTCTTGAATTTAGGTTTAAAAAATTGCATATGTACAGGATATGAGAGATGTGACTTGGCAGCAGTTTATGTAAAAAGTTCTTGGGGATTTAGCTGATCACAAGTTTAATATGAGCCAACAATGTGGTGTAGCTTATTTTTTTTTAAAGCCAAACAATTTTAGGCTGTATTAGAAGCATGTGTGCTGATCAGACCACATCTGGAGTATTATGTTCAAGTATAGTCACCACATTTTACGAACATTGACAAAGTTGAGTATATCCAGAAGACAGTGACCAGGATGGGTCTGAAAATCCTATCACATGAGAAATGGTTGAAAGAAAGACCTGAGGGGTAGGGGTGGAGTGTCAGCTTTTGCTTTAAGCCTCAGCTTAGACCCTTCAAGTCTTGGTTAGGTTTCATGGCTGTGTACGTCCACATTCCTCTGGACAACCCTCTTGCCTTCTGCACTAGACTAGGGTTTTGTCAGACCAGGATTCAGTCTTTGTTCACTGTGACATCAGTTGGTCGAGCACTTTGTTTGATAACAAGGTCTGTCCCCAGCAATGCTTACAGAATGATGGAGGGAAATTTCCAAGTATGACACCTTATGTACAGCTGGGGGAAAACGGATGAAGAACTATAATGCCTGGCATCTATAGTCATTAAAGAACAGAGAAGAAATGTCAAAGTTCCTAAAAGGTTTTGAATGATTCTCCTTTAGTCATTTTCTTTTGCCTTCTGCTAGGATCTAATACTAGATTTGCATGTCTGTTTTAACAGAAATCCTAAAAATGCATTCTCTCCAAAAGGAGCATTTTCAAAACTAAGTTAAAGTTCAGGCACTAGTATCGAGGAGATACAAATGAAAACAATGAGATACCATTTTTTCACTTGGAGATTAGGGAAAGAATCCATGGTGGTCTTTCCATGGCATTGGTTGAAAAGAGTCAGACAAGACTGAGTGGCTGAACAACAACAAGGGAAAGAGTGGATAAAAAATAACACGCACTGCCAGTGAGGCTTTAGTTAAACGGACACACTCGTGCATTTCTGGTGCAACCCTTTTGGAACAGCAGTTTGGCAATTTGTATTATCAAGGGCCTGAAAATATTCATAGTTTGATCCAATAATTCTACTTCTGGGACTTTATCCTATGAAAACCATCCTGAATACAGGAAAAAAAAGCCCTATGAACAGAGGTGTTTTCTGATAACAAAAATATTGGAAATAACAAAGTATTTAATAATAGAGAAGTGAATGGTTATATAAAATGTGATCTGTCCCTTTGATATAAGGTTATAAAGCCATTAAAGTTTATAGTCTCCACAGGATATAAAGCTGTACATATAATATGATACAAGTGCATGAAAATAAATAAACCTAAACTTATATGGAGAAAAATCCTGGAAAGTCTTATACTAAAATATCAAAAGTGGCTGTTGTTCAGTGTGAGATTATCAGACTGAAATTACTTTTGCATTTGTCTTCTTTTTTGCATTTTCTAAATTTCTTTTTTAAAAAGCATTTTTATTTCAAAGAGAATTTATGAGTCCTATAACATCTAGGAATAGATCCATAGAGTCCAGGCCTTCAGTCCTCCTGCATGTCACCAGTTATATCAAGGACATTCAGAAACTGTGAGGAAAAAGCAAATCCAAACAACTTCAAGGCTAAATTGATTTTAATTCTAAATTTAATTAAAATTAATTTTAATTCACTTTCATTCAAAGCACGTAAATGTAAATATATACTAGGCACACTTGGATCAAGGGTGTGTTAATGAACTTTACAAGTAAAAGATGATACAATTCTTACAAAGGAAATAATCAGCATCTCAGATTCTAAAGAGCCAGGTACCTTTTGTAAATGGACATGAAAAAGTGCCTTGTGGTAACAGGCACTTAATAAAGTCTTGAATGACTGGCTCCTGGATGTGAGGAGGGAAGAATGAGAGATTGATTGCAAATGGATAAGATTGAATCGCTTGATGTGTACTGGAAGAATCTGGATATCAGGTATTATCTCGTTAAATCAAAATCTGTTCTAATGGATATTTATATATTGCTCAGATGTATGAAAGTTCAAGCTGTCAGACTTCTGTATACTGTAAAAATGCATCCATTACAAGTAATTTGCACTAACCCATGACTCTAGACATTCAATTCAGTCCAATTTTCTTCTATCAAAATTACTAGTAGGCTTTCCAATATCCATTGTTTAATTTAACACACGGTTTACCTTCTACAAAGAAGACATGTTCACAGGCATGTTTGATGCAAACTTCATTGTGGGCTACATATTAATGCAGCCTGGCCCTGCCTCTTCCTCTAATGAGAGTCTTGGTCCCTGAGTCTCTTGCATTATCATTTTCCCCATCATTTCTACTTTAAAAAAAGGACCATGCAGCCCTCAGAAAACGAAATGGTTCTAAATTTGGTCTGTAATGTTAGTGAGTGGTTGTGGGTAGCAGGGATCAGGATTCTATCAGAGGTAAATAACAGATCCAGTTTCATTGAGGATGTTCAGAATATTTGAAGACAGTCTAGATTTGAAGAGAAAATAGAGTTTTTATACATGTTCACATTTTATAATCCTGTTTTTTTCTGTCTTAGAGTTCTACATAGCATGTGTATATATTTCTGTGGACTTAATTTTATTCTCTATTTTCTTGTATATTGCATATTAACGATAATGAAACACTATTAAGCAGATGGCTTCCCAGGTGGCTGTATGGGAAAGAACCCACCTGCCAATGCAGGAGACTTGGGAGACATGGGTTTGACCCCTGGGTCGGGAAGATCCCCTGGAGGAGGGCATGGCAACCCACCCCAGTATTCTTGCCTGGAGAATCCCGTGGACAGAGGAGCCTGGCGAGCTATGGTCCATAGGGTCGCAAAGAATCGGACATGACTGAAGCGACTTAGCACACACACATTCAGTTCAGATAAGTTCAGTTGCTCAGTCGTGTCTGACTCTTTGCGACCCCATGAACTGCAGCACGCCAGGCCTCCCTATCTATCACCAACTCGTGGAGTTTACCCAAACTCACGTCCATTGAGTCAGTGATGCCATCCAACCATCTCATCCTCTGTCATCGCCTTCTCCTTCCCTCAATCTTTCCCAGCATCAGGGTCTTTTCAAATGAGTCAACTCTTCTCATCAGATGGCCAAAGTATTGGAGTTTCAGCTTCAACATCAGTCCTTCCAATGAACACCCAGGACTGATCTCCTTTAGGATGGACTGTTTGGATATCCTTACAGTCCAAGGGACTCTCAAGAGTCTTCTCCAACACCACAGTTCAAAAGCATCAATTCTTCGGTGCTCAGCTTTTTTTATAGTCCAATTCTTACATCCATACATGACTACTGGAAAAACCATAGCCTTGACTAGACGGACCTTTGTTGACAAAGTAATGTCTCAGCTTTTTAATATTCTGTCTAGGTTGGTCATAACTTTCCTTCCAAGGAGTAAGCATCTTTTAATTTCGTGGCTGCAATCACCATCTGCAGTGATTTTGGAGCCCCCAAAAATAAAGTCAGCCACTGTTTCCCCATCTATCTGCCATGGAGTGATTGGACCAGATGCCATGATCTTCGTTTTTTGAATGTTGAGCTTTAAGCCAACTTTTTCACTCTCCTCTTTCAATTTCATCAAGAGGCTCTTTAGTTCCTCTTCACTTTCTGCCATAAGGGTGGTGTCATCAGCATATCTGAGGTTATTGATATTTCTCCTGGCAATCTTGATTCCAGCTTGTGCTTCTTCCAGACCAGCATTTCTCAGGATGTACTCTGCATATAAGTTAAATAAGCGGGGTGACAATATACAGCCTTGACATACTCCTTTTCGTATTTGGAACCAGTCTGTTGTTCCTTGTCCAGTTCTAAGTGTTGCTTCCTGACCTATATACAGGTTTCTCAAGAGGCAGGTCAGATGGTCTGGTATTCCCATCTCTTTCAGAATTTCCCACAGTTTATTGTGATCCACACAGTCAAAGGCTTTGGCATAGTCAATAAAGCAGAAATAGATATTTTTTCTGGAACTCTCTTGCTTTTTCTACGATCCAGCAGACATTGGCAATTTCATCTCTGGTTCCTCTGCCTTTCCTAAAACCAGCTTGAACATCTGGAAGTTCATGGTTCATGTACTGCTGAAGCCTGGCTTGGAGAATTTTGAGCATTACTTTGGGATGAGTGCAATTGTGTGGTAGTTTGAGCATCCTTTGGCATTGCCTTTCTTTGGGATGCGAATGAATGTTGACCTTTTCCAGTTCTGTGGCCACTGCTGAGTTTTCCAAATTTGCTGGCATATTGAGTGCAGCACTTTCACAGCATCATCTTTCAGGATTTGAAATAGCTGAACTGGAATTCCATCACCTCCACTAGCTTTCTTCATAGTGATGCTTCCTAAGGCCCACTTGCAGATGAATTTGATAACTTATTTCTGTTCCTTGCTTGTGTTTTATTCTTTTCCCTCCTCTTATTTAAAAATACTTTCTTCTTATTTTCTTGTATCCCCTTGTTTTCTGTCTCAGTGGGAAGCAAACTATTTTTCAGAATTGGTCACTTCCTTTGGTTTTTTTTTTTTTTAACCTCCAATCTCTGTTAAATGAAAAATTTCATTCAGCATTGAATTGACATGTCTATAGAGCCCCAAAATAAATAGAAAGTATTTAAGAATGGATTTGATATGAATTTTCTTGTAAGACGTCCTAGGTTGGTTGATACTGACAGATTTTCCACTTGATAATCTGAAGCTGTGATCCCAGGGATGAGTATACTTAAATGGGGATCTGGATTACTGGAAAGAATGGTATGTACTTCAAAACTCTTTCCCCCTCATCTGCAGTTAACTTTAGTGTCTTGTCAGTCTGGCAGGTGTTAATAATAGCTCGATCATTTGCCTGCAGATGACTCCATTGGAACTGTAGGTTGTTTTAGTGGGGGAAAAGGCGGTGAGTCTTTGATCTCCATATAGACAGAGGATAATTCACAAAGAATTCTATTGGAGTGATTTATGGCAGAAACAGCACAATTTTATGAATGTTTTCCCCCAGGATGTCCAAAATATGTTGGCAAAACTAAGTGGAAGATGCGCTCTTTCCATTGCTCCAACTTTCCTTTGAAATGGGCTTCTTGATTATATGAATTTTCAACCCCTGTTTTTTTTTTTTTTTAATAAAATGTTTTTAAGAATAAGTAAGTGTCTCCTGATAGTTAAACATGTGAAATATTGGTGCTTGGTGAGGACAGGGGAAAATTTATTTTGAAGGGAGCAGATGGTACCCCATGGGGTGAAGATGATGTGGTAAATTTGCTTTCTTTACCGTGTGCATAAGGTCATGTACAAATGGCCGGAAAGCAAATGAAAGGTACCCTGGAGGCCATTTGCACTTGGATGTCAACTTTCTTTCAGGAAAGGCTATTTTTCTTTATTTTTGTTTTTATACAGATTTAGGCCCCAATGCTGGTTGTTAGTTTCTCTTTTTTTATTGCTGCTTATTTAGGGCTGCTTCATCAAGGGCTTAGGTTTCTCTTTGAAGTATCTGGGTCCTTCCTACCTCTAGAATGCAGCCTCTTAAGGCCTTTAGTGATAAACCAGATTTGAGCCTGTAGCCTAGCCAGCATATTTTGCCTAACTGCCTCCTGCCGTCTCGGCATCATTTGAGTCTGTGGGGGTAGATATGCTAGACTGATTACTGATGGTGGTGCATTCCCTCTTTGGTGGTTTTCTTAATCTAGGAACATCTTCCCTGTCTCTCTCTGGGTAGCCAGAGACTATCCCGTTTCATTGCTTACTTCTCAGAGCACTAAATGCTAGTCTGACAATAGTCTCACTGCTTCATTTTATTATTCTCTGGTCCTTCCTTGTATTTTCCTTTCTGCTTCCCACTTAGTTTGCAATGCTCTGCAAGGAGAAACCATGTTTTACAGAATAATTCCTATATTAACAAGCTGTATGTGGTCTGGTGACACACCTTGATGTCAAACCATTTTTGGCCAAAGGAAGAAATGCTATAAGAAACACAGGGCTCCACGAAGTCAAAGAAAAAGTTATGTCAGATATATCAGAAAAAATAAACTGGATGTTGATGAGAGTACTAATATTTACTTTCAGGTTATAGTATATTGAGTTTTTTTTTCTGAAGCCCTCCAGCTGTACTTCTGTTCTGTCCTCTGAATTGTGTTAGGAATTTGTACTTCAGTAATGACATGCGTGCCTGCTCAGTCACTTCAGTCATGTTTGACTCTTTGAGACCCTATGGAGTGTAACCCGCCAGGTTCCTCTGTCCATGGGATTCTCCAGGCAAGAATACTGGAGTGAGTTGCCATGCCCTTCTCCAGGGGATCTTCCTGACCCAGGGGTTAAACCCGTGTCTTCTGCATTGCAGGTGAATTCTTTACCTGCTAAGCCATCAGGGCTGCAGTGTGTGCTCATTTGTGTCTGACTCTGTGTGACCCTATGGAATATAGCCCACTAGGCTCCTCTGTCCATGGGATTCTCCAGGCAAGAACAATGGAGTGTGTTGCCATGCCCTTCTCCAGGGGATCTTCCCTATGCAGGGATCAAACCTGAGTCTGCTGCATTGCAGGTGGATTCTTTACTGCTGAGCCACCCGGGAAGCCCAGAGCCAGTAATGGCATGGCTGTTGCCTGAGGCTCAGGGGCTATGTCGATGGAGAGCTTGTGGTCCCTTTCCCATCCTGACCCAGGCTAGGAAAACCAGTCACTTCTTGTCTGGTGTCGAGTGCTGTTCAGATCACCAGCCAGAGAGTGGGTTGCCCCATGGGCCAGGTCGTTGGTGCCTTCTTTTCTAGCTGCAGCCTTGTTTGCCCGTCTCCTCAGCCACTTCAGCTCAGTGCAGCAGGGTAGAATCAATCAGAATCTAGAGCCAAATTTAACACAGTGAGGGAGGGGAAAACTGAACAGTAGAAAGGCAAGTAAAAAAGGGGAGGGGTGGGAATGGGGCAAGTTAGCCCCCTCTTGGCTTCCCACAGTGTTGCTCTTTCCTTCTTGGGCAGTGAGTTACTGCAAGGAGATACAAGTTCAGGTGTACCTGAGACACGCACAGAAACATTTATATAGGAGTTCATTGCAGCATTACTTGTAATAGTGAACAATTTGGATTGGTTGTATAGAGTACACTACGATAAAGCTGTTAAAATGGTGTTCTCACATATTTTTAATGACTGCAAAGTACTCACAAAATAATACACATGAAAAAGTAAAATATGGAATAATAGACCTGATCCCAGTTGACCATTTATAATACCCATAGAGAAAATGCTATGCAGAAATGTAGTAAAATATTAATGGAGACTATTTTTGGTGGATTTATAAAACATTTCCTTTTTGTATTATATATTCTAAAATTTCTAGAATGCAGATTTATAATTTTATACTCAGAAAAGTAAAATATTCCTTACTACCATCTTTGACCTCCAAATCCACATGCCAATATAGAGAGAACTACTTTTTCTGAGAATAAAAATTATATTTGTATTATGGAAGCTTTTTTAAATATAGAAAAATAAGGGAAAAATAGCAGCAATGAAATGTCTTGCTGCTACTGCTGCTAAGTAACTTCAGTCGTGTCCGACTCTGTGCGACCCCATAGACGGCAGCCCGCCAGGCTCCCCGTCCCTGGGATTCTCCAGGCAAGAACACTGGAGTGGGTTGCCATTTCCTTCTCCAGTGCAGGAAAGTGAAAAGTGAAAGTGAAGTCGCTCAGTCGTTTCCGACTCTTAGTGACCCCATGGACTACAGCCTACCAGGCTCCTCCATCCATGGGATTTTCCAGGCAGGAGTACTGGAGTGGGGTGCCATTGCCTTCTCCGGGAATGAAATGTCTTAAAATACCCTTAAAACTCTTTTCCTTTTGCTATGCTATGCTATGCTAAGTCACTTCAGTCATGTCCGACTCTGTGCGACCCCATAGACGGCAGACCACCAGGCTCCCCCATCCCTGGGGTTCTCCAGGCAAGAACACTGGAGTGGGTTGCCATTTCCTTCTCCAATGCACGAAAGTGAAAAGTGAAAGTGAAGTTGCTCAGTGTGTCCGACTCTTAGCGACCCCATGGACTACAGCCCACCAGGCTCCTCTGTCCATGGGATTTTCCAAGCAAGAGTACTGGAGTGGGGTGCCATTGCCTTCTCCGCTTTTCCTTTTAAGAGGTGCATACTATGACGTATCACTGTAATTTCTGTTACCTAACAAATTAGTGAGGTTTCAAATACAAGATACTTTAAAATAGGTCCTTATATTTTAGACGGTATCTTCATGCATGATTTTTAGAAACCACAAGGACCTTATACATCCTCTGGCCCAACTCTGGGTAAAGTTAAACAGTAGATTTTGACAGTATTCTTTGCTAGGCAGGGCTCTAACATACCTAAACTGAGAGAGAGTCTAAATGGCTTCTTTCTGGTTATACAACTAGCTCCAGAATCCTGGAGATACCCAGGACTTTGCTCTATCAGTTTATTTCCAATGAGGAAAGACATTTTGATATTCCTAGGGGTAGTAGCTTTCTTAAAATCATGTACCTCACATTTCTAAAAAAGGAACTACCTTTTGTTTTCCTTTAAGATAAGTAACTGTAACTCAAAAATATAGACAAATTTAAAAGATGTGTGTGTATGTGTGTTCATATACAAATGAACAGATTACTTGCTTTTGTGAAATAAAAAGTTGGTGCTTGTTTTTAAGAATGTTTCAAAATTAAAAACTGCTCTAATATTGAGTGAGTAAATATTTGGTGTAATAATGCACTCAGGTTAATGTCTTCTAAGCCTTTTTGCTATACCCTGTTTAAGAAATAAGAATTATTTGACTTATAGTTAATTTTTTATTAAAACATAGCATTTCACATGCCTTTAAATACACCTATCATAGAAATAGTTCTTTTATTGGATTTATATTATGGTAGGTTAACAGAAGGAGTTGGAGAAGGCAGTGGCACCCCACTCCAGTACTCTTGCCTGGAGAATCCCATGGACGGAGGAGCCTGGTAGGCTGCAGTCCATGGGGTTGCACAGAGTTGGACACGACTGAGCAACTTCACTTTCACTTTTCACTTTCCTGCACTGGAGAAGGAAATGGCAACCCACTCCAGTGTTCTTGCCTCGAGAATCCCAGGGACAGAGGAGTCTGGTGGGCTGCCGTCCATGGGGTCGCACAGAGTCGGACATGACTGAATCGACTTAGCAGCAGCAGCAGCAACAGAAGGAATTGGTTTGATTCAAACAGCAACTCCTGGAAAACCTATGTGATTGTATTTATAAACAATTTAACAATATATTATTCCAAAAAAAGAGAGAGAGATGGACAATACAGAACATAATTTACCTTAAAAAACGAATCCTACTTTGTGAAAAAAATTCCCGTTTTC
This sequence comes from Bos javanicus, assembly GCF_032452875.1. NCBI lineage: Eukaryota > Metazoa > Chordata > Mammalia > Artiodactyla > Bovidae > Bos > Bos javanicus. Next base: position 17,858,431 of record NC_083897.1, on the reverse strand, counting down.
CTTCTGGATGGTACTTGGTGGGCCTTTTTGTATAAGTAGTTTGTTCTTTGATAACTTTGGCCAGTTGAAGCTTGATTGGAAGCCTGCTTTGCTCAGTGCAGCAAGCTAGCAGAACATGAATGATAACTGAGCAGAGGGATCTCCATGAGAGAAGATTCCAGCAAATGGGGAACCCTTAGAGGACCTTTAAAAATGGTCCTAGGTAAGATCTTATATCCTGGGATCAGTTTCCTTCCTCCTTGTCATTTTGTTGGAAGAGCATTCAATAAGGAAATTGGTTTTCAGTGATGGTTGGTAAAATGTTTAAAGAAGATGACGCCTTGTAGCTCTGCTTGGTTTAATCTCTAGACCTTCCACATGGAGTGAGGTATATACATCTGATATTTTCTCAGACCCCACAGCTAGTCTGTCTGGATGGCTTTGGACTCTTAAGAACAAGTGTACAGAGTTGATGCTTTGTAATTGTTACCAGCACTTGATCGCATTACTTTGTTGAAAACACATCCTTTTTTTTTTTTACTCACAGACTTTTTGCACAGGGCCCCGTATGTGCCAGGCAATCAATAAATATTTGATTGACTGTTATCTTTTAAATGTAAATTCAACATTTAACATTCAGATATTGAAGTTTCCCTGTGCCAAAACCCAAAGAAGTCTCTGCCAGGAGAATGCCTGCTTGAATACTTGGACTAGCTCTCCATAGGTCAGTTGGCATGTGTGTGTTCTGATTCTATGCCTTAGTCTATGAGGAATCTAATAACCAGTAGACTGTTAGTCAATTCACTTATTTAACAGCCACTCAGAGAATAAGGATCTTCCAATAGCTGGTAGGCAACCTAGAATCCTGAAGTTCAATCAAACTGTTTATTGAACATTCCTTGAACTAGGTTTGGGTCATGGAGGGTTGGAGGTAGATTTCACCTACAGTGATGGCTTGGATTTAGTCTCTATTCTCTGAGATCCTATAATATAGAGTGCTGGAATTCATTGAAGAAGACTGATGATATCCCGTTTGAAGAAGACATACTTTGACAACTTAGAAGAAACGGGGCTGGAGTTGGTTGATTATACCTGGGAATGCCAGGCTCCTTGAGGTACTGGAACAAGGAGGAGAAAAAGGAGGTATGTGAGTGCAGGAAACAGCAAAAAAGAATGGAAGAAGGAACAGAGGATGATTGTAAGAAGGTAGATGTGGCCCCAGGGAAGTAGCACACCCAGCTCCATGTCCTACACTGTGGAGACTGATGTTCGTTATAATGAACCAGAGCCATTACATAGTTTATGTTTCATATACAGAACTCCATTTACAGAGACAAACAAATGTAAGAAATATCCATACAGCAGTGTGTAAGTATTTAAAAAGTTACTTTTCATGCAGAAGACCTTAATCTGCAAATACTTAACAAGGTCAGACATCCTGGGGGAGACAGAAAAACATGTGTGTGCCTTTGAGCAGTTTATTTAGCTGAGAAGACCAGACATATACAAATGAAAATTTGACTCTTGTTACAAGGCCGTATAGGCCAGTTGCTTATGGATGGCGACTTCCAGTGGGCTCCAGGGGTTGGCCAGCTCCCAGGGGCCTTGAACAGTCAGGAAAAGTTTCCAGGTTCTTGAGCTGGCCTTGGTGGTTGGGCAAGATTTAGGTTGAGCAAACATAATGCAAGATCTGCAAAAACGTTGTCATTTGCCCTCCGAGAAGTTGCAGTGTCTGAGCTGCTCTCATAAACGCCTCCCCAAAAAAGGCTTGTGCACTTAGCAGTAATAGATTGAACCATCAACTCCTTAAAGCACACCTGGTTGATAATTAGCTCAATCACATTGTGTTTCAGTCATTACCCTTGCATTTCCCAAGGATGAGCTTAATTCATCTCCCACATTCAAGTGAGTGCCTGCATGACCAAAACTTGACTGAATAGAATTTCCGTCTCTATTATGTCAATTTAATACTGTGGTAGTTTTATTGCAAAATAGGTATTGGGTTACAATTTGCCACCCAAATATATGCTCGGAAATTGTTAATATATGCTGTAAAAAGAGGTCCGATGGCAAAGGACTGTCTTTTTTTTCTAAACAGTGCTTTATCTGAAGGAAGACAAAGAGGAAATGAGCTGAAACTCTAAGTTGAGGAATTTAGAGCTGATAAGATCAACTGTTGTTTATTCAGAGACTACTTACTCTGGTTTTATAGCTTATAAACGTATTGATGATGGATACAGCCCCTTGCTTCTCAGGTTTTACAGAGTTTACTTTGTGTTTTAACCACACTTTCTTTGCCACTGACCTGCTGCTGGATATGAAGGGATAAACTGGTGGTGCATAGGCTATATTACCAAAGTGGAAATGGAAGGGGGTACCTTTATTATATTGGATTACTAGCCAAATGCCTGGAATGCTCAAATCTACTCACTGGTTGCTATTTAAAAGGGAAAAATACAGATATAACCACTTCTAGGAATGGTGCCAGGTGTCTGTACTAAGGCAACCCAACTCCAGAAGGCTATAAAAATAGCCCCCAAGTAGTAGGTTCTGATTTCCCACTGAGCTGACCAATAAATCCAACAACCAGTTAATTAAAAATGCTGGGAGGGAATGTTCGTTCTCCATTACCCACCTGTCCTGTGAATACTCATTGGTTACAAACAGGAGGCTACAACCTAGCGTTTCAACGTCTGCATTAGGAAACTTGCTCTTTCCTTTTTATAGTAACCTGGAGATATAAATGGCCTTTGTGGTTGCCTGGTACTCCTGCTTGGGTGTCAGGGTTTATTTGAGGCCAAAGTGATGTGGATCTTCTAAAAGATGAACCCGTTTATTATATTTGTCTCAGGGTTTCCTGGCACCATCTACAACAGCATGTTTAGTCTACCTTATCTCCCCCTTGTTCAGGCTGTAAGTTTTCTTATAGCCTGCTGAAACCTGATGGGAAACGTTCCTTCCTGACTGCTGCTATAGACAGGATACCATCATAGTCTAATATGCAAAGAAGAGTGCTAAAAGTTGGATCTTTTAGAATTTTAACCCGATAAAGGTTAAAATCAATTTGTGAAGCAAGCAAGCAAGAACTTGGATCAAGTAGACCATCCATACCATCCTAACCATCAAAGTTATTAAAAGGGACACAGAGAAAGTATCAGAGAGAATACTGGACTTGGAGTTGAAAGTTCTGGGTTTGAATCCTGACTGTATTTATATGGTTTCTCTGAGCTGAGCTCCAGTGGTTCATCTGGAAAATGGGCATAATAGCACCTACTTCACTGGGTTATTATGAAGAATAAATGAGATCCTGTGTGTGAAAGTGCCCAGCACTTAGTGGATGCCCAGTAAATATTATTTGAATCTGATTTTGTTTACAGACTTGGTGTCCTCTGTTGCCTTAGGTGGATACAGGAAACACACATTTGCAGGGAGCTGCTGAAAAGAGGAGAAAGTGGTGGTGGTAAGGTGGAACAGATCCAAACTCACTGCATACAACTTTGGTCACCAGGAACCTTTTTTTCCCAAGACACCACTATTAGTTGAATTATGTCTCTTGATGTTTTTTGCAGACTTTTTTTTTTAAACGTAGATGTATTTTGATAGAAAACAGAGAAAAGTCATGAAACTTGAGTTCTAGTCAGGGCTCTGCCACTTACAAGTCACTTTCCCTAAGGCTCACTTTCTTCTATCTAAAAAATATATTGGATTGGAGAAGCATTGTGATTCTCTGTTCATAACCTAAATTCATGGGGATGATTGGCTTTTGCATCTTTAATAACTGTAACTGGAAGTTTTTATATAGAGTGAAAAGTTAGGGGAGAGACTGCTGAGTCCAAGGGTGCAGAAACTTAGCAAGGACAGAAACTTCTCTTGCCAGTGAGCAGTAATCAGGAGACCTGATTGAGATGAATATACAGATTGCTTTTTTTAAAAATTCATGCTTTTGAGCTGTGCTGTGAGTGTGTGTTCGGTTTCAAGACCTTGCTAAAGCTGAAGCTCTATTGTGATTTGCTGCACATTAGCAGGATATGGATTATTATTCTTGATAATATATACTTGATCATAAAGACCACAAACTGGGGCCCTATTATTTGAGGACCTATTGCATCCCTTTTCCACCATCAAAATAGGTTTGTAAATTGTTATTGGGGCCCAGCTATCAACCTTCTAAATAACTCTATCTCCTGCTACCTGGAATTACTTTAATAAGGAATGGCAGAGGGACTCAGAATCACATTACATGAGAAAAAGTTGAGAGACCTGTAATTTTTTAGCTTGGGGAATGAGAGTTTAAAGGGGCCATGTTGGCTGATGTGAAAAGAATGAAGTTTTCTCAAGTCCAATAGAATTAAGCTAGTGTGTGTGTATGTGTGTGTGTGTGTACGTGTTTGGTTTTTGGTGTGGGAGGAGGCACATTAGGATTGATGGAGGAGAATTATAGGGAGATACAGCTTTCTCAAGCCAGGCAATAACTTTCCGGCAATCTAAGCTACCCAAAAAGGGAATAAGGAGCCACCTCACAGAGGTGGCAAAATTCCCACGAGCAGTTCCTATTTATAATCCTAGCTGAAGTAAAAAGTGAGTCTCTTTGATTGGAAGGTTGACTCTTTTCTAGAATAGATCTGTAGGGATCCAGCAGTCTGGTGCTGTTTCCACTACACTGAATACTTCCAGGGCCTAGCCTATGTCTCATTTGTGTCCTCAGCACCTAGCATAGGGCTTGGTCATAGAAGGCGCTCAGAAAATGTTTGTTGATTGACTGATTGAAATTGCACTTGCAAGTAACCAAGTAGGTGCTTTTGGTCCTTGGATCAAGTGTGTTAAATTGATTTCCATATAACTATAATGTCCACGCTTTTCTTCAGGTGTTTCTATGCATTTCACTCACAGAAATCCACCAATTAACAACTTGTCATTGGTAGAGAACTAAGAGAGAAGAAATGTAATTTTAGCATTTTAGCTAGCCAGCTTTATGCTCAGTCATGTCCAACTCTTTGAGACCCCATGGACTGTAGCCTACCAGGCTCCTCTGTCCTTGGGATTTCCCAGGCAAGAATACTGGAGTGGGTTGCCATTTCCTCCTACAGGGGATCTTCCTGACCCAGGGATTGAACCTGGGTCTCCTGCATTACAGGCAGATTCTTTACCATCTGAGCCACCAGGGAAGCTCAGTTTTAACACTGAATAAGCATTATTACAGTTACTGCATATATGGTAGCACAAAAATGACTACACACTCTGGAAAGAATTTTATGCATTTTAATGATGAAAATGTTTATACAGAAAAGTAGAAGAGAGAACAATTTAAATCTTCTTTTGTTTCCTTGAGAAATAAGAGGATGTACCTTGTGATTGTCCTGTGTGTACCTTGCAAGAGACCTCGGAGCCAGTTCTGAAGGTAAGTGTTTGTAGTTCCAGTGGCCAGAGGCCCATGAACAAACATTAGAAAACCAAAAGATCGAGAGTTTTTTGTCAGCCCTATTATGTTCACAATGAGACAGCCTAAAGAAAGGAAGATGAGTTTGCTGGGACTCGGTCTTCAACACTGGTTTCATCATTTTAGTCTTAAATCACCTGGTATGATTGGATACTACGTGTTCTTCCTGGTATTGTCAGGCTTCCTGAGGATTAACTCATTTGTCCGGTAAAACATCTTCCCTATCAGATGCCATTGCGTTGATGCTCTAAACCTGCCTCTCATTACTTTATTGGTTGATTCTATAATTACTAGTTTGTTTTTTGTTTGTTTCTTTTTCTTCTTTTTAAACTTTTGACTGTACTGCTAGGCATTTTGGAGAAGGAAATGGCAACCCACTCCAGTGTTCTTGCCTGGAGAATCCCAGGGACGGGGGAGCCTGGTGGGCTGTCGTCTATGGGGTCGCACAGAGTCAGACACAACTGAAGTGACTTAGCAGCAGCAGCAGCTAGGCATTTGGGATCTTAGTTCCCTGATCAGGGATCGAACCTGCAGTGGAAGCTTGAAATCCTAAGCACTGGACTGTATAACTAACTAGTTTTTTAAATAAAGCACTTTGAACGATGCCTCGTAAAAATCATATTAAAGGAGTACACAGGCTAAACCTAATGGGAAAATGCAATCTTCTTCCTCGAGTACCTTGCAGATAATGCAATTTCTTTAGAAACTACCAAGAAATGACAGGAACTTCAAAAATATAATTTGATTAGCAACCTAGGGAAGATAACTGATGGCTCTTTGAAAGACTGGCCCCTGAGAAATATTTGAGCTAGTACCTAATAAAGTAATTAAAGATGCATCTGAAACTTTGGTTGTGTTTGCCTGATGTCTTATGACTACAACTTTTGCCTAACCTAACCTACATTCTCCTGGCAGTGGTTTTCCTGACTAGCCAGTTGTGTGGACACTTTATTCCTCTCCAAGGTATGTAAAGTTCTTTGCAGGGACTTCGTAAGCATTTCTTCCCAAGTATTCATATAGGCAGCTCTCAAAGGTAGTTTATCTCCCTCTTTCCAGCTTGTCTTTCCCTCTCTTTTGGTGTGGAGTGGCTTGAGGGTGTCATCATAGGAATACTACTTTTTAGCCACCCTGGTCACCATTTAGAAAAAAAAAAAAATCCAAGCATCCTGTTTGGACAGATTGTAGGCTGTGACATTAGACCTTCCTGGTATGCAGAATGGCTTTCATCACTCTCCCACCCCATTCGACAAGGTTAAAGGTCTCAGGAAGGTATTTGACTTGTGGCTTAATCTTGCCCTCACTGCTGAGCAATGATGGGTCTTTTTGCTTGAACCACTTAGGAGGTGCCCATAAGAGAAGCAAACCAGAGAGGAGAAGTGAAGAGCAAAAGTGAGTTCATTGCAGCATTTGAAATGAAGAGGGCACTGAGAGGGAAATAGAATGTACACTGAAGCCTTTGCTTGTAGCCTTTTTTTTTTTTTAAGGTTCTACTTAGGAAGTAAAATGGTGTTTAGTGGTATTTTGTTCAAAGACAGTATAGGGAATCTGAAAAAGCACTGTAATTTATCTTAGATGAGATGACCCTTGGAGCCAGGTACTAACGTCCCTTCTGCCATTTCTGTCTTGACCCAGGATCTGGCATTTGCATGGTATCACTACACGTAACCTTATTGACTATTGAAAACTGTTGTATGCTTTCATGTTAAAAAAACTGTGTGTGTGTGTATTACCCAAAAAAGAATTCTGTCCTTTCTGAATTTTGTAATATATAAATAATAAAGCTGTAAGTGTTCATGATATCAATATTTTTATGCCAAGCTTAAGTCTCAGTCTAGGTGATTTTCAGCTAAACTGTTTATTTAGGTGATCTTACTAGTTGTTGCACAACATTCAGAACACTCTCAAAAGACAATTAATTTTAGTTCATTTTAAATAATTGTTTAAAATAAAAAGCTTAGAATTTTTGTTTAACCTTGGACCAAACAGTAACAGACCTCAGACTTTTTAATAACTTATTGAGCTATAGACATACTATTTTATCTCTAATATTTATTAGAGATAAAAATTGTTTTACTGAGATAAAATTCATCCCTTTAAAGTGTACAATTCATTGTGTGTGTGTTTTTTTTTAGTATATTTGCATGGTTATGCAGTTATCACTGCTGTCTAATTTCAGAATATTTTCATTACCACCAAAAGAAAGCTTATATCCATTTGCAGTCCTTTCCCATTCCCAATTTCTGTCAGCCCCTGGCAACAGCATTATACTTTCTGTCTTTATGGATTTGCCTGTTTTGAACATCTTGTGTAAGTGGAATCATACAGTATTTGTCCTTTCCCATCTGACTTCTTTCACTTAGCATGATGTTTTCAAGGTTCATCCGTGTTTTAGCATGTATCAGAACTTCATTCCTTTTCATGGCTGAGTAATATTCCGCTGGGTTTCCCTGGTGGCTCAGACAGTAAAGAATCTGCCTCCAATGCAGGAGACCTGGATTGGGAAGACACCCTGGAGAAGGAAATGGCAACCCACTCCAATATTGTTGCTTAGGAAATCCTATGGACAGAGGAGCCTGGTGGACTGTAATCCATGGAGTGCTTAAGAGTCAGACACGACTAAGCAGACTAACAGACACAGTATTCCACTGTATGGATATACATAATTTATTCATCTATCATGGTTGTTTCCCTTTTTTGCGTATCCAGGAATTTATCCTGAGGAAATAACTAAGTGGGTACATAAAGAATTAGTTATAAGGTTATTCATTTGATATTATGCAATTAAGAAACTGAAAATAACCTGAATCTCCAACATTAAGGGATTGGTTCAATTATGGGATATTTATATGATGGAATATTGTACAGCTCTTAAAAATGACATAGGAAAATGCTTACAACTTATTATTAAGTGACAAAATATTACATATAATGTTATTCCATTTTTATAAAAAATTATTTAATATGCCCAGAAATAAGGCTGGAATCACGGATAACAGGAAACAGTGATTTTCTCTAGATAATGGGGTTATGGGGGTTTTACTGTCTTCTTTTTTATCTGTTTTCTAATTTTTCTAAAATTAAATCATAATTATTTATTGAGTACTTTGTATGTGCAAGACATTTTGTGGTGTACATGTATTTTGTAATAAGGAAATTAAAATCAATGTTATTATTAAAAACAATACAAAAGGGAGTGGGGGATTATGTATTGTGTCTACTCACATGGGCATATACCAGCTTCTGGAGATGTGAAAGGGTCTTATAAGCAGCACTAGGGTCTGATGCCTGAACTCCAAACAGATTAAGAAGTACTGATAATGACATGTTTATCAGATAAGAAAGACACTGAGTCACTTTTTTGAAGCAGTCCTGTGCATTTCTGCTTTCTCAGTGGAATGTCTAGCTATTCTTTCCCTACAGGAAGTGATTGGAAGTGGAATGCAGAGTTTATTTCCACCTACACGGTCTGACATTTTGACATTTCCTGAACTGCAGGATGTTTGAGCACAAACAATTTGGCTTTTACTGCAAAAATTAATTTACTGCCACTTTCTCATAGTGATGGGCCTTTCTTTGTAAGAGGACAAAGCTATTCAAGTGGAGAAAATGAGATGGTTAATAGGATGACGGTAACATAAAGGTCTTGAGTCTGGAGAAAAGGACCTCGTTAAGCATTGATTATCAGCGTGGTGTAAACTCTTTGAGAAAGTGTTACTACATTCAGCACCACTGTTGAGTGAGGGAATTTAAATCTGCGTTCCATTTACATCATAAATGAGATGTGTGTATTCTAATAATAGGCTGCTCTTGCTTTTGCTGCATCAGTACACACGCATTTGTTCAGTTGCTCTGACTGGTTTGTCACATCAAGCCAGTCATTTGTGTGTTGACATGCAACCCTTCTGACTGACTGGAGATAAAGACAATTTGGTCCACCAGGAATATGTATCTTTGAGTTACTTTTGTGGGCAGGACGTACTGTAGGGTAGAAGTTACTGAGTACAGTCAAACCAACCTGAGTTCTAATCCCTGACAAGATCGAGTCTCTGAGCCTCAATTTTCTCGTTCATAGAATGGGGATGATAATATCTGTCTCACAGAGTTGATGCACAAATTAAATGAAGTTATCTTTTCAATGCACTCAGCATATTCCCTGGTACATTGTAAGGGTTCAATAAACTTTTATACTTTTAATGGGTGTGCAAAGGAATTTAGGGAAGAAAATTGAATTCCTGTTATTTTCCTTTTTTCCCTCTTCACTACATCTCAGCTTTCTCATTCCTGTTTTTTTTTTTATCTTTGCCTAAAGTGAATTTTTTAAAATTTCTAAACTGTAAATTTTAAAATGTAAGCTTTAAGGTTACTTTATAGCCCAATGAGGAAATCCTGACATTGTCATGGAACAAAACAAAATGCACAAAGACCCATAGCATTCATACCCAACAAAGCTTGTGCTTAGTAATCTCGGTCATACTTACTTACAGTCATCTAATTTTTGCTTTTTTCTTCTCAGGCTTAGACCTTTCATAAGGATAAACATATATCTAGATCTAAATAGATTTGGCCTCTTAAAATATAAGGCTTTTGTGGGTTTTTCTATAATCCTCACCAGAACACCAACCTATTAGTACATTCCTTTACCCCTCTAACTTGCTGCTTTTAATCTGTTTGGGGCTGAACAACTAGGTTACAAAACTTATCAGAACTGCAGATAAATGAAAAATATTCAGTTCTGAATGAGGACCGGGGTTGGAGAGAGAGGGATCTACATTGTTCCTGCTGAGATACCTTTTCTTTGATTATATTCTGATTCTTTTTTAACTCTGGCCATCGAGGATACCTATAAGGGAGATCCGAATACTATTTCTCAGTAAAATGTGTGACCCTGTTAACATAGAAGAAGAATCTTCTTTGACTCCCTAAAAGGAGTTATTTAGGAAGCTATATGTAATGACTCTGTGCCACAGAACCCAAGCTGTAGTGAATTGTTACATGGGTCAGGTATTGCCAGGGTCACCACAGATGAGCTTTCCAAAAGCGATAGGTGATGTGGAGTCAAATATCTTGGGGAAGGGGAATCTTTGAAATTAAGTCAAATGGCATGTTTACAAGAGTGAAATATTTAGTGCTCTGATAATTGTCTTCTTGATAGACAAAGGGGAAATATTTCTATCCAAAGTATCTGGTTAATATTTGACAACAGACAGTAGTCAGAATGGCAGGCTAATGTCTCGAGAGTAAACTAAAATTACCAGAAAGCACCTAATTTAGATGTGGAAAAAAAATTTGACTTTATGGTTTGTGCCTTTCCTAATTTGATATGACAAATGAACAGTTCATCTCTGATATCTTTCGATGAATTTTCTTGTACTATAGTTTATGTTGAGCATGGATTAGGCTTTTAAGCGAATGCGAGACGCAAGCTTTGACAGTTGTATATTTACATACAGATGACTTATAATTTTCACTCAGGAAGATTCTTGTCTATTAATGTCCCCGAGGTTCTCTCTGTAGATACACAATTACAGCATTGTAGCTGGGACCTTGCAGTCAGCATCTATTGGTTGTTTAATCTCAGTATCCCAGTTTCCTGATATGTATTGATATAATGGAATGGCTAACAACCCATTCAAAAGGTTGCTGTAAAGATTAAATGAGATAATATGTGCCAAGCACCTAATACAGTGCTTGTACATCATAGAAATCCATAAGTTAATGTTATCACCTAGAGCTGGTCTTGGCTTTGATGATTGGCTAAGGAGACATCCACCAAGTGACCTAGCTGTGTATTTGGCTTGTGATTTGTTAAATCTCTGGAAGACCCAAGGGCTTATTGCAGTCTAGAGGAATGAGACTCTGAGAAGTGAAGACAGCTTGCATGCAGAAAATTGATAGGCAATCATGATGAAGTATTCTTGACTCGCCAAAATGAAAACTTCTTAGTGCAATTGGTAAACGTAGTTAGAGGCTGTTTATTTCTTTTGCTAGTGAAACCTTGCTATTCAGTGCCTCAAGTCTCTCTCTTCCTTAGGATATAGCCTTTTAGAGGAGGACCTATGGAAACTTTCCTGGGATCTCAATGAGCTTAATAAACTTCATCTAGGAATGAGCCGGAGGAGATTTCTTCATCTAGGAATAGGCAGGAGGAGAAGGGGACAACAGAGGATGAGATGGTTGGATGGCATCACCGCCTCATTGGACATGAGTTTGAGCAAGCTCCAGGAGTTGGTGACAGACAGGGAAGCCTGGCGTGCTGCAGTCCATGGGGTCACAAAGAGTTGCACACGACTGAGTGACTGAACTGAACTGACTGAGGAACGAGCCATCATTACCATAATAAAGGCTCACTAATCACTGTTGAAAGCCACAGGTTAATTATTGCATAAGGGTTGTATAATGTAGTTTCAGGAACTGAATAATTAAAAAATTTAAAAGACCATTTAACATATCTTTGACACAGAGCCAGAAAGTAGAAGACAACCTTACTTTAATCATTTAACAGGGATTTAGCAACTCAGGCAACATATATCTGAAGCAGTTATTAATAGTATATTGTGGTTGCAGTGTTGAAGAATAACATTTCCTCAGGACAATTGAAATTCAGTAATGAAAGCTAAAATTGAATACAAATAGGGGGGTTGCTGGGGGAAGAGTATTGGTAATGAGGACCATATAACATTCATAATTTGAGTGTCTAGATTCTAGAGTATATCCCAATACACTTTTGAATTTCTACCCCCCCTAAAGTTGCTTAAAAGATTTCTTTGGCTTAATTGCCCTCTCTTTCATGCCCTTCTTTAGCTTAAATTCCTTATATTCTGTAAAAACTGACTTGCAATTCCCCTGTCTCATTCTGTGTCTTCTCAGTACATACACAGTAAGGATATGTTGCATGTAGAATCCTGTTAAAGGGCAGGATGACAATAATGGTCACATTGTATTAGAGACTCATCGAAATAAATGCCTACCACAAACCTACAGTTTTGATTTGGCCATGCTAAGCTGGGTACTCTAAATGCTCTTACAAATGAAGGGATAGGGAAGATTGTACAAAAGAGGCTATTTTGCTGATTCCAGAGCAGTGGTGTCTCTAAGTAAATACCTCTGTAACCTTCTACTATAATTGTATTGGAAAGCAATACAAGTGGGATCTATAAGTATTGAAAGGCCTATAATAAAGACAGGATAAAGGTATTCTTAACCTTTTGTAGGTTTTAAAATTTGTTTATTGTTCATGGGGTATGTCCAACTGAATGCAGAGTTCCAAAGAATAGCGAGTAGAGATAACAAAACCTTCTTAAGTGAACAATGCAAAGAAATAGAAGAAAACAATAGAATGGGAAACGTTAGAGATGACTTCAAGAAAATTAGAGCTACCAAGGCAACATTTCATGCAAAGATGGACACAATAAAGGACAGAAATGGTAAGGACCTAACAGAAGCAAAGAGATTAAGAAGAGGTGGCATGAATACATATAAGAACTATACAAAAAAGATGTTAATGACCCAGATAACCACAATGGTGTGATCACTCACCTAAAGCCAAACATCCTGGAGTGTCAAGTCAAGTGGGCTTTAGGAAGAATTATTCCGAACAAAGCTAGTGGAGGTGATGGAATTCCAGCTGAGCTATTTCAAATCTTATAAGATGATAATGCACTCAATATGTCAGCAAATTTGCAAAACTCAGCAGTGGTCACAGGACTGGAAAAGGTCAGTTTTCATTCCAGTCCCAAAGAAAAGGCAATGTCAAAGAATGTTCAGATTACCTACAATTACACTCATTTCACATGCTAGCAGGGTAATGCTCAAAATCCTTCAAGCTAGGCTTCAACAGTACGTGAACCAAGAACTTCCAGATGTACAGGCTGGATTTAGAAAAGGCAGAGGAGCCAGAGAAATTGCCAACATCTGTTGGATCATAGAGAAAGCAAGGGAATTCCAGAAGAGCTTCTACTTCTGCTCCATTGACCACTTTAAAGCCTTTGTGTGGATCACAGCAGACTGTGGGAAATTCTTAAAGAGATGGGAATACCAGACCACCTTACCTGCCTCCTAAGAAACCTGTATGCGGGTCAAGAAGCAACAGTTAGAACCGGACATGGAATAACTGACTTGATTTTGAACCAGGAAATTGGGAAAGGAGTACAATATACATGGGTGTATCTTGTCACCCTGCTTATTTAACTTATATGCAGAGTGCATCATGCTAAATACCAGTCTGGATGAAGCACAGGCTGGAATCAAGATTGCTGGAAGAAATATCAACCTCAGATATGCAGATGACACCACCCTTATGGCAGAAAGTGAAGAGGAACTAAAGAGTCTCTTGATGAAAGTGAAAGAGGAGAGTTAAAAAGCTGACTTAAAACTCAACATTTAAAAATAACTCCTATAGCTGATTCATGTTGAAGTTTGACAAAGCAACAAAATTCTGTAAAGCAATTACATTTCAATTGAAAAATAAATAAATCAAAAACTAAGATCATTGCATCCTGTCCCATCACTTCATGGCAAATAGATGGGGAAAGTGGAAACAGTGACAGATTTTATTTTCTTGGTCTCCAAAATCACTGCAGATGGTGACTGCAGCCATGAAATTAAAAGATGCTTGCTCCTTGGAAGAAAAGCTATGACAAACCTTGACAGCATATTAAAAAGCAGAGACATGACTTTGCTGACAAAGGTATCGGTAGTCAAAGCTATGGTTTTTCCAGTAGTCATGTATAGATATGAAAGTTGGGCCATAAAGAACGTTGAGCACTGAAGAATTGATGCTTTCAAACTGGTGCGGGAGAAGACTCTTGAGAGTCTCTTTGACTGCAAGGAGGTAAAACCAGTCAGTCCTAAATGAAATCAGTCTTGAATATTCATTGGAAGGACTGATGCTGAAGCTGAAGCTCCAGTACTGTAGCCACCTGATGTGAAGAGCTGATTCATTGCAAAAGACCCTGATGCTGTGAAAGACTGAAGGCAGGAGGAGAAGGGGACAGCAGAGGATGGGATGGTTGGATGGCATCACCGACTCAATGGACGTGAGTTTGAGCCAACTCTGGGAGATGGTGAAGGGCAGGGAAACCTGGCATGGTACAGTCCATGGGGTCGCAAAGAGTTGGACATGACTTAGTGACTGAAGACCAACAAATTTGTTTAAAAGGTGATTAGGGAAGGACTTTAGATACACATGTTCAAAGAAAGGCAATGCCAAAGAATGCTCAAACTACCGCATAATTGCACTCATCGCACACACTAGTAAAGTGGTGCTCAAAATTCTCCAAGCCAGGCTTCAGCAAATACATAAACCGTGAACTTCCAGATGTTCAAGCTGGTTTTAGGAAAGGCAGAGGAACCAGAGATAAAATTGCCAACATCCGTTGGATCATAGAAAAAGCAAGAGAGTTCCAGAAAAACATCTATTTCTGCTTTATTGACTATGCCAAAGCCTTTGACTGTGTGGATCACAATAAACTGTGGGAAATTCTGAAAGAGATGGGAATACCAGACCACCTGACCTGCCTCTTGAGAAACCTGTATATAGGTCAGGAAGCAACACTTAGAACTGGACAAGGAACAACAGACTGGTTCCAAATCGGAAAAGGAGTACGTCAAGGCTGTATATTGTCACCCTGCTTATTTAACTTATATGCAGAGTACATCATGAGAAACACTGGTCTGGAAGAAGCACAAGCTGAAATCAAGATTGCCGGGAGAAATATCAATAACCTCAGATATGCAGATGACACCACCCTTATGGCAGAACGTGAAGAGGAACTGAAAAGCCTCTTGATAAAAGTGAAAGAGGAGAGTGAAAAAGTTGGCTTAAAGCTCAACATTCAGAAAACGAAGATCATGGCATCTGGTCCCATCACTTCATGGGAAATAGATGGGGAAACAGTGGAAACAGTGTCAGACTTTATTTTTGAGGGCTCCAAAATCACTGCAGATGGTGACTGCAGCCATGAAATTAAAAGACACTTACTCCTTGGAAGGAAAGTTATGACCAACCTAGACAGCATATTGAAAATCAGAGACATTACTTTGCCAACAAAGGTCCATCTAGTCAAGGCTATGGTTTTCCCAGTGGTCATGTATGGATGTGAGAGTTGGACTGTGAAGAAGGCTGAGCACTGAAGAATTGATGCTTTTGAACTGTGGTGTTGGAGAAAACTCTTCAGAGTCCCTTGGACTGCAAGGAGATCCAACCAGTCCATTCTAAAGGAGATCAGTCCTGGGTGTTCACTGGAAGGACTGATGTTGAAGCTGAAACTCCAGTACTTTGGCCACCTCATGCGAAGAGTTGACTCATTGGAAAAGACCCTGATTCTGGGAGGAACTGGGGGCAGGAGGAGAACGGGACAACAGAGGATGAGATGGCTGAATGCATCACCGACTTGATGGACATGAGTTTGGGTAAACTCTGGGAGTTGGTAATGGAGAGGGAGGCCTGGCGTGCTGCGATTCATGGGGTTGCAAACAGTCGGACACGACTGAGCAACTGAACTGACTGATTCATATATATGTTTATGTGTGTGTATGCACACAGGCATGTATTTATACATATGTGTATTTCTACATTTAGACTAGCAGACCATGAAGTCATTCTCAGCAAAGTTCAGAGCCTGTCTTTATGTAAATGACGGCTCAGCTTGAGACATTTTGTTGGACCTAGGGAACTGTTTTAGCAGAAGATGGATATTATCTTAGGCTATCTGGGGAAGGGAAAATGGGAGCAGCTGTGGAAAAATTTGAGTTATCTAGTGGGAGCCAGATTAGAAATAAGGTTGTCAGGGGTTGGATAGGCCTCCCTCCACCATGTATCCTGCTTCTGAGCAAGACATCTTCCCATTCAACCCAGCTTCTTCGTTGTCCCCAGCCTGTTTGCACAATTAGTGCAGGGTCGGTCACATGATGAGGTAATGGCAGATGGAGACAGAAATTCTCTGTAGGCAAAGACTTGGTGTGCAACTTTGCTCTTGTTTAGGGGCAGAGTTGGTGAGCACAATTTAGGTTTTGTAAATGCTTGCTGACTTGTACCCCACAGGCAACTCCTTGTTAATTAAATTGGCAGCTAAGCCGCAAAAAGTTGTTTCAAATATCTAGTGGTCATTTAAATGGAAATCAAGCAAAATTATGTCTTTCATTCTAGGGACAAAAAAGGATGATGCATCTAAACACATCCAAAGGTATTAAAAAGCACATTTCTAAAGAGCAAGTCCAAGGTCCAGTATCTTTCAGGAGCAAAAATAGACAAATTCAAGCAGGGTTTAAGGGCCATATCACTCAGTAGCACCTATGAACAGTTTTAGTCAAGGTCCACATTTAAATGGTTGTTAGTCAGGTCAAGCTATAGATTAGGAAAGGTGGTAGATGAAATCAACTCAGGGTCTGGCACCAGTTACAAAAGGAAGCAGGTCATTGGGTTGTGTTTATAGAGGAAAGAGAATGGATTGTAAGATTGTTATCGCTGGAATCATGGTAGGGGAGGGGATACCCTCATTTGAAGCCTGGGCCCCCAGACTAAAGGAGCCCAGAGTGCTTTAAGGACTCACATTTAATTGGCCATACATTCCACAGGAAGAAGCCCTGCCTCTGGCTACATCCCTTTGCCTTGAAGAAAGGAAAAGGAGGGGAGGGGTGGGGGAGAGCCCTCTGGCATCCTGGGAAGACGTTTCTAAAGCATCTCCAGATTTTCTAGCCTGGTTTCAGGCTTTATACTGAACACTGGCAGATATTTACACACCCTGGTTAACAACTTGGTGAAGAGTTTCTTTTACTGTTGCATCAGTAAGCAGTGGCATATGGAGTTTATACGATCCGGGTTGTTTGGAGCCAGATGATCTCCTAGCCCCTTCGATGTAAATGTTTTATACTGCTTTACGGTTTGCAGCAGTACTGTCCCTGACCCTAGAGGGAGGGGAAAAAAAGAACTAAATTCTTCACTTTGAGAATCCAGGTAACAAAGTGAAAAATAGAAGTACAGTTTCACATGTATAATATCATATGTGAAACGAATCGCCAGTCCAGGTTTGATGCATGATAACAGGGTGCCTGGGGCTGGTGCACTGGGATGACCCAGAGGGATGGCACGGGGAGGGAGGTGGGAGGCGGGTTCAGGATGGGGAACACGTGTATACCCGTGGTTGATTCATGTTGATGTATGGCAAAACCAATACAATGTATAGCCTCCAATTAAAATAAATAAATTTATATTAAAAAAAATTTTTTTAAGTTAAATTGCTTAAAAAAAAAAAAGAAGTACAGTTTCATTAGCTAGAGGTCTTGGGTGTAGTTCACCCTGTTGAATCATACATGATGATCAACATGAATACAAGCAGCTAAGTAGTTTTCATTAGGATCCAATTAGTAGGTGATTTGGTTGCTAAATGTGTTTGCTAATTCATTAACAATTAGGTAAATTAAATTTAATGGAAATGATTTAAATTTGAAAGTAAAATGCTGTACATATTAATTTTCACTTTATAGATTAAAATCCATTTGCTGCCTCCCCCATCCCCTTCCTCCCTCTCTCTCTTTTTAAATCATACACAGCACACAGGCAATTAGAGCACACAGGGTAGATTGTTTTTCTCATTTAAAGTATCTCTTCGCTCTGGAAATCAGTCCTCCAGTGGAGCATGTCTGTCTCTGGTTGAGTGTCAGCAACAAATGGTGCATGTGCACATAATACTGATGGGGATTGTTGGTGCAAGTGAGAGCAGGAAAAGCCCTTTGCAATACTGGGAGGGATTCTGGAAGGTATTTTAGAATTTGAAGGGGCTTAAGGCTTGATTCCGCTGCTGATATTGAATTGCAGCATGACCAAATGATTAACAAACTTGTCTTTCTTGAAATATCTCAGGGCAGAGAGGTTCTCAAATGATTGCAAATTGGTTAATGACTTTAAAAAGCATGTTTCTGGCTGTAAACATGTAACTTTGCTGGGTTTTCCTGAACAGTTGAGTATGTTTAGGAGGTAGCAATATAAATCAAGATATACCAAACTAGAAAGGTTATGTTACTTTTTTGTTAAATCTCAGAAAAAGCTCTTCAGTTCAGGATGATTCTTTGAAGACTGGTATCTCGATTTATTTTAAATAAGTTCATTTCAGCTTTACTATCAGTGATTATAAAAGTTGCAGTGCATTTCCTATTGTAACGTTTTGGGTTGTTTTCATTGTCTTTCTGATTTTTTCCTGATCTTTGAATAGGACAATAGTTGAATTGACAACTTCCTGGAAAAACAACCAGTCTTTTCTCACAGGGGATCATATTATGTAATTTTTCCTTGTTGTCAAATAGAAGATTGAACTATCAAAGCTAAACAGGTAGGCAAGGCAAACTTTAATGTGGATTGGTCTTTTCATTTTTAAATATCGTATTCAAATAGGATGGTTGTTATTGTGTGTATCTGAAAGCAGTAAGATGCTGAAGGCCTTTGTTCTTTGGACTTCCCTGGTGGCTCAGTTGGTAAAGAATCTGCCTGTAATGTAGGAGACCCAGGTTTTATCCCTGGGCCTGGAAGATCCACTGGAGAAGGAAATGGCAACCCAGTGCAGTATCCTTGCCTGGAGAATTCCATGGACAGAGGAGCCTGGTGGGCTAAAGTCCATGGGGTTGCAAAGAGTCGGACCTGACTGTGAGACTAACACTTCCACTTTTCACTTTCACTTTGATCTTTACTATGGAACAGTGTGAGGAGAATGTGTGACCCAGTATGGTTGGTGACTTGCCAGGGTAGGTTCACATTTCTGAGAAACTGGCTGTGATTGTACAGTTAACATCAGTATTTTGCTTTCAACTCATGTTAATAGGTTGTTGAAAGTTCAAGTGAACATTGTTGAGGTTGAGTGAGTGAAAAAATATTTAATGGGGTCTGTTAAGTATAAGAGGAGATCATTCATTGCTGGCTTCCATCAGGATATCTAATTTCCCCTTGAGGATCTGACCTGATTTTTTGTCATATGAGGGTCAGATTACTATTTACCTCAAAGTCAGCTACTGTGCTCATAAAAGTTGTGTTTATTTTCTCTCTCGGATATGTGGCCATAAATATTGGGTTAGAAGCATCATTGGATTTTTGTCCTGCTTTTACAGTGCCTTCTCTTAGTGAACTTGTCCTGTTTTCTCCCTTTTACATTCAGTTTTATGGGATTCTATAGAAAAATCTTCATAATATGAAATGGATGATGACTTTTATCTTTTCAAAGAGTTTAAGCTATGAAAAAGAGGAGAATCTTGGAGTTAAGCAAGATAGTGATAGTTGGTTCAAAAAATAATGAGGATTCAAGTAAGGATTGCATTCTTATTTTTTTTTAAATATAGATCTATTCATTGGATTGTCCTTATTGTTTCCATTCATTAACCTTGTCAAGTGATCATTTGACTGATAGACCTCTCAATATCACCAATTTTTGAATTTTCAATTAGATGTTACAGAGATAACCACTGAGTTGTTTGACTTTGCATTTGAAGTGTACTTCTTAGAAGCTTGCATCCTATATATAGATAGACTAAATCTTTAAAAAGCCATAGATGGAAATTTGGGTAATTTTCTTATCTCTCAGGATGGATGAGGGAACAGGGAGACAAAGCACTTAATCCTATGCAGATAGTTCACTGATGTCTCAGTTTTAAAATGTCTCCCTGGATGTGCCATGGCCCTTTCTCTTTGAGGCTTATTCAGTCCAATAAAGCACAGCTGTCAAGTGAACACGTTTAAAAATTCTGTCATTTATACCTCCAATTTCTATATTTGTCTTGTGTCCTCCCATTTCCCTATATTTTCCAAAATATTCGAGTTTTGTATAGTTTTCTAGGATTGCTGTCTTATCTAGCAGTTTATAGGTTCTAAGTTTGTCTTCTGGACTGGAGGCCTTGCCAGTGATGAAGATAAATGTATTGTATCCTCATTTGTCATACTAAAGAGGACACTTCTTCACTTGACTCCTGCAGTCATGTGGACATTTTTGCTGTGTATCTAACTGGACAGAGTAGTGGAATATATTTTCTTACCTTAGAAAACAAAAATGTTGTATAGCTAAAATAACTCTAAGGAGTTTTCAACAGCTTCTGATCCATGTTATCAGGTACCATATGTAGAATGAAAAGAAAAGGTAAGAAGCACATTTAAGGTGTGGAAAGTCAAGCAAGGCCACAGAAGGAACTTTCTCAATACAGTTCTTTTCAGAAACACTTTTTTTAGTTGAATTATTTTTGTCTGTTGACAGTGAGGATTTGAATTTCCCTAACAATAATGTGAAGTGAAGTCGCTCAGTCGTGTCCGACTCTTTGCGATCCCATGGACTGTAGTCTACCAGGCTTCTCTGTCCATGGGATTTTCCAGGCAAGAGTACTGAGTGGGTTGCCATTTCTTTCTCCAGGGGATCTTCCTGACCCAAGGATCGAACCCAGGTCTCCTGCATTGCAGGCAGACGCTTTACCCTCTGACCCACCAGGGAAGCCCCTCTAACAATAATAATATGATCTTATTTTTGTAATGGGCTTCCCAGCTGGTGCTTGTGGTAAAGAACCTGCCTGCCAATTCAGGAGACAGTATGGCAAAAACCACTACGATATTGTAAAGTAATTCGCCTCCAATTAAAGTAAATTTTTAAAAAAAGAAAAAGAGATGTGGGTTTTATCCTTGGATGGGGAATATCCCCTGGAGGAGGGCATGTCAACCCACTGCAGTATTCTTGCCTGGGGTATTCCATGGACAGAGGAGCCTGACTGGCTACAGTCCATGGGGTCACAAAGAGTCCAACACAACTTAAGCAATGTATTATTCTTGTAATATTATCTTAGTGTTTACAAATATACTTTCACAAATATTTAATACCACCATCCAAAATAGCAGTAGACAGGCAATATTACTTAAAATTCATTTTCAGATTATAAATACAATGCATGGTTTTTAAAGAAGATTTGAAAATGCTGAGTATAAAAAGACAATAAAAGTCATCCATAATTCCTTCTAAAGATAACAATGAGTCAATAGCTCGTGTTTTGGCTTATTTCACTGCAGTCTTTCTCCTTTGCATATGTTGTGTTTGTATCGTTATTTGCATTAGGTTTTATGTACTACTTGGAAACCCACTTTTCTGCTGTGTGTTTATTGTGAACCTGCTAGTTCATTAAGTATTCTTCTCAATACTGCAGTTTCCACTGTATGGATTTAGCCCAATTTATTTGGACTTCATCATCTGTTTAGATTGTTTCTGACTTTTTCAACAAGAATTCATGCTGTGATTAACATTCTGGTACCTAAATATTTGGGTGCATTTCTAGTTATTTTATCAGGATAAAATCTTGAAATTTCAGGATTCCTGAGTTAAAAAACATGTATGAAGATATAAAATTCTTTGATGTATTTTCCAAGTTACACTTGGAAAAGTTGTTTTCGTTTAGTCCCATCCGCAGTGTGTAAGGAAAGAACAATTGATATTATCCCAAAAGCTCGGGTCTAGAGAGACTCAAGACTTGCCCAGGGTCATATGACTAATATCACTTGTCCTTTGGTTTTCTGGCAGTTCTACAGTTTTTCCACTCCACCACTGCTGTTGTAAAGTTAGTGACAGATCTATAGTAATTTAAGTGTGCAGTTTGTGCAGGGAAACCTCATCCAGCCATGGCTTTAAAATAAATTTAGTTCTATTATTATTTACAAACTCTAACGTGTTTGGAATTTGATAAATAATGAGAACTAAACATGAATGCGTGGGTCTCTTCTCAAAGGCAGTCTTTTATATTTGCAATATGTTTTCTGACTTACACCTAAAATATCCACTATAGAGATTATGCTTAACTGAGAAATGATAGCCTAAAGTGATTTTGTTGTTCTTTTCTTGGTCACAAAGAGGTGGTTTAAAGTACTATTCTTTATTAAGTAACAGTTTTTCCAGTTCAGCATCAAGACATTGAAAAGATTACTTCTGTCAAGATTGCATCTTCTCTCAAACCATAATAAGTAACCCTTAACATCTACAAAATGAACTGAAACTTTTGTTGACTCTCGTTTTTGGAAAAAGAAGGAAAAAAAAAAACCACATAATTTTTATGTGTTTTTTATGTCAGGACTTCAGAATGAGATGGAATATAGCAATTAAAGATGGTTTCCTTAATTGGAATAGAACCAAACCAAATGTGGGAAGTAAAACAAACCTCTGCTCCACCACCACCAAAACAAAAACAAAACAATACTGCCAAAAGGCAAAACCACATCGGTAGCCTTTACTTCTTTCCCGTAGCATACACTCAATTCTTAAAACAGCTCAGCACCATGGCTGTGTGAGGATGGCCCATTCACAAATTCTAGGTCACCAGGGAGCCATATTTGGACTCTGTTGAAGGCCTTTTGCTCTTTGTCTTAGGGAATCAGTGTGATGACATTGTTTTACTTCTGGATTCCAATGTATTGGAGTAGATAGAAGGGACATAAACTGAAACGAAAACATTCAGATTCTGAAAGCTGGGGTAAGGCTTTATCTTATTTAAGGCCATGTTCTCTTTAGTATCACCTTACCCTGGGGGCCCTGTGTAAGTGTTTCATAGGTACCATTGCTTCTGGACTTAGTAGTATGTTGTTGGAAGTCTTCTTTTCGTATCATGATACGCCTTTGAGGGGAAAACGTTTTCCAGGTGTTAATAGGATCTGTATTCTGTTGTAGGCCTTGTCATTATTATTTCAAATCATATGATCTTAATGAAATAGGAATCTATGTAATATGAATTTTGTTATGTTTGACAACAATTAAAGATGCTTGGGAATGGTGCTCATGTTATTCTAATTGCCTAAAATGTGTTGATGTCCCTTACTTCAGTTGTTTTGTATTGGTTGAACAGCTTTCCAGGTAGATGGCAAATCCAGGTAGATGGCTTTAGTAATAAGGATCTAAATAGCCTATTAATATTTCTGAATGTAGCAGTTCTTCAGTGTTTTGGGAAATGACTGTTTTTTTTTCAGCTTTATTGAGACATAATTGATATATTGTCTGAGTGTAAGGTCAACAGTGTAATGATTTGATATATGTATATATCATGAAATGATTACCACAATACCATTAGTTAACACATTACTTACCTCACATGGTTATATTATGTGTGTGTATGTGCATGTGGTGAGAACTTTTTGTTAGAATTAATTTATTTGGCATGAACCCCATGGACAGAAGAGCTTGGTGGGCTACAGTCCATGTGGTCACAAAAGGATCAGTCATGACTGAGCAAACAAACACCAAAAATCTCCAGGTCTTAGTTGCAGCACACGAAATCTTTAGCTGTGGCATGTGGGGTCTAGTGTCCTGACCAGGGATTGAACCCAGGCCCTCTGCATCAGGAGTGCTGAGTCTTACACTTTGGACCACCAGGGAAGTGCTGTGGGGAGAAGTTTTAAAGACTTATTCTCTTTGCAAACACAGCGTTGTTAACTATGGTTACCATGTTGTATATTACATCCCCAGAACTTTTAGTCATGTTATTACTCTTTGAGCATCTTCACCCAAGGAAATGCCAATTTCTCATCAAGGTGTTTACACTGAATTCAGATAGTGATAGTAGTGGAGGTCTCTGTTGCTTAACTGTTATCAGACAACAAGAACTATATTTTGAATATGTGCATCTTGTGAAGTTAAATTCTCAAAATGTCCATGTTACAGTAAGCATCTTGAGACAGATATCGGTTGACAGGTTCAGTCAATTTGCAAGTATTTATTGAGCATCTGCCAAGTGCCAAGTACTGTGCTAGATACTGTGAGGGTGGTATGTCAGATGCAATTTCTACTTTTAAGTGAGGGTTTATAGTCTGGTTAACAAAGAGGTCATGCACATACTATCCCTTTTTGAGCTAAGCCTGAATGATGGAGAGGCTATTGATGAAAGGATATGAGAGACTGTGATATGTATTGTATATATAATGGCCTGACCAAAATCTTGGAGCCAGGAAAAATGAGCCTTGTGGGTGCCAAAGTAACTATTTGGGCTGGAATAAATGGTTCCTTAAAGGGAATAGTGTAGTGAAAGAGAAAGTTGAAAAGGCAGGCAAGGGACCGAACACCCTCATTTTCATTTCCCAGCTGTTTTCTAGGGCTATATGCCTAGAGCTCAATAAATATGAATAAATTTTAAAAACTTGTCTAGTTTAAAGCAACACCCAAGGAACAATATCTTGAGTTAATCCGTACAACATGTGGCATTGTAAAATAACCCTTCAGGGTGTCCCACTTGAAACAGCCCCCTTTTTAGTTTCTGCATATATCATGTGGGCCACCCAATGAGACCAGTTGGAAATGAAAGACTTGGATTGGAAAATTTGCCAGAGTGGTTAACATCTCTTTGGATCAAGCTGAGCAGCTGTGTGATTTCAAACTCACTACTTTCTAGTTAAATGATGTAGTATGTATTCCTGGATGTTTGAAAGTAAAAGTTGTTGATCAAATGATCTCATATGTGAGCCCTTCATATGAGACATTCCACTAGCCAGAGGATGGCTCAGAGTCTGTCCTTGACATAGTATCTGGGTTTTTTTTTATTATTATTATTCTGTCTTGGCCACTGCCTTCATCTGACATATTTTAAAAGCAAGACCCTAGGAGTTTACCTTTGAAGTCAATATTCTAAAGCAAATTTTCTGATGCATTTAATTAATGGCAGTGAACCAGAAGTATGAGCAATTACAAATGGCAGATGATGAATAACTCATTTATACGAGACTTAGAAAGTCTGTTTATATTTACATTTGACTATGGGTGAGTCTGTTTTTGAAATTCACTTTCAAACTAAATAATGAAGTCTTACTATAAAGGTCTGACTTGAGCTGCTGAGAGGCTGGCCTAATTTCCTGCAACTGCTCCATGCTGGCTAAAGAACAAAAACATCGCCTGTTGTCCAACATATTACTTACATAGCATCATTCTCAGTCTAACTGATATGACTACCTGAAAAATTTTACTCTCTGGCTTACAGCTATTTCCTCTTGGTTTGTCCTCAACAAATACGGAAGGGAACAAAATCAGAGGACTTGAAAGTAAGATAGTTGTGTATAGGGAACTGTAGGGAAAGAAATATAAGCATAAAATGGAAGGATTAAGATTCAGCAACATAAGCAAATCTTTATACTTTTATTTGTTAATTTTTGGCTGTGCTGCTCTGAGTCTTCATTGCTCTATGGGCTTTTCTCTAGTTGTCGTGGGCAGGGGCTACTCCCTAAGTGTGGAGTGAGGGCTTCCCATGTGGTGGCTTCTCTTGTTGCACAGCACAAGCTCTAGGGTACGTAGGCTTCAGTAGTTGTGGCATGTGGACTCGTAGTTGTGGCAAATGGGCTTAGTTTATTGGTGGCATGTAGGGTCTTCCTCGGAGAAGGCAATGGCACCCCACTCCAGTACTCTTGCCTGGAAAATCCCATGGACGGAGGAGCCTTGAAGGCTGCAGTCCATGTGGTCGCTGAGGGTCGGACACGACTTGGCGACTTCACTTTCACTTTTCACTTTCATGCATTGGAGAAGGAAATGGCAACCCACTCCAGTGTTCTTGCCTGGAGAATCCCAGGGACGGCGGGGCCTGGTGGGCTGCTGTCTATGGGATCGCACAGAGTCGGACATGACTGAAGCGACTTAGCAGCAGCAGCAGCAGCAGGGTCTTCCTGGACCAGGGTTTGAACCTGTGTCTCCTGCATTGGCAAGGGGATTATTTACCAATGAGCCCCCAGGGAAGCCAAACAAATCTTTAAAAGGGATGAGATAAAGGAGTTGCAGCAAAACTAAGATAACATGACATTTAATGGTCAAGTAGTTATTGGTCAAACCAAACAGAAAAAAAGTTTCTCTGAGATTAAAAAAATAGGATTGTTTATGCACTCCCAAAATGCAATTGCAAAAGATTAGGGGCTATAAAACATGGAATAGAAGGATTTTAACCGTATTCTAGAAAAACAATTGAGGATAATCATGTTCCTTAATAAGAAGGAAATGTTCATAAAAATGTCATTGTAATTTAATGATTTGTTTTGGGTAAAAATAAGATCCCTAGTAAACCTTGGGAACGCTTCTTAGGTATCATAATTAGAACTGGATCATTTCTGCACTTTCAAGGAGTCTGGTTCTGAAGATCAGGTTCTATTTTGAAATTATGCTCATTCAGTAAACCATTGTGGATTTAAATCTTATGAATGTGTCTTACTCAATTTTGGGGAAACTGTGTAGTTTCAGCCATTAGCTCCTCTTGGTTTGAATAATGTAATGTGTTCTCTATGTTTAAATTGGCTCCTTCCCACCATCACCCATTTTAATCTGTTTTAAGCTTAGCTTTGTTTACTTTTGAAAGTCTTCTTTATCTCTGCTGTATTAGGATTTGGCGAATAAGTTCACTTCACCTCATCAATATCCATTATTATTTGACAGACTGATTATATCCTTTCCTAGCCTCAATCTGTTTTGACTGGAGTGCCTGAGGTCTGTAATCTGCCTTTCTATAGCATCCCCTGAAGATATTAGCTAAATTTCTCAAGCTTTATTCTGTCTTGTCACCAGGGAGCCCAGAATAGTATGTTGCAACCCAGGTGAATAAGCATCTTGCTTATACCCCTGGTGCCATTTTGTTCATTTTAATACTTTGTGGATGGTTTACATCTCAGCAACAGTCTTTGGATTTTTGAGGGGAGAGCATATACAATAGGCCTAGCTAGTATTTTCTGTACTTTGTGTTGGTTGGTGTACCTGGGAACCTGCGGAGTTGTCTGTGATATTTGTTAAATGGCAAAAGAATGCCAAAGGGTAGTGTTTCTGCCTGGCATCATTGTAAAATGCATTAGCCTTGCATTTTACTTTTGTAGTAAACTTCTGGGATGGCAGCCTGCCAGGGCCTATTAACTAAAGTTTAGAAGACTGTGTGGTTGAGGTTCCAGCCGTCTGTTACCTGTACAATTCCTGCCAGTTAGGTGACTGTGACTAGGGCTACTTTATGAGGGTATAAAAACTTCTTAGCAAATTCAGCTTTTTATTATGTACTGCACAATTCCTATTTCAGGAAGACAGTCTATACCAGGAAATATAAGGGAAAGGAAAGACTTTTAAGTGCTCTCTGTGGGGGCCTTTTAAACATTTTAGCTACTTTGGCAGTTGGCACTGAGTGGGGCGGGGGGCAGTTGTCTTTTAAAAGGGATGATTTTTACATCTGTGATTTGGGGACACACAGTGAGGTGAATGCCCTAGCCATCAGGCAGTTAGGTCAGGCAATTTTCTTCCAACATTGATGCTGTTCCTACCCAAGATTTCCTTATCAATAGTTAAACCCATACAGCAAAATGGAACTGAAGGGAAAAGAGAGGCAGACTTTGCAGCCAGCAGGCAAATGATTAGTTGAAGTAGCCAGGCTCACAGAAGTTCTAAAAACTTAGAAACACCGTCTGTATCCTTTCTTCCTCTCTTCTCATCTCTGTATCCCTCTATCCCCATCCCTCTCAAGGTCACATCAAAAGCCCAGAGCAACACAAGAACAAAGAAAAGACAGTTGGGAGGAAGCAGAAATCATTCTAGTTTTCTCCTCTCCACGTCAACACTGTTGTAGGAATAGTTTTGAGCTCCAGAGAACCATGAATTATATAAATAAAACCAGGAATGTGTCTTTTACTGATGACATTAGATGTTTTAGTGTGATCAGGATACCCACAGAGGCAGTTAGGTAGCCCTACACAGCTAGTTCTTTTTCTGTAAGAAGCTACATTTGCATCCTTTAACATCCCCTTGGCATTTATATACCAAGGAGAATGTCTGACACTCAGAGGAAAAAAAAAAATGAGATTCCTGGGTACTTGAAACAGAAAATTGCACTTCTTCTTTCTGTCATGTTTCTTCAGAGTCTTTGGAGAAGGTATTGTATGATGTGCGTGGAGACAGTTAATATAAAAGGTAACCTGTTATCATCTTCCAGTTCTTTGGGTATTAAATGGGGTTGAAACCATTTAAGGGACAATGTCTTGTTTGGCATCCTGTTGCTCCCTTTGGAAGGGACTAAATATATCGGCCCCGTTTTCACTGTTGTATGGATACATCTTTCTCTGTGAGAGAGCACGTTTCTACTTAACGTGTACCATACGGTTGCACTACTTGAGGAGAGTGGACTGCCTCGTTATAGCACCTAATCACTTCTCCATTCCTACTTTATATGTGGTTAAAAGTGTACGATCTCTCACATGAAACTTTTTATTCAAGGCTTTTATGTGTTTACAAGAAAATTCTTCTGGGATTGCCAGTTCGTGATGATGGTTGTTAATAGTTGCTTGGCATCATCTGTAGGAAAATGATGGCGTATCAAACACAGATTTATTGTTCACCTGCTATGTGAGCCATGCTGTGTAAAGCACTGAGCAGTGTCCCTTGCATTGCACGGATGATGAAGATCTTAACTTGGGAAGTAGCAGAGGAGATAGAGAAAAGCTGGAGATGGGTGTGAGAAATATTGAGGAAAAGGGAACTGGTTAAGACTTGATGAGTGGATGGATAGGGATGAGTGAGAGGAACGAAAGAAAGGTTTTTTACTTTCAGAGCCATTAGTAACTGGGAACTAGCATGCTGATGCCCTGAATAGAAATGGGGAGATCAGTTGAAGCAGTAAGGATTGAGTGGCAGTCATTCCAGGAGAGAAGATGATAACCTTAGTAATGTGTTAAGACAGAGAAGCAGGGCATCATAGGAACTCAGAATATCTTCTGTTTAATATCTTCAATTTTATCTGGTAAAAAGGAATGTTATTTGCTAGAAGTGAAGAGGACAGGATTGGGTTTGGGACTTGGGAAACTTGGAAAGAGTAGAAAATGGGAAAGATTTAGATTGGCTGTCCTGGAAAATGCCAGGTAATCTGCAAGATATCAATAAAAGGCTTGCTTAACATCAACCAGGGCTTAGCTAAAGTTAAGCTTTATCTTGAATGTATGCCATCAACATGGCAAAATTTCAAGATTATCTGGAGAAAGTCATGAAATTAAGAAGAGAAGCAGTGAAAGTAAATGATTTGGGAGTTGGCAAACTGATGATGGTCACACAGTCATTATTTTGGGGGGACTACCAAGAGCACTGAATATTTGGAAAAGAAAAGTGATCACTTAAATCATACATTTTCCAACCATGCATTCCTTTTGAAATGAATGAATTCAATTGTCCTTCCAAATGTTGCTTGGAAAAAAGAGGATCCCCTCTACTCCCTAACTTATTGCTGTTACAGTGGTGATTGATACATCATCACTAAAAAGAAAAAAAATCAAAGTTGAATTTCCATGTGTGAGAATTCACTGAAGTCGTATGAAATGTAAAATGGTGATTTCTGTAGTTGCCCAGGACTCTTAGAACCAAAAAAACAGTCCCTCTCTTTCCCCACCCTTTGGAAAGTTCAAGTTTCTATTCTGAGCTCATTATTAAAGCAGACTGGGCCATTCAAGCTTGAAATGTGCTTGTGTTGCCATGGTTTGTGTCAATATTCTTCCCATCACGCTTACAGTTGCTTGTGTTCAGTGAACCCCAACAGGTGTGACTTAATGTAGAATGTAAGGAAGAACGCATGAAAACATCTGTTAGTGCTAGATTCTGTGTGCATTTCAAATGAAGTTATAATTGTGACATTTACAATTACTCACACAAGTTAAATTTGCAAGGCATTCCTTCTAAAAGTCATTAGTTCTTCCTAGGCACCATGCATCTGATCTAAGATGACTATTCTTGCACAGAAGCTGTTAAATCTAACTCATATTTTCTGAGATGTAGAGGACTGGCATGTTTCCTTTCAGAGACAACCAGTTTCCTACCATTACATTTCCTCTTCAAGTTTTAAGTGTGTGAAAGAAAAGGATGGTAACAGGGTCGAAGAAAGGTGGGTAGTGCTGAATACCGGAAGAAGCCTTGAGCTCAGTGAAAGGAACTAGGGAAATCAGGCCTAATCCCATCTCCATTCCACTTAGGATCTGTGATAGTTGTTTCTGGAGGCTTTTTAGGTTTCTTAGAACTTCTCTGTGTGTGTTATTAAACCTTGTCTGTTCCCCTATAGTTATTAGCTGTAAAACCCTTTACAAAACCTCAAAAGGGTTTCTGGGCTTAAGTAGATACAGATGGGGAAACTATATAGCTGTGTTCTGCTTGGCAGTGAGCCCAAGAGAAAACCTGAGTCAAAGAATAAGTGCTGGCAGCAGAGGAGGGGCAGGAGGGAGCCAGCACCAAGGGCCTGTTGAAACTGAATGAAGGACGATTCGGAGGGCTCCAAGAGAGGGTGCCCTTTTCAAATGGCTCCTCCTTATGAGGTCCTCTCTTTTTCCTCCAGCTGGAATTCATCTTCCATTACTCTAGACTTCATGTGTATCTCCTTAAAGCAGCAGTCCCCAACCTTTTTGGCACCGGGACCAGTTTCATGGAAGACAATTTTTCCACCAACCGGGGTTGGGGGATGGTTTGGGGATGATTCAAGCACATTATATTTATTGTGTACCTTATTTCTATTATTATTACATCAGCTCCACCTCAGATCATCAGGCGTTAGATCCTGGAGGCTGGGGACCCCTGCCTTAAAGGCATCTGTTATTTAGTATCTTGCATTTGTTGTTGTTCTTATTTTGTACTTTAACAGCTATTTGTAAACATGTCTTATACCCTGAGCTCCTTGAGGGAGCTCTTTGTCTCTCCCACGGCGTCTGCTCCAGTGACTTGCCCATAGTGACTGTTTAATAAAGTTTGACTGATTGACCAAGTGAATGTGTGCTACAGTATGCCATTTCCCCATAGATTCTGCCAGTATTTTTTGAATGTTGCCACTATGGGAATAGAGGGGATTTTCAAGATGGAGGCCTGCCCTCCAGGACTTGCCTAGCTAGGTAGGAGGACCAGACACCAAAGACTATTCTACCTATGATTCCTTGGGCTTCGTTCAGTTCTGTGCTTGCCGTGACTTGTTCAGGTATTTTTTTCATTTCCCCAGTTGCAGTTTTAGCTAACGTTCTCTTTCCTCTGAACACTATTATCAATTCTCCTTCTGCCATTTATTTTCTGGGCCTGGGAACCTAATAATTCAGCATCTGATTCAGTGAAGACTCATTGCCAAACGTGCCACTGACAGTAACAAACTCCTTCCTGGGAGTTAGTCATTTCAAGTCACAAGAGAATCTTAGCGTTAAATGATATTACTCAGGCACTAAATGCGTAGCCTAGAAGCCTGAGAGAGAATGACGGCTTCTTCCTCTAGTACTTTCAACCCTAGAGGAGCCACTTCCATCTCTTATTTACCTATTCCCTCTTCTAGTTCTGATGATTGACTCAAGAGGTTTGGGGGCTTGATCTCTAAAAAAACATGGAAGTTCTTTGAAAATGACTTTAGTTTTATTGAAGAACATTGAAGTAGCAGGTTAGTCCGGACTTTTTTTTTTAATCAGGGAAATTCCATTTCCTGTATTTGCTAAGAATATTATGAATGAGTTAACATGTTACTGTAGGTTAAGATAATCTAGAAATGTATCTGGAAAATCTATTTCAATTACCTTCTGGGTGCTTTTAGTGAAAACAATAAATTTCAAAGAATTAGGCGAGTCATAAAAATAAATGTTATGAGGGGATGATGCCTCGTTTTTCACCTTCAGAATTAAACATGCACTGTGGAATTATGCACGGCCAGGGTCACTGCCTTGCTTGTGGGTATTAATCGCTGCCATAGGTAACTTCTGAAGGAGGTGAAGGGAACGTTTCCCATAACACAGAGATTAAAGCATGCAATTTACTGAAAATCTCCTAAATAAATAGCGACCCAATGCTGGATTGTGCATTAAAGGGAATGCTGCTTCATATTTACAATTTGCATATGGATACCCTGTTGAAACTTGCATTTGCATATATAAGGTATTGATTTTGGTTAATGGAACATGAGGTCATTTCTCTTTAGTTTCTTTCAATTTAAGTATCATTTTCTTTCTCTTACAGCTCAGAGAGAGGAAGGCAGAAAAATAGCTTCAGATGATTGTGTCTGGAAATACTACACATATTCGTCTGTTTTTATTTCAATTTTTCATATTTAAATTGCCTGTATTGCTTATTAATCTCTGTAGCTGGCCACTTCTTAAAACTAGAAATTTGCATGACAAGTAATATTTACTTTCCCGAGCTACATTAAGTGGATCTAAAATGCCCTCAGACATCCCTGTAGCATTGTCTCCTAAAATCAGTAAGGCCCAGCATCTCTGGCCCATGTGAAGTGGCTTGGTTGAGTTTTTTTGCCGTACAATTCAGTAAATTGCCTGGCCCTCCTAATTGTGCTGAAGATTTAATGTCAAAATGGTGCCAGGGCTTAATTAGCTTTGGGCTTCAGGTTTTTGTAACTATTATGTTGGTTGCTTACCAATTACCACATGTTAGAAAAGATGAAAAAGGTACTCCATTTTACTGAGACAACAGAATCAGCTGATTTACATCTGCCTATACATTTTCAAGTAAGCAAATTTTATATAGTTTTTTGTTGCAGCAACCAAAACCCAAACTGATTTCTCCTTCCATGAGTGCTCTTTCCTGTGTGAAATGTTTCTTGTTCTTTCTTCCCTCCTGCTTGATTCAATAACATACACAGCTCATTATAGAGTGGGCACTCCATGGAGAGGATTGCTTGCGACTTTCCAACATGAAATGACAGCATCGATATGCAACTATTTTGTGAAAAAGTGCAAAAGGATTTTGAAACATACCATCTGTAATACTGTAACCTCAATTACATTGTTTTGTTGGCTTATACGTAGAAAAATGAGAATGACTCTTATTGCTTCTCAGTACCAAAATCACCCAGTGTAATGTTATCTCTTTAGAATTTATGGTTTCCATGATAGGTTTGAATTTTGAACTTATACAGGGAGAAAACATTAATATTAAAATATCATTTCATTTTGTGGGGGATATGGATAAAAAGACATCCCACAGATAGCTGTAATTGAATTTTATTGAAAGAAGAGAACTTATAAATAGAGCAACAGCTGGATATGTTAAATTAAAAAACAAAACAATACCACATTTAAAGTACTTATGTCTAAGAGTATGTTTATTGTGCCCATATCACATTTTCAGTTCAAGAAGATCAAGGACATCCTTTTCCCATTGGCAAGTTATAATCTGTGTAAAACACCAGGTATGTTTCCATAGGCTATATAAATGCAGGGACATTCAGAATGAAAGAAGACCCCAAATCAACACTAGTTATTTTAGTTTCATTTCATTCACAGTTTGAGAGTTGTGTTTCACACTCATATTTGAGTAAGAAACTTCCTGGCTTCATGAATAAAAATGTTCAACAAAAAAGTTAAATCAAATGTTTGGAAATAGCAACACATTTCTCCATAAATTTTCACCAAAACTTTAGAATTGTATTCCCAAGAAGAAATATTTTTAAATTGGGCAACTTAGCCCATCTGTCAGTTACACTTGGGTTCAGAGGAGACAAGGCTGCTGGAGATGTGAGTGTTGCCTGTTCACAGAGATTAGGGATGGGGCTGAACAACGATCAGAGCCAGGTGGAAATGAGAGGCGATGGGAGTTGCAGCTGTTTGTATCTACCAACCATCATGCTATGCCAACAGCTGGAGAACAAATTTGGTATAAATTCCCAGGAGCTACTGTCGGTTAATGCGAGCCTTCCAGGAACACATACCAAATGATAGCCTACTTTCCTAATTCTATTATGGGAAATTTCTTCAGAGTCAATCCCTGTGAAATGGGATCAGGAAAGGTTTTAGCCAAAACCATGAAGTGAGTGCAATTTGGGTTTCCTGCCCTTTAACCTTTTCTTCAACTTTCATCCCTTCTTCTCCTTTCCCCTCCTAAGATGTCCAGTATTTGATGTCTTTAAAATACTACCCCAACTGTCCTTAGCCCTCCCATCCCAAAACCAGCACTGTGCTGCACTTTTTCTAGAAAATAGCCCTGTGATCAAGGTTTTGAATCTATTGCCCTATGTTGTTCTCGCTCTACTTAAAGTTAGCTGGGTATTCCTTTTCTTCCAGACGCTGTATGTGGAAAGGAAAATGTGCCAGTAATCAGAGATTCTTATTGTGTTCTCTCTCTCAGGAATGTTTTCATGTTAACTAGGGGTATGTGTGTGTGTGGCAATACTGGTCGGTGACTGCACAGTGCCCTTAATAAAGAGTGAGGTAACATAAAGGATAGCATTTATTAGTTGTGTGGCCTTCTCAGCACTCTTCAAATTCCATCACTTGGGTGACCCCTTCTCTGCCTGCTAACGCTATCCTGGAATAGGAGATTTTGCATCCATTCATTTACTGCCTGCCAGAAACAACAATTTAAAATTATTCCTGTGGCCCAGTGGAACCAAGAAGAAACTTTCAAGATTATCAAAATGTTCATTCTTACTTAGAGTAAGAGAGGGATAACATCATTCTTCAGTATTCTCTTACTATGCTTAAAATATTTTTTCCTTAGAGCATTGGTCAGAGTATTGCAATCCAGATTTATGGCTATTCTATTGACAAAGGGTTATTGCACAAATGTTTTACTTGCTGTTCCTAGGGGCTTATCAAAAATAATTGACTGGATGTCATTTTCTCTTTGAGACCAATTACTATTGACCCAGCTTTGCTTATTGTTTTCATTACTGTCTAATAAAGAGTGAAAATGTTGCTGAATGTTCTTAGAATTGACATGAGAAGAGCAGTCTTAAGAAGTGAGCAGGTATCTCTTGTGCTTTCCTAGTGCTGCTAAACAGAGCCCATATTCAGTGCCAGGAGATTGTGTGAACAAAAGCGTCTCCAGTATGTAAAAATCAAAACTGCCCAAGCTATGTTTTGGGATAACTGGGAGTGGGGGTAGCAGTGGGGAAATATAGTAGACTGATGTATGCAAGCGTGTGGGTTATGCTCTGCATATAAACATCATGGTCCACGTGCAAGTCACAGCCGTATGTGGAAGCCTGGGAGGCATTAGGATAGCTTTTGTGGCTTCTGTGATTAATATTGTCTAGAAGTGAGAAGGCTATAATGTATCAATCAGCACCTTATAAAGGCATGAGCTGCCTGTTTTACTTTTGTTATATGGCCTGTTGGTTGGACATTAACTATATCTTGATACATCCTTGTGCTGTCATCTAGGGATGATTGTTATTTTCTACAGTGGGAAGAGCCTGGCAAATGATACTTGGGCATATGCTGATTAGACAGGAAACTAGATGTGACTTATTAAATATGTTCCATTCTTCATAGGTAGAGTGGAAAGTAAACCCTCTCACTTAGTGAGTGGCAAAGAAATGCCCCTTTCCCCAAAATACTAAGACTTAGCCTTAATAAAGAGGAAATGCAAGTTTATATTCACATATAAGACTAATTTATTTATGAGTTTGGTTTAAGGAGCTGA
The DNA here is from genome assembly GCF_032452875.1 of Bos javanicus. Taxonomy (NCBI): domain Eukaryota; kingdom Metazoa; phylum Chordata; class Mammalia; order Artiodactyla; family Bovidae; genus Bos; species Bos javanicus. The sequence goes on along the minus strand of NC_083897.1, from coordinate 17,822,653 downwards.
AAACTACTCTTTATAAATTGGGGCTTTCACCCTTCAGTTTCTTTAAGCATGTCCAAATATATTTAGTATCATCCATGATCCAGTCCCCATTTAAACTAGTACAGAAGACATACTTTTAGCTTATCCAACTTTGAGGTTGTTAATCTTATGGAAACAAGAACTCAAAGTTGAAGCTTTACATAGTAGCTGGCCAGATTTCAGTTCTTAGGATCCAAATTTCAGATATGCCTAAGTAGGTTTCATTCTTGGATTTAAATCAAATGATCCCAGTCATAGATCCTGTTTTTGAGGGCCCAGATGAGATGCAGATTAGTTACTTACTATGATGAAATTATCTATAAATAAAAATTTAAGGCCCTGCAGTTTTATGCTTATTATTTATATAGTTGCCTCCTCCCAACTGGGTTAAAATGAATATTCCAATCAACATTTTTCTTCCAGTTTTACTGAGATATAATTGACATTCTACACTATATATATTTAAGGTGTGCAGCATAAAGATTTGACTTACAGACATCATGAAATGATGTCCATGATAAGTTTAGTGAATATCCATCATCTCATATAGATACAAAATTAAAAATAATTTTTTCTTGTGATAATCAAATATGGAGTCATGTGACGAACAAGGCCCCTCTCTTTTATTTCCTGTTGAGATATTATACATATAAGCATGCTATCAGAATTTAGTTTTTGGAAGTATCTCATCCCTACAAAGCCATTCTTCCTCTTTTGGTTATTATTTGCCAATAATATTTGCTGATTTACACCAACTATTCTTATGAACTCTTTGGATTTATTCTCTTGACAACTTTCATATATAACATACAGCAGTATCAATCACATTGTAAATTACATCCTTAGTATTTATTTATTTTATAGCTGGAATATTGTGCCTTTTCACCACCTTCATCCAATTCATCCTCCCTTCACTCCTCAAAGCTGGTAACCACAGATCTCATCTCTTTTTTTCTGAGTTTGTTTTTTCAAAGTATCATTGACGTACAACAAACACTATGTTAGTTCCTGTTACAGAACATAGTGATTCTGTGTTCATTGCATCACTGTTTACAATAGCCAAGATATGGAAGCAGCCTAAGTGCTCATCAGTAGATGAATGGATAAAGGAAATGTGGTATACAGATTCAATGCAAAAAGAATGAAATCTTGCCATTTGTGACAACCTAGATGGACCTAGTGAGTATTATGGTAAAAATGAAATAAGTCAAAGGAAGACACATACATGATTTTACTTATATGTGGAATCCAAAAACCAAAACAAATGAACAAGCATAAGAAAACATAGATACAAAGACAAATAGGTAGTTGCCAGAGGGGTTGGGAGGCAGGGAGGAAAAGTAAACAAATAGATGAGGGAGATTAAGAGGCACAAACTTCCAGTTGCAAATTAAATGAATCATGAGTATGAAATGTACAGTGTGGAGAATATAGTTGATAATGAAGTAGTATCTTTGTATGGTGATGTATTGTAGACTTATCATGGTGATCATTTTGAAATGTATAGAAGTATCCAATTAACTTTTTTAAAAGATTTACTATGTGTACTAGAATAAGAAGCTTAAGATGCTCTCAATGTTTGGTCCATAGGACCCTCTACAATTCGTAGTTAACATCTCGTGCATGCGTGCTAAGTCGCTTCAGTCATTTCCGACTCTTTACGACCCTGTGAAATGTAGCCTGCCAGGTTCCTCTGTGCATGTAATTCTCCAGGCAAGAATATTTGAGTGGATAGCTATTCCCTTCTCCAAGCGATCTTCCCCACCCAGCGATTGAACCCACATTCCTGCATTGACAGGCGGGTTCTTTACCACTGGCGCCACCTGGGAATCCCAGTTAACAGCACATCTATTGTCAAATCAATTTGAGTTAGAATTCTGGTTTACTCTATCCTAGATGGTCAACTCTGAAATAGTCCATCTTTCTCAGGCCTTTTCTCATTTCTAGAATAGGAATATGGATAGACCTTTCTTCCTTGGAATGTTGTCAGGATTAAACAGGACAGTATCCATAAAGCACTTAGCACAGAGCCTAGTATTTAGTAAGCACTCATTAAGTGCTGCGGAGAAGGCAATGGCAACCCACTCCAGTACTCTTGCCTAGAAAATCCCATGGACATCATGCATCGGAGAAGGAAATGGCAACCCACTGCAGTGTTCTTGCCTGGAGAATCCCAGGGATGGCGGAGCCTGGTGGGCTGCCGTCTGTGGGGTCCCACAGAGTTGGACACGACTGAAGTGACTTAGCAGCAGCATTGCTGCTGCTGCTGCTGCTAAGTCGCTTCAGTCGTGTCCGACTCTGTAGTTTTCACAGTGGTCTGAGTGTCACTTATCAGGTGATTTCCCTTGTTAGGCTGTGAATTTTTCCAGGAAAGGACTATGTCTGCCTGATTGTCCTTTGTATTCCCAACACCTAACCCAGTGACTATTACAAAGCAAGCCCTCTGAGTCTCAGTTTCCGAGTCTAGACAAAAGGGGGATAAGAATGGTGCTTACCTTCACAGGTTTGTTATGAGGATTTAAATTATTCACTAGGATAACATATAGATGAAAATCTCAGTGATTTACACATATATATCAATACTAGGAATTTACTTCCCTTTTTAAATATTTTTTTATGTGGACCATTTTTTTTTTTAAAACCTTTACTGAATTTATTACAATATTGCTTCTGTTTTATGTTTTGGTTTTTTGGCCATGAAGCATGTGGGACCTTAGCTCGGGGATTGAACCCACACCCCCTGCACTGGAAGGCAAAGTGTTAACCACTGGACCACCAGGGAAATCTCTACTTCCCCTTTTTAATTCAGAGGATTGCCAAGGGTCCAGTGAGATAATGCCATTATCGCTTTGCAAACTCAGAATCTTGACATAGAGGGTGTCTGTAAATCTGTTGAAATTTTCTTTTTGTCAGGAACCTGGCACCCTCACAGACAAGCAATGTCTCTTTCCCAAGCCTCAGACCTTGTTTTCTAAAGTCAGTCATTATCACCCCTTTATCTCCACCCCCACACACCAAAACCGGGTCCGGGGGTCCCTGGCAGAGCACAGTTCTTTGACAATAGCTTTCCTTCACCAGGTGCACGTCCTGGATCCTAAGGGACACATTGAGCCAGGGGCTTCCAATCTGCAATCATTGTTGTCTGGGAACCCGGTGCTAAGGCTCCAATAGCTCTGCTTTCAGACATCCTCTCCTCTCCAGGAAAGGTGGCTGGGCTGTGCAGAAGGGCTGTGTTCTTGGGGAGTATACTGGGAAGGAAGCCTGGAATGCGTGGAAGATGAGGCTTTCTCAGCAGATTCCACTGTTTATAAGTTTGAGTAATTGTGGGTGAAACAGAGCCTTATTCACTAATGTGTGATTTTAATTTCCAGGGCATACAGTAGATAGAATTTCCAAGACTCCAAGAAATAGTTAATGGCACTACCAGTGAGACTCATTCAGGTTTCCATATCGCAAAATGATTTTCTTCTCATTAAGATACTGACCGAAACCTTTAATTTTCATTCACTCAGGGATGAATCTGGGCGCATCCAGAGCACAATGAGAAATGACAGTAGTACCCAGTATGACTGGATCAGTGATGGAAGTCAGGGAGTCGAATGCAGGAGTGGGTAGCAGTTTGTCAGAAATTAACCTGACCTGGACTCATACTGGAGCAGGGGTGTGGAATTGGAGGTAAGGAGTAGGAGCTAGGAGCAGGCACCATCAGGGTCCCAGAGTATGCTAGATGGCAGGCTGAAGGGTGCATCATGTGGGAGCTGAGATCAGCCAGGGTATTGGTTGCCAACCATTGCTTTTTTGGGGGGGAGTCTGCCCCCAAAGGGCACTATTTGCAATCCCTCATCGTTTTTCCAGCTGGGTGAGCCAGAGGGAGTGTCATTTGGTGCCAGAAAGTAGCCTTTTCCCACTTTGCACAAAGGCGCACAGTGTACTAGCAGTGGCCCCAAGGGTGATTACCCGAGGTGGTGTGGGGGCGAGAATGTCTGTCTGGTGTTAGATGGGACGGGTGGAGGGAAGGTTAGTGATTGCTGGGAATTTTCTCTGGATAATGGCGGGGCACTCCATCAGCAGTCCATTTCCTGAACTGTCCACTTATGAGACTCTGTCCACATGGCCTGTTCTGTGTACCCAGATATCCATTTATCTTGATAACAATCTGATCTCACATCCACCATACCATCTCAGAAGATTGTCTGGCAGACTAAAATATTTCCTCAGCTTTGCTCCCCGACTCTTATAACAAGACTAGCTCCCTTTTCCCCATTTTATCCCTTTTATCTGTAAGTACTTTTTTTTAAAAAAAAAAAAAAAAACAAGGGCTGACAGCTTTATTGTTCAGGAATAATTGCCAAAAGGCTTAGTGGACTGTACTTGCCAGTAAAAGGTTATTTGCTGGCTTGGGATGTGGGCTCCCGTGCTGTAGTGTGTCATTCCAATTATGTTGTCACGTATTGAGCTCCTGCTTTGTGCCTTGTGCTGTTCTGGGTGAGGGCATAGTGACCAGTAGAGGCAGCTCATTTATACGGTGGTATGTTCCCATTTCCCATCTCCCTGCTCCCCTGGCTCTGAGGCATGGAGTCTTGAACAGCTGTTGCGGCTGAACTCATAGGGTGAAAGGGGTGATGACATTCATATTTGAATGTTTCCTAACTCATACAATTTCCATGGATAACTATACCTAGCAGGCAGAGAAGGCAATGGCACCCCACTCCAGTACTCTTGCCTGGAAAATCCCATGGATGGAGGAGCCTGGTGAGCTGCAGTCCATGGGGTCGCTAAGAGTCAAATACGACTGAGCGACTTCACTTTCACTTTTCACTTTCATGCATTGGAGAAGGAAATGGCAACCCACTCCAGTGTTCTCGCCTGGAGAATCCCAGGGACGGGGGAGCCTGGTGGGCTGCCGTCTATGGGGTCTCACAGAGTCGGACACGACTGAAGTGACTTAGCAGCAGTGGCAGCATACCTAGCAGGAGTCAAAGAATGGCAATTGAAAAAATAGTTCTATCAACTTCATATCCAAGTTAATTAAACAAACTTTTATTGATTCAAGAGAAACTGGTTAATCAAGTTCATGATTCATTCATAATCAATTTAACTTGGTATGACAATATTTGCCGGTGTGAGCAAGAAATGTAGGCAAAACGAGCCAGAGAACAAGAAGAATAGGGCAGAAGAAGGGGTATTTGGGGAAAAGAAACGTTTTGTGGGGGTGGACAGTGGTAGACAGAAATCTGGGAGTCAATAGGCACATAGATAACAGAAATGACAGTGGGTGAAACTGCGGAAGACAATCTAAACAAACATCATACAGTAGAGAATGAAAATCTCCATTACTACTTGCTGTGTATCTTTCTTTCCTGAGTTCAAAGCATTTCACCAATGCTCTCACACTCACCATCACAGAATCCCTTTGAGGCATGGAGTAATTATTGATTTCCTAAAACAGACACGAGTTAAGTGACCTGGCCTGAACCAGAGCCAGTGGAGACAGAGCCTGAAAGTATTGCAAAGGTCCATGGCAGTAGAATGGACTCACTTCAGTAACACATGGTTATTCGTGTTTGTCTGTGCTAACTTCTTGGACAATCTAGTTTTTTTTAGTTGAATTTTGGCCCTGTAAAATTAGTACATGTTCACTCTAGAAAATTTTTTTAAATATAGAAACCATGAAGAACATAAAACCCAGACTATCATCTTGCCATCCAAAGAAAATTGCTATTAACTTTTTAGTGTATGTTCTTCCTTTTTATATGCATTGTTATACCTTTTTATTACTACAAAGCAATAGTACTGTTACAGAAAATTTGGAAAATTCAGAGAAATATTAAAAAGAACAGTAAAATCACCTGTAATCACACTACCTGGCAATAATTACTGTTAACGTTCTGGTATATTTCAGTCTTTTTTCTCTATGCATTCACAAAGAAAAATATATTGTTTTAACAGAATGCGATTAAGCTTATATTCAGTTTGATACCTGTCATATTCCCTTAATATTACATCATGAGTATTTTACCATATCATTACACATTCTTAAAAAGTTTATTTTTAATGGTTGTATAGAATTCACTTTTGTGGTTGTACCGTGGTTTCTTATGGATGCACTATACTTTATTTACCATCTCCACTAACAGTGTATGAGTACCCATCTCACCACACTGTTGTCATTGCAGTTTATCTTTTTATATCTTTGCCAATTTGCTAGGAGAATGATGGAATTTCATTGTTTTAACTTAAATTTCTTTGACTACTAATGGGTTTAGCTTTTTTAAAGCAGCTCAGTTTTTTGACATGTGGCTTTCAGCACCTACTGAATGTACAACTTCTAGTCAAAACCACATATACATGTTGAGGACTCGTGGCTCCAGTTGTGACAGAACAAAGATTGCCTTGCTAATATGTTTTATATAGTACTGGGCTCAGTGCCACAGCCGCTAAATAAATCATAAGCTCACTGACAACCAGGCCCATATCTTAATCATTTCTGCATCTCCCATAGCCCCCAGCCTAATGCCTGACACAGAGAAAGGCTTAATAAATGTTTGTTAAATGGCTATGGAGGTGGAGCTTTTGTGAGGGTCAATATTAGGTTACTAAAATAGTATTTGACGTCTTGACGTGTTAGAAAAAAAGAATCTGTGGATTTAAATTTTTAAATCATTGCCCAGGACTCAACCTATCATCTTATTTTATAAGGAACAAGGAAGAAACTGATCCTTTCATACTAGGGAACCTCTTTTTGCCAAAAGAGCTGTTTTGCAACCATAATATCAAATCTATAAACACAACACCATCATGATAGAAGAGAGTCAAAAGCAAAGCTACCAGAAATGACTAGTTGGCTGCAAGGGAAAATGAATGCATGAGAAGAATAGGAGGAAAGAAGAAATAACTGTGGAATTCAGAGCTATTTTCCCTTCACTTGCCTAGTTGGTAAAAAGTTCCAGACTTTTAAAGTCACAAGGACTAATGGAGATTCTTGACTCCTATCTGTTCATTTTTCTGATAAGGAAAATGGGCTTAAAGGGGTGGGCTGAACTGGCCAAGGCGATGCAGCTTGGATAAGAGCATAGCTAGGACTGGAACGAGTGTCTTTTTCCAAGAGATCTTCTTTGACTACTGTCCTAACTCTCACCCCCAGTTCCCACATCAGTACAATACAGCATTTTGGGGTTCCCCATCCCCCCTCGCCAGCTTTGTATTCATACATCTCTCACTTTCTTTATTGAGGCATAATCAGCACACAACGCTGTCATAGTTTCAGGTGTACACGAAATGTTCCGTGTTTGTAAATATTGTGAAATGATCACCACTGTAAGTCTAGTTAACATCTGTCACTATACACAATTACAGAGTTTTTCCTCTGTGATGAGAATCTTTAAGATCTATTAGCAACTTACAGTTGCCATACTGTACATTGTATCCTCATGTCTTATTATTTTATAACTGGAAGTTTTGACCTTTTGACTTCTTTCACCCATTTACCCACCTCCACCCGCTGCCACTGACAACCACCTGTTCTCTATATCTGTGAGCTTGTTGTTTTCTTAGATTCCACATTTAAGTGGTATCATATAGTGTTTGTCTTTCTGTCTTCCATTTTACTAAGCATAATATTCTCTACATGTATCCACATTGGTGCAAATGCCAGAATTTCATTCTTTTATGGCTAAAAAGTATTCCATCACACACACACACACCCCCCCCCCCACCACCACCACATCTTTATACAGTCATTTGTTGATGTGTCCTTGGGTTGCTTCCAAATCTTGGCTATTGTAAATAGTGCTATTAATGACTATCAGGGTGTATGTATCTGTTCAAATTAGTGTTTTTTCTGGATATATACCTAAGAATGGGATTGCTGGAATGTATGCTAACTCTATTTTTAATTTTCTCAGGAACCTCCATACTGTCTTCCATAGCAGCTGCACCAAATTTAATTCGCACCAACAGTGTAGTAGGGTTTCCACATATCTTTATTCTTGTGCTTGTTACACTCTACTACAATTATTTGTTTTTAAGTCTGTCTCCTCCAATAGACTGATTTCTTTGAGGACCTAGCATAATGCTCTACCTAGATAATCATGATAATCACCCAAGGTGTGTTGTTACATTTTGGCATTTAAACTCAAAGTGTCTAGAAGTCTTCCTAGTCCTATAAATCTGCAAGGTATCCAATCAGTCCCAGTAAGTACTGCTAATTACTCCTGATTTTACCATAAGGCATCAGTTGGAAAGAATAACTATTAAAAATTCTTTATTCTATAAAGTTAAGTGAAGTCGCTCAGTCGAGTCCAACTCTTTGCGACCCCATGGATTGTAGCCTAGCAGGCTCCTCTGTCCATGGAATTTTCCAGGCAAGAATACTGGAGTGGGTTGCCATTTCCTTCTCCAGGGGATCTTCCCCACCCAGGGATCGAACCCAGGTCTCCCGCATTGCAGGCAGACATTTTACCATCTGAGCCACCAGGGAAGTGGCTCAGATTTTCCCTTGCAGCCATTTATATTGAAGTATAAATGATTATACCACCAGGGCTTCCCTGGTGGCTCATAGGTTAAAGCGTCTGCCTGTAATGTGGGAGACCCGGTTTCGAATCCTGGGTCAGGAAGATCCCTTGAAGAAGGAAATGGCAATCCACTCCAGTAATCTTGCCTGGAGAATCCCATGGAGGGAGGAGCCTGGTAGGTTACAGTCCATGGGGTCGCAGAGAGTTGGACACGACTGAGCGACTTCACTTTCACTATAAATGATTAACAATGTTGTGTTAGTTTCAAGTATACAGCAAAGTGATTCAGTTATAATATATATGTATCTGATCATTTTCAAATTCTTTTCCCATTAGGTTGTTATGTAATATTGAGCAGTGTTCCCTATGCTATGCAATAGTCCTTGTTGGTTATCCATTTTAGATATAGCAGTGTGTAATAACTATTGTAGAGAAATGCAGACTGGCAGTAGAAGGGCAACGTGAAGTAAACAGAGGAGATCAGGGTAAATTGAAGAGGGTAGTGGGTAGAAGGAGATCCTAAGGGAAATGAACAGTTATTGTTAGGCATATGGTGCTGCACTACGTGTTTTAACATGCACACATTTCTCACTGTAGTATCACACCCATTTTACAGATGAGGGAAATGAGAGATGTTAACAGTATCACCCAGGGTTACACAGTTATGAAGTGGCAGTGGTAGAATCCAAATTCTTGCTTCTCTGATTTCGAAACCTCTGTTTTTCCTTAGGTTTTCTGATACTACATGCTGCTTCTTTCTATATAGTCGGAGGTCACTAACATTTAAAGGAATAAAACATAAGATGCTTTTTTTTTTTAAAGAAGTTTAAAAAATTACATGTCACATTTACCAAATATTAATGATATGCCATACCTTCTTCTTCTGAGACTTTCCCTTAAATTTTCTTGATAATTCTTAGCCCTTTGGGTTTGCTTATTTATGTAACATTACCTGTGATGTGCTCTACAAGGAAAAGTCATAGGCGACAATGATATTAATGAAAGATTTTAGCATTATTTTAAAGCATCAAAGTTATATGTGTTATCTTGCCTTATTATTGAAATAGCAGACTGTGCTGTTATCAGAAACCTGGCTACCTTGAGCCCCTTCCCCCACTTTTGCCTCCCTGTTGGCTCTGCCAAACTCCTACCAGCTCAATGATCCTTGTCTCAGTGTGTTGTTTATTTCTTGACTGGCAAAGTTCCTACTTATTACTCTCTCTCAACCAATTGGCAGATGATTAGAAATGATATGTAGCTTGCCAAGATTTGTAAAAGTTTAGGGTGTATTTAGTCCCCTAACAATGAGGAAATCTTGCCCTGATCTTCAAAGAATTCCATTTGAGCTGCTGCTGCTGCTAAGTCGCTTCAGTCGTGTCTGACTCTGTGCGACCCCATAGACGGCAGCCCACCAGGCTCCCCCGTCCCTGGGATTCTCCAGGCAAGAACACTGGAGTGGATTGCCATTTCCTTCTCCAGTGCATGAAAGTGAAAAGTGAAAGAAAGTCTGTCAGTTGTGTCTGATCCTCAGCGACCCCATGGACTGCAGCTTTCCAGGCTCATCCATCCATGGGATTTTCCAGGCAAGAGTACTGGAGTGGGGTGTCATTGCCTTCTCCGCCATTTGAGCTATGTGTTCTCAAAAGTAAAGTTAATACCCATAGCAGTTGATTGCACCTAGTTGGTTGAACAATATGCCAGATTCAGTAAATTTTCTAATAATTTCCCTCCTCTTTTCTAGAGGCAACCTGGCATCAGCTTTAAGGAAAGGCAGGAAGATGGGTCAGTCTCACCCCTTCACCCCTCAAAGGCCTTATTAAATTACAGATTCCATCTTTTCCCCAAGAGGAGCTCAAACTGAATAAAATATTGAGTCGTTTGGGATAATATCTTGACTTGGCTTTGTTTTAATGAATTTTATCTTCATTCTACAAGAATCTAAAAATTTTCTTAGCAAAATTTGAGACGTGTAGCTGGATGAGTATATTGTAGGACCTTAGACCTTGAATAAATAAGCCCCTCAATGCAGCCATCTGCTTAGGTATCCCTACACCTAAATCATATATGAGTTGTGGTTTTCCATCTTATTTGAGATTTTGAGACATAGATATGTTATATCTTGTTTTTCCTCATGGTCTGTTTCAGTGTTTAAGTCTAACTCTTTTTCATGGGCAAGAAGTTATTCCTAATGTTTGAATTCTCTTCTAGCTATGCATTTAAGCCCAAATGATTGGAGAAATTTTGAAATCTTGGCAAGATTCATGACACTGAAATTTGCTAAAAAGTACTCAGGGTTGGATTACGGTAGAAACAATGAAGAATCGTGCCAGTCAGTAGGGATGTAAACAGAAGAGGAAAATGTGGAGCTGCTTTGATCGTGAATTCACATGCATATAGGGATGAAGCCATGTATGGGAGAAGGACAAACAACAGGAAGGGAAAGTAGAACTTACATTAATGTTATTGGAAGTGAATCAATAGAGGAGAAAGATTTTAAAGTAATAGTATGAAATAATTGGAGGAAATAAGGCCTACTTCACAGAGAGTAGCAAGATGTGTGGGGATAGCTTTTCAATGGAGAGAACAAGACTGATTGTATGAAATCCATGAAATCATTATAATTAGTGTACTGGGAAGTTGGAGAGTAGATAGATAAAATATTAACTGGTTTACCAGGGGGTGGGGTAGTGCTACAGTATCTAATAAGCTAAGTAATCCACTGATTTTTAAGCATAAATGAAGAAAAACTCTTGGATGCAGTAATTGGAGTGATGTGCATTATGGGGTTTTATTTAGCAAGGATTTATGTTAAGGCCTTGGCAAAATTAGAAGTCATGTTTGAGAACTATCCATTTTGAACACGTATTCATGTGGGCCAGGGTAAAGGCCTTTCTGGAGGTTCAGTTCAGTTCAGTCGCTCAGTCATGTCCGACTCTTTGTGACCCCATGAGATGCAGCACTCCAGGCCTCCCTGTCCATCACCAACTTCTGGAGTTCACCCAAACTCATGTGCATCAAGTCAGTGATGCCATCCAGCCATCTCATCCTCTGTCGTCTCCTTCTCCTTCTGCCCCCAATCCCTCCCAGCATCAGAGTCTTTTCCAGTGAGTCAACTCTTCGCATGAGGTGGCCAAAGTATTGGAGTTTCAGCTTCAACATCAGTCCTTCCAATGAACACCCAGGACCAGTCTCCTTCAGAATGGACTGGTTGGATCTCCTTGCAGTCCAGGGGACTCTCAAGAGTCTTCTCCAACACCACAGTTCAAAGGCGTCAATTCTTTGGCGCTCAGCTCTCTTCACAGTCCAACTCTCACATCCATACATGACCACTGGAAAAACCATAGCCTTGACTAGATGACCTTTGTTGGCAAAGTAATATCTCTGCTTTTGAATATGCTATGTAGGTTGGTCATAATTTTCCTTCCAAGGAGTACGCATCTTTTAATTTCCTGGCTGCAATCACCATCGACAGTGGTTTTGGAGCCCAAAAAAATAAAGTCAGCCACTGTTTCCACTGTTTCCTCATCTATTTGCCATCAGGTGATGGGACCAGATGCCATGATCTTAGTTTTCTGAATGTTGAGCTTTAAGCCAACTTTTTCACTCTCCTCTTTCAATTTCATCAAGAGGCTTTTGAGTTCCTCTTCACTTTCTGCTATAAGGGTGGTGTCATCTGCATATCTGAGGTTATTGATATTTCTCCCAGCAATCTTGATTCCAGCTCGTGCTTCATGCAGCCCAGTGTTTCTCATGATGTACTCTGCATATAAGTTAAATAAGCAGGGTGACAATATACAGCCTTGACGTACTCCTTTTCCTATTTGGAACAAGTCTGTTGTTCCATGTCCAGTTCTAACTGTTGCTTCCTGATCTGCATATAGGTTTCTCAAGAGGCAGGTCAGATGATCTGGTATTCCCATCTCTTTCAGAATTTTCCACAGTTTATTGTGATCCACACAGTCAAAGGCTTTGCATAGTCAATAAAGCAGAAATAGATGTTTTTCTGGAACTCTCTTGCTTTTTCGATGATCTGGAAGTTAGGGGAAAATAAATGAGGAATAGGATCTTTGAGGGGTGAGTTTTGAAATAGCTCTTTTAGACAAATCAAAGTTCTCTTTTAACCATGAATGTTATCACTTTTTCACTCCTAATTGGAGATTCTGCCCAGGGAAAGAGGAAAGTGTACTAGGTGAAGACTATTCCCATTCAGAATTCATTGTTGGGCACCTATGCTAAGGATAGGTGCCCTCATCATTGCCATTGATGAGGAAAGATGAACTCATAAAATACATATGTCTTATACATACTTGAAGGCTTCCCTGGTTTCTCACACAGAAGAATCTTCCTGTAATGCAGGAGATCCAGGTTCGATCCCTGGGCTGGGAAGATCCCCTGGAAAAGGGAATGGCTACCCATTCCAGTATTCTGGCCTGGAGAATTCCATGGACAGAGGAGCCTGGTGGGCTACAGTCCATGGGGTCTCAAAGAGTTGGACACGACTGAGTGACTAACACTTTCACTTTCATACATGCTTGAAGTTATATGATCATTACACTAGTATTTAAATGCAGCTTCTATGACTCTGCTCAGCTCAGCTAACATTTCTTGGTACTTAAAGTTAGAAGTTTTTGACTGAGGCCGGCAGCTATTGTAAGGATTACTGAGTAAATACCACATCTCTGTTTGATATTAGCTATTGATCTCCACCCCCCTCAGAAATTGGACAGTAGTGATCTTTTCTCATTCTTCAGGGTACTTCCCGAGCTTTGGAGGTTCTGATAATTGTGTGAAGTTCTGAACCTTCACTTTTCAAATCATTTTACAAGCGACTGTGGAGAAGCTAATGAGAATCCTGTGAATTTGCTGGGTTTGAACTTTTTTTTTTCATCTTAAGCTTTAAGGAAGGAGCACAGCTAGCTTTATTTAACAAAAAACTCATGTTAGACCATAAAGAAGAACATATCTGGTGAATAGAATTTTAGTATCTTAGAGTTTAATTTCAAGGCTCAAAGTAAAGATTATTGATTTTATCTATTATAATATTTTACACAATAATCCAGACTTGAAAGAAATAGACAATTAAGTAAGTTCCTGTCAGGGACCTGTTAGGTTTAAACCATGGCTTTAAACCTAGGAAAGGGCTGTAACTCAACTCACTGAATTTCAATACCCAGGCAGTTTCCTTGAAGTCATAGGGATCCTGAGATGAGTCAGCCATAATCTCTGCCCTCAAGGGATTTCTAGTTTGCTAGAAAAGAGAAGATACAGCCCAGTAATAATCCAAGGTAGAATTTGTCAAATGTGCTAAGACAGGTAAACACAGAGCTCTACAAGCTTAGAAGTGGTTGAGGTTACCTTTGAGTGGGGGTAGGGAGATCAAGTAAGGACTGGACCAAAGGATCATGTGACAGTTAAGTGGGTCCTGTCTCCAGCAAGGATCAGGCAGACTGGGCACAGGAAATGAGATTTTTCTGTGACTTTTTTGCCAGATGGAAAAGATTTTGAAAGTGGATGAGGGGAGCTTACTAAAAAAAAAAAAAAGAGAGGTTGATGAAATAGAAATAGTTACCTTTTAAGCTGAGTGCTGGTATTAAACTTTATTAGAAAGTTATGGTGAATTATGGGCATATTATTGTTATATGTTGACAGATCAGGATGGATGTTAAGTACAGTGATTGGAAAAAACATGTATCTCCAAGGTCTCTATAAAATTTGTATTTTAATTTTAGAGTGCTTGCTAGAATTGATCAGAAACTGATCAGAGCCATATGGAACTTCAGTGAACTTATTTATTCTGTTGTCCAGCCTAGTTCATCTTGGTTATATGAGAATCCATGTTATTTTAAGGTATTTTCAGTTTCCCTTAGTAATCTTGGGCTTCCCTGGTGGCTCAGATGGTAAAGATGGTAAATGAGGGAGACCCAGGTTCGATCCCCAGTTTGGGAAGATACCCTGAAGAAGGAAATGGCAACCCACTCCAGTATTCCTGCCTGGAGCACCCCATGGACAGAGGAGACTGCTAGGCTGCAGTCCATGGGGTCACAAGAGTCAGACATGACTGAGTGATTAACACTTTTCATTTTCACTTAGTAATCTGTCCAAGTATTTGACAAGAAGTCTTCTTTGTATGTAACTTAAGTTTAACCTAACTTGTGTAAACAGTGTTTCATCTTGTCCTCTCTTCAGCAGAGATGGAGATCAGCCATGCCCATTCCCTTCTCCAGGGAATCTTCCTGACCCAGGGATCAAAACCAGGTCTTCCACATTGCAGGCAGATTCTTTACCATCTGAGCCATCAGGGAAGCCCAAAATATCCTGGTGTGTGTGTGTGTGTTGCTCAGTTGTATGTGACCCCATGGACTGTAGCATGCCAGGCACCTCTGTCCATGGAATTCTCCAGGCAAGAATACTGGAGTGGGTTGTCATACCCTTCTCCAGGAGATCTTCCCAACCCAGGGATCGAACCCAGGTCTCCTGCATTGCAGGCAGATTCTTTACTGTCTTGGCCACCAAGGAAGCCCATAGTATCCTGGAAGACTTATGAAATGTTTTCTCCATTTTATCTAAGCGTAAATAATTCCACTGTCGTTACCTTTACTTAAAAACTTACTCCCAAACTTTTTAATGATCTTCTTTTTCTCTAAACATCTTTATTCTATACATCCTTCTGCCCTCCCAGAGATATTTAGAGAGCATGTGAGTCACTGTGCTAAGTGCTATAGCGTATCAGCCTTCCTTCCCCTATAACACTGATGTGTACCTTGCTGGTTATGGGACCACCTGGCCCTTACGAGGATAATGTACCATAAAGGAAGGGTGTGCCTTTGAACCATACAGTTTTAATGACCTCGCTAAAAAAAATACATCAGCATCACTGGAAACGTTGGATTTCTTGTCTGTTTCCAACTGAGTTCAGTTTCCTCTAGGAATGTGATCAGCATTGATATTCTTGCAGTCTGTCGGCATGCATGCTTCAGTGCTGCTTTTTGTTTGGTATGACCACTTCGGTTGGTTTATGTGAAGATTGTGTATCCCCTAGTTCAGCTTCCAGTCCATTACCCTTCTCCATCTGTGAGCTCTATGGGAGGAATACCACAGACTTTCAGGAAGCAGGCCTGTGATACATTTTTTTCAAGGTAACAAATTCTTCCTTCTGTTTGTTTCTTAATCCCCCTTGGCTCCAACCTCTTCTCTCACTCCCACCCCGTATTTCTTTTCCCCATAAAACAAGCAGAAAATCTGTGGCCATGAAGTGTCAGTGGACTCTGACTTAGGTTAGCTGAACTAATTTTGAATTCTTGGTTGTCATGAATGTTTCTGCAGTAATTAGCAGCATCTCTTTCCACCGTTGTTTTTATTAATACTGATTGACCTTCCTTGTTCTATCATTTCATGTATGTGAAATGACACCCCTTTCTCTTCCTTCATTGAAGTGGCAGCATTGATTTTCTATGCTTCTGTTTTCAGAAAACACAATCAGACACACATTGTTTCTGTGAGTAGCTGTTTCTTTTGTCTCTTCTGGCTGGTGTTTTTAATACAAATTTCCTTTCTTATGATCAAATTCTTTTGTACACTAATAGAAGCAGGCATCAGAGAAGTAAGCACATAACATTAATTCTGATTCTGACTCCCATCCAACAAGTCAGGGACTCTGTATTGTGCTTTTTTCTCTTTAAGTGAACACAGTCGTGAGTATTAACTTATTGTAGTTTGAAAATAGTTCATTCTTATTTTTAAGTTATGAAAAATTTCCTCTTTATAGATAACAGGTCTATGCTAACTGTTGCTGTAAAAGTTCTTTATTTCAGATACAAAAAGCTGTGAGCTGGAGAACTGTCATGGAAAGTAGGCAATGGAAAAGTCTCCTAAAATTGGTCCAATTTAAGCCAACTTGTTCCATTTATAAAAACATGATATAGTCAGTTGGATTTCTACTACCTGTGAGTGCATATACAGTGGTATCTGAAATTGAGAGCATATGAAATCCACGCTTCATAGAAGATATCTTTTCTGAATAATGAAAATTATGGTAGGGAAATCAATCTTCAAGCAGGAATCAGCTTTTAAAGAGTTTTTTGAAGGTATCTATGCCTACTCTGAAGTAAAAGAGGATAAAATACCTCCTTTGGTGAGAGAAATAAAAATACTCCTTAATACAGATGGCAAATGGTAGAGAAATGCCCTGTATGAGATGTCATGTGTAATTATATAGTTTTATCTTGAAACATTTTATGGGTTTTGCTTTGCTGCATGTCTGTTGTCTTTATCCTATGTCATATGCATACATTCAATGTATATGTATGTATACATATAATTTGTTTCTATAAATCCACTTAAGTTAGGTGCTCTTGGCTTTTTCTTTGCTTTGTGACTGGAAGGGTCACATGTCAAAGGTTTCAAAATAGAGAATATTTGAGATGTCAGTCTTTATTTTTAAATGTCTGTTATGTGTTAGCTCTCATAAGGAGTAGTTTGAGTAATGGAAGCTTTACGATGAGTTCTATAGGCACAACTAGTTTAGGTGATGAAGTTCTGTTTAATAAAATGATATTGAATCTTGTGATATCACATCTTAGAATTATTCATCTGTAACTGATAGGCACAAAACTATACAGTATGTATTTATTAGGGCTGGTTAAACTATAAAAATAAAATATTTTGATGGCACTTAGAGAGGAGAACATTTTTCAGGATTTCCGAAAGAACACAGTTTTGTAGAACTGAGTGAATTCTGCCTTTTCATGTTGGATATCATTCTGGGTCTCATCCACATTGGGTCACAAGTTCAGTATCATAAATTTATGATGACTGTAAAACCAAACCATCCCTTCAGGTCTTTGGAGAGAAATATGGAAAAAGTACTGGAGAAAACAAATATGTATTTTTGTTAGCCAGGTTGTGTTTAAAGGACGTAATTATTAGAGTATTTGTCATTCACTTCAAAATCGTGCCTTTGGAAAGTGAAACTCTGGCAAGAATTCTTCAGTAGCTCCCAAAAGAAAAGTTATATTTTTGAGGTCGGGTGTATCATTGGGGTGGGAGGAGAATTATTTCCATGTGTGTTAAAGTTAGCCTGTATTTGAAGTTATTTAAAAAGATCACAGTTCAGTTCAGTTCAGTCACTCAGTTGTGTCCAACTCTTTGCGACCCCATGAATCTCAGCACACCAGGCTTCCCTGTCCATCACCATCTCCCAGAGTTCACTCAAACTCATGTCCATTGAGTCGGTGATGCCATCCAGCCATCTCATCCTCTGTCGTCCCCTTTTCCTCCTGCCCCCAATCCCTACAGATCACAGTTAGACCTCATTAATTCAGAATTCTGTTAATTTGTAAACAAGATTGCCTGAGGAAGCCTTTAAACTTCCTGAGACTAAACTTCTCAAATACTTTAGAAGTAGCTCCTGGTAGACTAATTTCAAATAGTTATTTGCATGTGAGGCAAAAATTCTTGCTAGGCTACGTTTTATTCACTTTACTCTAGGTATAGTATATATAC